>NW_016107463.1:3749014-3782594 GCF_001604975.1 Cebus imitator | reverse complement strand
TTATTGAGGGTTTTTAGCAGAATCCTTCCCAAATCATTTTATGAGACAAACATCATCCTGATATCAAAACCCGACAGAGACTCAATAAGAGAAGAAAACTTCAGGCCAATATCCATGATGAACATAGATGCAAACATCTTCAATGAAATACTGGCAAGCTGACTGCAACAGTACATCAAAAAGCTTATCCACCATGATTAAGTAGGCTTCATCCCAGGGATGCAAGGCTGGTTCAACATATGCAAGTCTATAAATGTAATTCACCACATAAACAGAACCAAAGACAAAAACCACATGATTATCTCAATTGATGCAGAGAAGGCCTTTGACAAAATGATATGTTTTTTTATCTTTGCTCCTTCTAATGTCAGAAGAGCGCTTGCCAATTAGACTTTCAATATGTGTTTGATGAATGAATGAGTGAACAAACGAATATTCTCTCACTTTTCTGATATAGTTTTTACCTATTCAATAGCAGCACACCCCCTAGATTAGATCTCAGCAGAACATAAAGTTCCAGGCTGAAAGAAGTTGACATATTCTCTCAGAAAATGGTTATCCCTGAACTTTGAAAGCAATCAGTCCTGTGACCTTGCAGTCGTAAGTCCTCGCAGTCCAAAAGACCTCCAGTATATTTTCTTCACTTCTTAAATCTGAGCACAGAAATTGTTTCCTCATACTCATGCTTAGTGCTAAAGATAATATTTAGCAGAAAAATGGCCAATAACTACAGCATATATCCAGTTCTTACGTTATATTGAGGATGTAGATTAACAATTGATTCTTAGAGACGGCATGCAAAAGAGGAAGGCTGTTAGATTTAGTAAAAGATAAGTTTAAATTTCTTATCAATCAATATTTATCTTACTTATCAATGTTCTATGTAAATACAAAACAATAATTTGGTGCAGAAAAGTGTGTATGCACAGTGTTGAAGCTAATTACTTTCTTTTTGTCACCCAGGCTACAGTGCAGAATAATGGCTCAACTTCCCAGGTGATTTTCCCACCTCAGCCTCCGCAGGTGTGTAACCATGCCTAGTTAATTTTTTTTAAATAGAGACAGGCTCTCACTTTGTTGTCCAGGATGATCTTGAGCTCCTGAGCTCAAGCAATCTGCCCACCTCAGCTTCCCAAAGTACTGGGATTACAGATGTGAGCCACCGTGCCCAGCCAATAATTACTTCCTTAGCAAAAGCTAAGATACATCCTACATATTTTTGTTGGAACGAAAACAAAAATTGCTTAGCTTGAACTGAATGTAAAAGAGACTCAAATTATCTATTACTAAATGCCTCAGATATTTCCTTAAAATTCATATAAGTATACACAGGATTTTATGTATACATAAGTTATATTTGCAATGAAGAGAAAAAAATTAGACTTACATATTTTAAATATCAATTATTGCAGTTTAAAGTAAAAATGTTTCATCTCTAACCTACTACAGCAAATTTATTTCAAATCTTAGAAATCTTGCACACAAAGTTTTGGTAACACCTACTCTTTGAAGGTAGAATATTTGCAAACTCCAATATATTGAAGAAAAGATAGGTAACCACATGTCTGCAGTGAATTAGATGGAACTTGCTGAAGTCTTGTGTTTTCTCCTCATCTCTATATCGGGATTAAGGATACTTCTGTGAAAAAAAATTGCATTTCTAAAATCTTAGTGTAGACCAGTCCTTGGAAGAGATTTTTACTTATTGTCTTAATCCTTATTCTTGTAGTACTTCCATATCTTCGATATTATTGCTGAAGGTTTTTTTTATGTTTTTTAGACTGTCATATAATTTTGCTGTTTATTTTGTGACCAATAACTCCTGACATTTATGATTTAATATATCAGAGCTACTAGGTCTAAATTAGTGCCAGTATTTCACAATGTTTTTGTATAGTGAAATACCTTTAAATTTGTAGTAACCTTTCAATTATTTCCATGACATAACTGATTATTTTTACTCTGTATATCAATATGTTACAGATTTTAATAGTTCAAGGGACACACAGTAAAAAGAAGTGACATTTATTTTAATTCTGAAAGACTGACTTTATATAGACAATTGTAAGCTAGAAAATATAGAATAATACTTTGCACTACTGATTCTATTGTGCAATGAGTTCTACTCAGTAGCCCAGACTTCCGAGATGCCTTTTTTTGTGTGTAAAGTTGTGTAAGTTTAAAAAATATTATTGGCTTAATATAATAATAAATTATTCCACTGTATACACTAATAACTCTAAATTTAATATAACTAAAAATATAACATAAAGTTGTCACCAAGAAAACTTTTTGGTTCCCACACCTTTGCTCCTTTGTTCATTGCCTCTGATTCCTCTTATTGGTCTTTTTGCTGTCATTTCTTGTTTTCTTGCCAAATTCCATTTCAAGGTAGGTGTTTTCATCTTCTCCCCTTTGATAGCTCTTTATTGACACAACAGAATTTTTGTTAAATATAAAACCACTGGCTTGCCAATTGGCTTCCATCAAATATAACAGGAGGTTACTTTTTCCTGTCATAGGAATTCTCATATTTGTTGAACTGAGGCCCTATTTAAAGTGTAGATTCCAGGTTCTTCACTCCCTGAAATTCTGACTTGATAAGTCAGGCATAGGTTCTAAAATGAGAATTTTTACCATGTACCCAGTTTTTGTTTTCTGGATTTGTATATGCATCATTCAAAGTAATCCTTTTTAAGGTTTAAGAAAATGTAGCTGTGATGATTCACACAGAAGAAAACCAAGAGCAAAATAACTTGTAAAAAAGGGATTATGTATAATTACTTATTCACTATGCAGTTCCTTCTATAGTCTTTGATATATATGGATAATGTATAAAAAGCTACAGACACAAAAGATAATATTGGTTATAACTATCAGGTTTATTTCACCATACCTGACTCCTTACCTGAGCTCCTACTTTCATGTTCAAATGGCCACCATACACTTATCTGTACTGTATCAAACTTAGTATGCTCAAAACCAAACTTTTGAGTCTTCTCCTTCCCTGCTTCAAACATACTCCTACTCCGAAGTTCCGTAGCTCAGTGAATGGCACCCCCGTCAACCCACCTGGCATGAAAATGTTGACTCCTTTCTTTCTCTTATGTCCATAAGGCGATTCATTAGCAAATCCTGTTGGTTCAGCTGTCAAAATATATACTAAATGCCACTAGAATATAAGTTCCCTACAAGAAGGAGCTTTGTTTTGTTTGCTGCAATAGGCACATAATAAATATTTTTTGAACCAGTGAATTTATTTACTGTGACAAAAAGGTCTTGCCACATTAAGAGATTTACATTCCCTTGTAAGCTTTTAATTATTACAGAAGACATTTTCTAAAAACTTTTCACATAAACTATATATATTGCTTGCATAGCACACAGAAAAACAAATATCTCAAAGTAGTTGACTGATTGTTAATAGTATGCTGGGGAACAAGCTCTAATTTTTGCTGGATAATTGCACATGGATACTCTTCTAGCAATTCAAACTCTATATATCTTTGTCCGATACATTATGACCCTTCCACACACTATAGTTGATATATATTATGTATTTCCTATTTTAAGAAAAAAATAAGACAATCACTGTACTTTTTCTTTTTTTATTTTAATTTAAGTTCTGGGGTACGTGTGCAGGATATGCAGGTTTGTTACATAGGTAAATATGTGCCATTGTGGTTTGCTGCACCTATCAACCCATCACCTAGGTATTAAGCCCTGCATGCATTAGCTATTTATCCTGATGCTCTCTCTTCCCTAGACCCATGACAGGCCCCAGTGTGTGATATTCCCCTCCCTATGTCCATGTGTTCTCATTGTTCAGCTCCCACTTGTAAGTGAGAACATGAGTGTTTGGTTTTCTGTTCCTGTGTTCGTTTGCTGAGGATAGTCACTATACTTTCTTTGGCAGAAAATTTCTATTAATCAGTAGGTTATTTTCTGTTTCTATCAATTCCTCACATCTGATGAGTTGCCAACTTCTACCTTCAGAGTGGGTCTCATATTTGTTTCATTTTATTTTTCATATTCTATCCCATTGTCTTGAATTGATTCTCACGATAACTTTCCTGAAGAGTCTCAACAGGCTTCTAACTGGTTTCCCAGTGTCTGGTCTCTTAAAACCTTAATCCATTCTTACGATTGCCCCAAATTAATCCCCCTTTGGAAACTCTGATATAACACAACAGTCTTTTTAAAACTACTCCAGGGATTGCAAAATACATTTAATTCAATCCACTGTAATACACTACAGATAAGAGTGGGCCAGATACCCACAAAATAAAGAAGGCCACGAAAACAACTGAAAGCAGCAGAGCAGATTGAGACCCTATTACTCAGAATTACCCAGAAAAGGGTTTTAAAAAATCTGTGTATTATTGGAATTCCCTGAATGATTTTTGGAAAGGTTTATGCAAAATTATTTTTGTATCTTTAAGCTATCATGCATTTAACCTTACTACGTCACCAATGTCGGTGGAATTTTTCATTCTTTGGAACTTTTCAAAATGGTCAACAATACCTCAACATGCTACTTCCTCAGAGAAGAAGCATTTCTTTCCCCATGTCAAACCCAGCTCTTGTTTTTCAATGTTCTGAAACTTAGCATATGCCTCTTCAATAATCCTCATGCTATAGTTTATTGTTTACATGTTAGTCTCCCCCACAAGATTAGAAATTCCTTGTAGGTAAGAACCATGCCTCATTCACTTCTGTATTTCCTCCACAGAATGTAATAGAACAGATTACACATTGTGGGTTCTCAATAAATATTTGCCGAATGAAATAAGAAAAGGAAATAGCTCCAAATTAGATAAGCCCTAGAAAGTCAGTGTGTCGGTTCAGGATGCTTTATTTTTCTGTGCACTTTTTGCTGCTGCAGTTGGATTTATCCCTCTGCTCTATGTTGCTTTTGCCTTCATTTGGATAAAGATATGTTTGCACAACTTCAAACCAACAATCTACAGATACTTCTACTGTTGCTGATGCTAACTCAGCATTCAGAGGAGTCTTCTGAATACCTATTTACCAAGAGATAAAATCTATGTCTGGCTTGACCCTTGCTCTTGTATTCCTCACTCCTCTTTCCCTTTATTACCTGTGACCAGGTACCTACAAGGAGTTACAGTTCTCTGAGGCAATAGTAATTAGTTATGGAACTCAAGTCCCTTTTGGTTAAGTTTACCATAAAATGTGCATAACACTGTGAGTAAATGCAGTCTTATACGTTCGTTCCCCACTTCCATTCCTCCTTTGACAATATATATTTTTTCAATTTGGTACACAGATAAGAAGCATAGCTGTATTGTCAAAGGAGGAATGGAAGTGGGGAACGAACATAAGACTGCATTTACTCACAACTCAGGAATGGAAAGGCCAATTGATAATATGTAAAGGTATTCAGTCAGCTAACACAATAGCAGCTCTCTACTGAATGTCACTACCTGTTGAAAAAAAAAAAAAAGCAAATAGTAGCCCTATCACACTAGTTGTTGCAGGATTAACTAAAACAGTGTGTGACAAACATTATTGTTGAAGAGTTATGTAATAAGGGAAGTATAAAAACTCCAAAAAATCTGTTCTGTAAATTTTATTGTCACTACTGATTTGCAATAATAATAAATATTAATAAGTTTGGTTCAATTGTTCTAGGGTCTACTAGAATTACCAACATTTTCTTTCTTTGGGTGAGGTTACACTATGATTTTTAAAAATTTATAATGATGAACGTTTTAGGAGTTTGAAAGCCAGAATTACACAGAAGGGCTTGGTGTTTCTCTTATTCTATATTAAAGGGTCTAGAACTGTGCAGCTACTATCAACACTGGTCTTGTGCTCCACCTAAAAGTGTGATTATTTTTTCAATTGTTTTGCACAGTCCAGAACCCTAGAACTGGCACAAGTCACGGGCAATGGAAGAGAATGACACAGAAGATTCCTAAATCTTAGGTTCGATAGGCATGCTGGAAACATCCTAGGCTCAGGTGGGGATAAGTCTGTCCCTTTTTATTATACAAAGTACAGAGTCATAGCAACATTCTGTCACAGATGTCTCACCTCATTTGGGACACAGATCCTTAAGTATTTGCTTAGACTTTTATAAAAACGACAAAGAATTATTCTGAAACAAAAAGAGTTTAAGTAAGGGTCTTGCAAATTACACATTCTTCTCGGTTATTGCAGAAATACAGTATATCATTTAAAGAAATCTTGGTGCATCTTACTTGAGAAAACAAAATAACAAAAAACGACCAAAGTTCGTAAATTTCATTTTGCTTTTCTTGAGAAGAGCAATATAATCTCATGGTATAAATCGCTTAGTAATGTCAAGGATATCTCAGTGCTGGGGAAAGATTTTCAAATGGTCTTTCATAATCATTACTAGAATATCTATAAAACAGTTGATGTGTAAGTTACTGAAGATATAAAACAAAATAATCAAAAACACAATTCAAATTATTGAAGTTTTATTTTAAATAGATATATATAAGAAATTTAAAGCCTGCAATGCTTAATTTCAAAAAAATGTACTTATCCAAAGGAGATAGAGAAACAAAAAACTTTTCAAAAAATCAATGAATCTAGGAGTTGTTGTTTTTTTAAAAGATCAACAAAATACATAGACTACCAGCCAGACTAATAAAGAAGAAAAGAGAGAAGAATCAAACAGTTGCAACAAAAGATGATAAAAGGCATATCACCACCGATCCCACAGAAATACAAACTACCATCAGACAATATTATAAACACCTCTATGCAAATAAACCAGATAATCAAGAAGAAATGGATAAATTCCTGGACACTTACACCGTCCCAAGAAAGAACTCGAATTACTGAATAGACCAATAGCAATGTCTGAAGTTGAGGCAGCAATTAATAGCCAACCAACCAAAACAAGTCCAGGACTAGATGAGTTGACAGCCAAAATCTACCAGAGGCACAACGAGGAGATGGTACTATTCCTTCTGAAACTATTCCAAACAATACAAAAAGAGGGAATCCTCCCTAACTCATTTTATGAGAGCAACATCATCCTGATTCCAAAACCCAGCAGAAACATAACTAAAAAAGAAAATTTCAGACCAATATCCATGATGAACGTCGATGTGAAAATCCTCAATAAAATACTAGCAAACCAAATCCAACAGCACGTTAAAAAGCTTATCCAATACGATCAAGTTGGCTTCATCCCTGAGATGCAAGGCTGGTTTAACATATGCAAATCAATAAATGTAATCCATCACATAAACAGAACCAAAGACAAAAACCACATGATCATCTCAATAGATGCAGAGAAGGACTTCAACAAAATTCAACAGGCTATTATGCTAAAACTCTCAATAAATTAGGTATTGATGGAATGTATCTCAAAATAATAAGAGCTATTTATGACAAACCAACAGCCAATATTGCACTGAATGGGCAAAAACTGGAAGCATTCCCTTTGAAAACAGGCACAAGACAAGGATGCCCTCTCTCACCACTCCTATTCAACATAGTACTGGAAGTTCTAGCCAGGGCAATCAGGCAAGAAAAAGAAATAAAGCATATTTAGTTAGGAAAAGAGGAAGTCAAATTGTCTATTTGCAGACAACATGACTGTATATTTAGAAGACCCCAAATCTCTTTAAGCTGATAAGCAACTTCAGCAAAGTCTTAGGATACAAAATCAATGTGCAAAAATCACAAGCATTCTTATACACCAGTAACAGACAAACAGAGAGCCAAATCATGAGTGAACTCCCATTCACAATTGCTGCAAAGAGAATAAAATACCTAGGAATACAACTAACAAGGGATGTGAAGGACCTCTTCAAGAACGACAAACCACTGCTCAAGGAAATAAAAGAGAACACAGAGAGATGGAAAAACATTCCATGCTCATGGTTAGGAAGAAAGAATATTGGGAAAATGGCTATACTGCCCAAAGTAATTTACAGATTCAATGCTATCCCCATCAAGCTATCATTGACTTTCTTCACAGAATTGGGAAAAAAAAAAACACCTCAAATTTTATGTAGAACCAAAAAAGAGCCTGAATAGCCAAGATAATCCTAAGTAAAAACAAACAAACAAACAAACAAACAAAAACCACACAAAACAAAACAAAAACCAACAACAATACAAAAAACAACCTGTAGGCATCATGCTACCTGACTTCAAACTACGATACTACAAGGCTACAGTAATCAAAACAGCATGGTACAGGTACCAAAACAGTGATATAGACCAATGGAACAGAACAAAGTCCTCAGAAATAATGCCACACATCTACAACCATCTGATCTTTGACAAATCTGACAAAACTAAAATGGTATGCTATCACAGTACATAAGGGAGTAGTGATTTAAAGCAGGCATTCCAAGAGAACTCCAATGAAAATGTGTTGTGTGCTGAGCAGGAGCCAGCCATAGGAGGATCAGCAATTGTGAAAACTCTAGAGCAGGCATATATTGTTTAGGGAAACACTGTATTCTGTTCAAGAAAGTATTGTCAAGGAATATTGTCTGTTCAGGGAAAAGAAATTATGCTACAATGATCAATCACCCAAGGGATACACCTTCTTGCATGGCTGTTAATTCAAGGACTTATTCATCTTTAATATATTTATCATTTTTACTTCTGTAAAGGTTATAGTTCATTTACTCAGGGAATAGTTGAAAATAGGTCTTGAATTTGGGAAACTCAAGGCCTTCTGTCCAGTTTTTAGCATTTTAAATATCTGGAAGATACTTTCTCAATCCTGCATGAAAAATTAGGGTATATTAATTATATTATTCATATCATACAATCCCCAAACTATGTGTGTACATGTCTGAGGTATGCATACATTTTTATTTATATGTTTTTAAGTTCTTAAATTTTTATTCTCCCCTTTTTCTCTAAGATGATTTGGCTTCTTGTTATAAAGTTCATTATGCCTGGGGGAAAAAATAACACATACATTTGCAAACTAGGGAAATCTGCTGATTTTCAGGAATCTCTGAGTCACCATCATCCTCTCTGATGATTTCAAAGAACGAGGTTCTCTCTAGGTTTTCCTGTGTCCAAAGTGTAAATCTAGCCCAAGCACATAAATGTTTTAATAATTATGAAGTTATTTTCCTGAACCAGCTGGTAAGATTTGTTAACGTATTTTTATCTTCAGTCTATGTAAAATTGGAAAACTTTTGTATAAAGTATTGTAATTGAGGAGGTTAAGTTTTTATCTATTTTTAATAATGAAAAGTTAGTTCAGTTGCATGCAATCACAAAATGGTTTCTTAAGCATTTAATCATACCTCCATACCCCTGCCCAGAAAGATTAGCACAGTCTTCACATTTTAAGAAAGACAAATTATCTTCAAAATAGTATTTATGAGCAATATGGTTATCTACCAAAGTGGCTGACTCATCAGGTTCATTCCAAATTGATTAATTAAATTATTAAAGTCAGTGGCTTTTTGACCCCATTTCTAGCAGTGCAGTGATAAAATCAAGGTCTCACATGGTTACAAACCATGTGCCTTATAAATTCATTTTAGAGTCACTGAGTAGGAATAAAAGCTCGCTAAGAATCTAGAAAAGGATATTACAATGTTTAATCATTATTGTATTTCCATTGTGAACTAGGAATAGCAAATAAAAGCTTCTAAGCTGTTCCACAGATTTAGAAATTTTGAAGTGTGTTACCATGCCAACCTGTAGGGAAATGTTCACTGAAATTTGCTAAGGGCTGACCTGGGGTTAATGTAGCAACTTCATTGATTATGTGAATGAAATAAATGTTATTTAAAATAAATTTTCAGGTGAGAATGTTTAGAAAGTTGTCGAAAATTTAGAAAAAAGTGGGGATTTAGTTGAAAAATGGAAAACATTGTTTCTTAGATCTCAAATTTTTAATCTTTGAGTTCCAGAGTGACATCAAAATATAATGTAGAAGCTCAAATGAGAAATGGCTTGGACTACAGTGATTCACTGAAACCCCAATCTGTAACTAATCGTAAGAATGATTATAGTAAAAAACATGTAAATATTGGAAAATATTAATAAAGCTATGGCATACAAGATTCTTGCATATATGTTCCAGGAAAGATATAATTAAAACATCTTAAAGAAAACTTGAGGCTGAGTGCAGTGTTTCATGCCTGTAATCCTACCACTTTGGGAGGCCAAGTTGGGTGGATTGCCTGAGCTCAGGAGTTCAAGACCAGCCTAAGTAACAGGGCGAAATCCCATCTCAAGTAAAAATGTAAAAAATTAGCCAGGCATAATTGTGCATAACTGAAGTCCCAGCCACTGGGGAGAATGAGGCAGGAGAACCTGGAAGGCGGAGGTTGCAGAGAACTGAGATGGTGTCACTGCACTCCAGCCTGGTTGACAAAGCAAGACTCTGTCTCAAGAAAAAAAAAAAAGAAAGAAAAGAAAAAAAACGAAAAAGAAAAATTGCTTCTGAAATTTAAATATTTAGCAAAATAAAAGCAGCCAGTTTTTCCAATATGTATTCTTTCTTTCTCTTTCTTCCTTTTCCTTCATTTACTCTATTTTTTTTTTCTTTCTTTCTTTCTTATACAGCACATAGAAAGCTCCTGGAAGTAATTATCTGGAGAATTTGGATTATGTTCTTTATTGTCAGTTTGTATGTTTGTTTGTTTTCATTAAAAGGAGCGCCATTAGATGAGCCAAAACAGGATGGATGCAAAGCCCAGTGTGAAAACCTTCTCTAGTCTTTCCCCTTTTGTATTTATTCTCTACATTATCCTCAAAACGCTCTCATGGAAAATGCAAACCAGTGATGGCACTCTTTAAAATCCTTTAACGGCTCCGGCTCCCCCTAAACAACGTCAAAGCCTAGATCTTAAGAACTGTACACAAGGTCTTTATGGCCAATCCTTATCTACTGCTTCAGCCTCATTTCCAGACTCTCCTCATCTGCACTTACGTTAGAGTTACCCAATGCCTAACATTTTCTTCATAGCTCATTCTATTTCACGCCTCTTTGATTTTGCTTATGTTGTTTCCTTTGCTTAGAACATCCTTACCCAATTTTCTTCACCTGGGTAACTTGAATTCATCTATTAAAATTCAGTTTAGGTGTCATCTCCTCCTGTAACTCTCTCTAATCCCCCAGTGGGGCTAAGTGTCCTTCTCAAATACTTCGACTACATTCTGTGTACCCATCTGTCATAGCAGCACTGACCACATCATTTTGAAAGTATGTGTTTATGTGTCTGTCTTTCAAAAAGAGTACAGGTTCCTTGGATTCTATTACCTTTGTACCCACAATCCTAGCACAATAATTGGCACAAAGGCTCTTAATATTATCAATTACCTCTATTCTCAGAGACCCAAGTTGGAATGATATACCTATCAGCTTATCTTAGTGGTATGGATTCCTTCGAATTCTCTCGTTTGGAGTCTATGCAAGTTAAAAATGCTTCTAACTATTGTATAGTTTCAGTGACAGAGACATTACTATCTCCCAACTCCCTTTGTAGTTAGGTTGATACAGTATGATTGATTTGGGCCAAACAGGGACTAACAAGTGTTAATTTTCGGCAAAAGTAGTTAAGAGCCAGTATGCTGCTTCTAGTTCACTTCAGAGGCTGTGCAACAACTTATCCCGAAACGTAAGTCAAAACAACAAAAATGTATTATGTCAAAGGTTCTGAATGGTCAGGAATCGGCAAGAAGCCTGGCTGAATAGTTCCATCTCAGTGTCTGTTACTAAGATGCAGTCAAGCTGCGGAGGGGTGGGGAAGAGGTGCTGCTGTAGTCATCTCAAGACTCAACCTAGTCTAAAGAATTTGCTTCCAAGCTCACACATGAGGTTGTTAACAGACGGTATTTCCTCTCTGGCTGCTGGCTGGAGATTTTCACTCCAGCCAACAGCTGCTCACCACAAGGCAGTTACTTCCTCCAGAAGAGATCCAAGAGCTAGAGAGAAAGTGAGTACTTGAGCCAGAAGCTATAAGCTTTTGTTATGTAATCTTGAAAGTGACATTGTTTCACTGTTGCTATAAGCTATTGGTCACCCAGACCAATTCTGGGATAATATGGAAAGGAACCGCATGATGGTGTGACTACCAGGAAGTGGAGGTTGGGGGTGGGTTGTTGTCATTGGAAACCATACTGGAAACTGATTACCACAGAGTCCACCTTTTTGAGATGGTGCACAAAATGTGGAGGCTGCCTGAACCATCATTCATTGGATAAAATAGACTCTCGAAACAACCTTAGATGTTACATGAGCAAGACATAAACTTTTGTGGTACTAAGCCAATGAAAATGCAGGGTTTCTTTGCTGCTCTGGCACAGTCTCACTATTCAGAACAATAACAGTCCACATGGATTTCTGTCTACAGAAAAAGACCATAATAACTGAAATTTTCAGGACTTGTGAGAATAAATTCTTACTGTAAATTAAAACATTGAAATTATTTTATTTTATGTTTAACAAGTTTATGAAGTGTGGTAATATGACTTTTTCCTCGGAGTTTTGACAAAATCAGATATCAAAGAAAGCATAGCTGAAAACCAGTAAACGGTAATTATATGCCTTATCCTGGCCTCTTGAAATACAGGAAATTTGCAAGCTTTTTCCAAGCTGACATACAACCACTTGGTTTTTCTGTGTGTCCAGGCTTTTCTTCCACAGTGATTTTAAATCACTTCAAGCATATGTGTTTTTTCATTAAAAAAGCTCTACCTCATAATGTTGTTGTGAAGAATAACTGAGACAGAATATAGAAAGCATATCTTCTGAAGAGTAAAATACTATATAAATATTAAACATCGTTCTCATGTGTTTAATGTTGAATGTAAATTATGGGTAAAGGCCCAATAATAATAATCTCTAAACAGGAATAAAGATGTAGTCATTTATTTTTAGCAATTTGTTTTTTGTTCATGAAAGAACAGTTTTTCTGGCAAGAAATTTAATGTTATTTTAAATATCCATTTAATCCATTTACTTGGTTAAGAGATCACTTCTCATTGTGTGAACAAAAAGGTGAAATGAACAAATTTTACCCTCAGAGTCAGCAATTCAAAAGACTGGCCATATGTGTCACGCGCTTCATCCAATAGCATCTCAAAGTGTTCCAGAGTCAGTGTCTGAAGGTCATTTCATGTCTGACGTGACAGGTAATGCCTCTTTATACCTATAGAACATTATTCTGCTCCAGGAACACTATCAGGTGATACAGAAATTGACCTATTAAGGCCAGGAGCAGTGGGTCATGCTTGTAATCCCAGCACTTTGGGAGGCTGACGTGGGTGGATCACAAGGTAACAAGTTCAAGACCAGCCTGGCCAAGATAGTGAAACCTTGTCTCTACTAAAAAAAAAAAAAAAAAAAATTAGCCAGGTATGGTGGCATATGCCTGTAATCCCAGCAACTTGGGAGGCTGGGGCAGGAAAATAGCTTGAAGCCGGGAGGTGGAGGTTACAGTGAGCCGAGTTTGCGCCACTGCACCCCAGCCTGGGTTACAGAGCATGACTCCTTCTCAAAAAATAAATAAATAAATAAATAAACTGATCTATTTAATTAAATCAATGGCGACATTATTTGTTTAAATAAATGCTATTTCTTTGAAAATGCACGAAGCAAAAGAAAAATAAACAAGTATCTTTAGATTATATAAGGTTTTAAATGTTTAGGCCCTCAGCCTCAAATTGTGTCTAAAGATAGCACTTTCAATAAAAAAATAACCCTTGGCCTCAATTGCCTAACATTTTTTTTTTCCAGTGAGTCACCCCCCTGAACAGGTAAAAGCATTTTTGGCAGCACCTATTTTACCTTGAAACTTTCCCTTGTAAAGTAACCCTAGCCTGACCTTGATTAGCTTATCAAATGAGCTCATCCTCAGAGCTGAAGAACTGTAGTCTATCAGAAAAATAGCATGGCAACATGCCCAAACAACTCCGTAAATTGTCTAGAGGGCACATCTAAGTATCTCCTCCTCTTCCCTGTGCTTCTCCAGTCAGGGTTAGAAGCTACGGAAACAGGCAGGATGAAGCAATGGAATAAACACGGAACACGGAATTTGTTAAATCCATATTTGAAACCTAGTGCTACTATTTACTGTCTGACTAAACTTTTGAGTAAGTTAATATTGCTCTTTGAAATTCATTTTTCTTATTTGTAAAAGCTATTAATCTTTTCATTATAAGTTTGTTGTAAGGCATCAACAGAGTATATGTAAGTAGAGCCTGACACAGAGGACCTAGCATATAGTACTCAGTAAATACTCATCATTTTCCTTTGCAGTGAGAAAAGGAACTGGAGAAAATACCCTCAGTTCCACCAATCACATGTCATTGACTGAACCATACCAGTGAACCATTACTTAATAAAGCCAGCATTCCTTAGGGTGTAGATGATGTCAAAATGCTATAAGAAAAAAACATGGAAGGGTCTTCTTTCACTAGCTAAATAACATCAGCAGTGGATGTTTCTGAGCTGGGTGAGAATATGAAGACTTTGGGATGCTAACACAGCTGCAGTACCTGACAATTTTCAAATACAATCTAAAATACAAATTAATGAAAATTAATATAAAAACACATTATACAATTTAGTATGCAAGCACTACTAAAATCAAGACAGTTTTCTAAAAACTGGAATATTGTGTTTGTATTTAAATTTTAGATTTGATCTCTCAAAAATTGCTATTTTTTTATTATCTTATTTTCCAAACATACTTTTTCAAATACATAAAGAACTCATTACATTTAAATTATCAGTTGAACATGGTACTCTCATTATTGTCTGTCCATGATAAATGTTGCTGTTCTCTATGAAATAGCTATCTTAAAAGTTATCATTGGGATTTTAAGTCAAATATATAATTTATTTTACTAAATAAGACTAAGCATTAAGGTTTTAGCAAAAATGCATAGGTATCAGTTTCTTATTCAGATAAGCATTTTTGCATTCTACAATTAAAATGTACAATAAGTTTAAAGCTTAATATTTAATATTACCTTTTAGAGTCACTATTCATGATTTATATTGAGTCTTGGCAGAGATGAGTGATGTGTTATTTCTACATCTAAAAAGAGGCTAGAAACTCATTTTTGATTCCTGTGTAGGAAAGGATAGGTTTACAAACACCCACAAAACTAAAATGGGCATTAAGAGAAGCAGAAAACAAATGTGCTTAGCCTTAAGATTAGCATGAACTTGCAACTCTACCACTTACATATATGACAGAAGATTAAGCCTGTAGGAAGCAACCCTATTACAAATATTTTCCCATTCCACACACCTAATTTGGATAAACTATTATTGGGTAAATTATTTAATGGACAAATGGACAATGTATTTTAACTATGAATACTTCACTATATATTTTAACAATGTCTTAGTTAAAATAATATATTACCAGTGTGTGTGTTATTTAAAACATTAGAAGTGATAGGCGAGCCTATTAACAACTCAAAACCTCTAAACGAATGGGAACCAATGCAGGCAAATTTAAGCTGTGAAAACAAGCAAACTATTCCAATAGTTAGAAATGGCTTTCATGGGAAGGCAACAAGGCAAGGTTAAGTAATCAGTATGAAAGGGATGGGTGGGTGGAGCTACTGTGGAAAAGGACAGTAACATGTGCCAACACCATTTTATTCACACCTTTTAGGGAAATATGTAATTAAGGAAAAGGCTGGGGCAGAGGCTACAAAGAGCTACAGAGATACAGACTGGCCATGACGGCAGAAGCTGGCTATAAACCACATCACAAAAAGTTCAGTCATGAAAATTAAGAGATAAAAATTGACATTAATTAGTGTCTATGTGTCAAAAAAGTATGCATGTGCCTGAGTTCCTTTACATGCCCTATCTGTATATTACATCCTGATATTATTTCTACGATGCAGGCATTATCGATCTTAATTTGTAATTATAAAAAAATCGACTTGGATAGTTCAATAACTTGCTAATGGCACACAAGAAGCGAGAAGCATAACTGAACTGATGTGGACATTTATTACGGGTTTCCCATTTTTCATATGGAGACAATAACAGATATAATAGAAGCATACCAGCTGAAACTTATGATATCTTTGAATGCAGATATAAGAGAGGTGGAAAATTGATCATTTTCCCTAGTTACTTAATGCTTGAACTGACTAGAACACTTTTCTCCCCCAAATTTTCACTCAAGAAATCAGGAGCAAAAATTAACATCATTTACATTTCTTTACATTTCCCCAATGCTTCCCCCTGATATACACATTAATTTAAAAAAATGCTAGTGCTTAAAATGCACTAAGTGAATAAGTTGCTACATCTACTTAGCTGTAATAGGAGACACAGTTAGGAATAGTTAATAGGTGGCATTATTTTAAAGATACTGAAAAAATACTCCTTCCAAAAAGAACCTTACCCCATGCTCCTTCCCTGCAACTTAAAATTCCACAATAAACATGCTTACAGCTTTTCACTGGAAAGTAAAAACTCCTAAAATTCCATTTAAATCTTTATTCCTCAGGAAACTGCTTTCCATCTCTGGAAGGAATCTATGAGAGTGGAGAGGGGGCATAATGATAGAGAGGGATCCTGAGGAGAAGAAAAAGAGATGAGGACAATCAAGAATGTGTCATGCTACTCATAGCATATCCAATTACATCACTTCAGGAAAGGACACTGTAAGGAAAATGACTTCTAACATATGGCATTACATTTGTAAGCCCCAAAAGACTGAGATTTTCCAAGTAGTTAGTTATATGAAAGTATCAGTGGTGACTGAGCCTGAAGGCTCAGTGATTACATCTGCTGCCTACCCTCTTGGTATTTCACCTTCATACTTAATGTTGCATCTTTATTTTGCATAAATCACGTGACATCCTGTCCTACCACTCTATGTGTAAAATTACTTATACCAGAGAGGCAAAAAAAAAAAAAATTCTCAATCTAATTCATTTTGCAAGTTTGACAGAGACATCAAAGAGCAGGAAATTGTCTGTGAGTAACGACACTACTCATTTGTTTAAATGTCAAACCTAAACCTCATCAACTTTCAGGAAGTATGGCAGAAAAGAATGAGTTTCAGTTCAAACAGAGAGGATTTCAGTGTTACTCAGTCCTGAGGAAAATAGCTGTCAGTTTCTTGAGAGCAGAGTGCTTTGAGAAAATCTTTTTAGGCTGAATGGAATTGGCCATTTCAGCACTTGGGGCTGTGGATAGTGCTATCTTCCTTGACACTATGAAACAAGTAGCCTTACTGTAGAGGTGTTTCTTTCTTGAAACTAAAACTTCCCAGGCTAGCAAACATGTAACTCTAAACTATGCAATTATGTTATGGAGACTGTTCATTACAAGGCCTGTGCAAAGTAAACATGCAATAATAGCAAAGAAGAGCACATTTTATCACAAAGATTCAACCTAAAATTAAAATAAGGAAGGCAAATAGTTGCTGTTTATAGCTATTCATAAAAAAAAAAAATACTGCTTCTCTGGACAGGTTTTTTTGGTGAAGAGAATGATAGTGCCATTAACCCCTCATTGTACTTTATTGGCAGTGGGCATTGATGCAGGGGAGAACAGAAACACATCCAATAAGCTTGCAGACAATCAGAAGCAGAGAATCTATTTTCTATATGCTTTCTAGCTCTAGAGTGGAATAACAATGGAGAATTCTGGATCTGAGGTCAGAAGAAATGGAACTGAATCTAAATTATGTCCCTTAATATGTCATTTTATTTCTCTAAGTCTTGTTTCTTCTGCCTAATGTGGGTTATGTTGATGTTTAAGGGAGAGAATGTAAATGAAGGGATCTGGCACACAATAGGTACTCAATATATGTTCAATTTTGATTATTCACTTATTAATAAGTGTTGTCATAATGTAGTAAAATGTTGCTATGCTGGTAGCCATGTGTCTTAAGAGATGTAATCTTAAGGATGTGTAACAAGAAGAAGGAAAGCAAGATTGCAATTATTATCAGCAGACGTATGCTTATAGCAACAGTTCTAATCATGTGTATTTCCTCTTTTGTTTCAGTTTGTTAGCATCCTAAAAAGATTTCCTTGAAACAGTCTAAAAATAATATTTTAAAATGTACTAAAGCTCTCAGAGGTTTCTTGTCTCCTCAAATAATATTGTACCAACTCTCTGGGGAATTACTCTCATTCACAAACTATCATCTATTCTGCCTGCTGAGTTGGTGAGAGACTACTCTGGTTGCTTTCCACCCAGACCAACACACTTGGGAGAGAAGATAAAAATCAGATGAATGCTGAAAGCTTGATAACTTCCTTGTCAGTCTCCACTGAAGCTACAAGTTCTTTGCTTTTGACTGCAAAGCCTCCCAGCCTATCTCACCTCATCACCTTCTTCCCCTGTTACAACTGAAAATCAAGAGCAACTCCTAGCCTCCTCCATCTCCTGTCGTTTTCAGCAGACTTCCTCCACACTGCCCTCTGCATGTGAAAAGTCTCCCAGCCTTCTACTCTTCATTCATCAAGGTACACTCTCCTTCCATTCACAATTTATTTCAAGTTATTCTTCCCTTCCAAAGCCCCTTTTCTTGAGGAAGATTCCCCCTGCCCTGACACATTCCATCATCGCAGTCACTATGTTCCCATCTCACACCCTCCCCAACCCTTAGAAACTGTTCTGGGGGAGGGGGGTGGGGTCGAGGAAACGTGTTTGCATACAGACCTAGACAGGGACAAATAGCCCAGCATTAAGCTTAATCTCATCTTTGGGGAAAACAAAACAACAACAACAACAAACAGTTGACACGAATAATTCCTGAGCCCCGCAACAAGCAGACTGAAAACAAAACAAAACAAAACAATATTTGGCTGAATGGATGTTTGAATGAATGGATGGATGGATGGATGATTGAGATCTCTGTGGTATTTCTCTCCCATGCCCCTCCTTCTTCTTGCTCCAGGCATGGTTTCTGTTTAATTCAGCTTCAATGAGTGAGTGCAGTTCCCTGCTTTGCCTCCGTCTCTACTCCCTGCTGGTTCATTACCATCTCTTAACTTGAGGCTAAACCTCCTCACCAAAGGGCAAAGCCACCTAGCTCAGAAACCCTTTGTGACTTCCACAGCCAAAGAGAGCTTGCTCCTTAGGGATGCAGCTTTGCATTCTGCAAGCTCTGCCTCTTCCGACCCCCCCCCCCCACCAAGCACCCAGCCAGGGTACACAAAGGGATGACTGATTCCTCCCCCCATTCAACAAAATCCACCTGGAGATCCCTGTCGTGGCCCCTCTTCCTGCGCTTGTAATCTAGGTGCTCGGAAAAAGAAACACGGTTTTCCCCTCCTTCCAGCAGAACAGGGAATAACCCATTCCAGAACTCGGTCCGGGTTTGGAAAATCAGAAAACTTCATATTTTCTTTAATTAGAAAACCCCACCCGAGAGCAGCGACCTCTTTGTTTGCTTCCCTGGGGGAGGGAGGGGTCTCTATGGAGCCTTCGCAGCCCGCGGCGGAGGGGAGGTGACAGCCCCCGGGAGGGCTGCCCGGGAGGAGACTCACCCAGGACGTTCCCAATGAGAGCCACGACGAACACGATGATGTACCCGGCGATCAGGACCCACTCATATTCTTTCGGGTGCAGGTATTCCCTCCACAGGTACCGCAGGAATTCCTCGTCGTCATAGTCGGTGGGGTTTAAAAAGGGCTCTTGAGTTGCATTCAGCTCCGAGGCAGATGACCAGTTGCGACAAGGGGGGCAGTCCTCCAATTCGGTGCCGGACATCACGGGCTCGAGTCCGGTTCCGCTCAGTGCTGCAAGCTCCTCTCCGCCTGCCCCATGAGCACCGGGGATGTGCGGTGGGAAAGGCTGCGCGGAGAGGCGAGAAGGGACTCCCGAGCAGAAAATGACGTGAAAAGTTCCTGAGCCAATGCCTCCGGAGTCTTCTGCCGGGCAACTTCTGCGGCGGCTTTGCTGTCTTGATGGGCGATGTTGCACCGCGAAGAGAGGCAGCTCAGGAACTAGGCACTGGGCACTGGAGGCTGCAGCAATGACACCGGGAGGAGAAAGCTACCTCCGGCTCAGCTGAAGCTCAATTACTCCTCATTCCAGCACTCAGCCGCAGCACACAGCTTCCTCCCGCACTGAGGGAGAGCTGAAGCGAAAAAAAAAAAAAAAAAAAAAAGTAATGAAAACTAATTTCATCTGTGTCTGGGAGGAGTTACTAAATCTCTCCCTTTTTCTATTTATTTTCTCTTTGTTTACGTGCACTTATTATAAACCATGCACAGACATGCATCCGTCTGTGGGTATGACAAAAATGTCAACATACGGTTAATACAGAGCGTGATGATACATTTGCCTTTGTAAAGCAAATATAAAAGTAATAAGGAGGCGCCTCTGCGTTTCTCAAGCAGGACAATGGAAAAGTCATTCCAGGCAAATACTTTAACATTTAATATAAACTTATTTTAACATTTAATATAACTTATTTGCCAGTTTAGCACTTGCTGAGTCTTTAAGGCATCTCCTTCCCTTTCTTCTTAAAACTAGAGAATGAGACTGTTTTTGAATTGAAGGGTCTATTTAGCTGGAATTTGTATTTGCAACAGTTAAATGTCATATGAAATACAGCAACAAATTCTTGAAGGACACCAAGGGTCATAAATAAGATCATAGTTAACGTTGTCAAGCAAGACAGACCACCAATATACTAAACTATAGTAAATATTCCTTGTAGGATGCAGTCATCTAAGCAGAAGTGCTCTCTCTGGTGAATACCACACCCCACTGGGTCTTCTTCTCACTGATTCATGGCTGACGTCAGCTGCCATTCTCTCATACATTGGTTTTGTCTCTAATAATAAGTATTCCAGGATTTGTTAGAATGTGAATTCATAATCCTTTTATTCTTAATAAACATGGTAAAAATATTGTCATTAAGTAATTACAATCCTGCACTTGGGAAGAGCCTGCAAATCTTGTCTGGACTTCAGCTTAAGAGTAGAAGCCTCGTGATAACATTGCTGACGTGCCCCCATCTAGCTTAGATGTGACCACCACAGTTCACTACCTCCACCCTTATGGGAGTGCTCTAAAGGTGATAAAACTGTTCCTTACATTAAACCAAGGTCTTAAGCCGCTATTTGCCTTCTTGAGTCTTTTACCACTAATTCCTAGTTTGTTTGCATCTTGGTGCTACACGGAATAAATCTTCCGCATGACAATGTTTCACATATTCAAAATAAACATCACAGCCCTAGCCCTTGTTTATATGCCATCACGTTTCTTCCTTTTAGTATTTTTTCTCAATGTTGTTCAAATGACAGTAGCTAATATCTTGCAAACTGCATAGCTGGGAGGAAGTAATAATAATATGGTTTGAGTCTTGCCAGTTCAAAAAGTACATTATTTTTTGGATGCAACCAATTTTTATATGTAATTTTTTCTTCAACACACACAAGACACTAATGGTTTACACTGAGATTTAGTTAACTACCCCACCCCCTCCTCCAATCATAATTTTTCACATTTGTTTTAAGCTTTATGGTTTATAAAATTATTCTATATGTATTTTTTAAACCCCTGAGGGCTTAGCTATTACTAACCCTCTTTTATAAATGAGGAAGCTGTCCCTGGGGAAATTAGATGATTTATAAAAGATCAATGGATTAATCAGCAGCAAAATCATCTGTTATTTCTTCTATTTACACTTTTTGGGACCTAGTACTTCTATTATTCTATATAGAGCATGTTTTACAAGAAATATTTTGTATTTTCCCAATCTGCTACTAGTTAAATTTCTTTTTAAGAGAAGTGCATCAGTGGGCATTTTATTATTTTACCAAATATTTCCTGAGGTTTCTTTTTCCACTCAGTGATACAAAGTTAAACGGGTTGCTATTTTCATGCATTTTATTTTCTAGTAAAGTGAGATTTTAAAAAATGAACTAATAAATACATAGGGAAAACATTAGGAAGAGATAGATGCTATAATGAAAACCAAACAGGATGAAGTGATGATGAGCAGAAAATCCCAAAGGTCACATTAGAAATGATTGGTCAAAATGGCTCTATTAGAGGTGATATATAAGCAGAACACCTAATTGATATGTGCATATATTAATTTAATTTTGTTAATTTGAAGTTTAAACAGACCTTAAATGCTAATGCTATTATCCGAAGCATCAGCCATTTCTCCAGATCTGTTGTCACCCAGTAAATTTGACAAGCAGATCTTCTGTGGCTTTGTTCAAGTTCATTGGTATAAATCTGCCAACTTTATACTCTGGTGCAATGTCTTACTCTGATTTATTAATATCTGCATTTTATTCTTCCATGCACTATTCATCTCAAAGAGGGAAAGGTTGTTGCAACTTAAGTTCAGATCTATATTCCTTAATATCTGCAAATTCCTTGTCATTGACAATCTATAAATTTAGACCCAGCCTGCTATTTCCTAAGTAGTCAGTGTCATTAGCTTACATTTTATGGCGCTTCAAGTTGTCTATACTTCAGTATTCTCTAAGTCTTTTACCTACAATTAATCATTTCAGTAAATTGAAGTTATAAATAATGAGAAATGAAAATACTTTCAAGCTTTTATCCTGATACCTGCTTTATGTTATGACAAACTTAATTTATCTTGATCCTACAAATATTCCATTTCCTTCTATCTATGATTTATTTGGTGCTTTATTCAAAATGTGTGGTACTCCAATGCCATAAAAAATTCACTTAAATCTTCAAATTATTATTGTTTTCTTTTTTGCAAGTGCATCATAGATGATAAATATTACAATACTCATTTCTGATGTGAACATCTTCCTTAGATCTTTTGATATCTTTTGAAACACAGAAAAGGAATTTCTAGTTCTTAGGTATTACTCTTCTCTTCAAGTCTTTCTGCTGGGTGTAGGGAAAAGGAATCAATTCATTTCACAAACACAAAAGAAAGCTCTAAATTTGTCCCATGATATCCTCTTAAGGTTCTTAAAAGATTTATATGAATTGATATTTTTAGACCAGTGCCTTGTATACAGAAAGTAATTTAAAAATGTTTGTTAAATGACATTTGTAAATACATGATATCCTACTGCAAATATTATTTGCTATGCATATCAATTACTCTGTGTTAATGATAGTTAACATCAATGTACATTTCAAAATAGCTAAAAGAGAAGACTAACATGTTCCCAACACACAGAAATAATAAGCACTTGAGGTAATGGATACTCTAAATACTCTGGCTTGACTGTTACACATTCTATGCATGTAACAAAATATCACATGTAACCTATAAATATGTACACATAGTATGTATCAATAAAAGGTAAAAAAGAAATGTAGTTCACAACATTCAGCATAATTCTGTTTAAATACCTAAGTTACATTTTTCTTGTCACTTATTTTAGCTTTTCAACTAACTAGAACATATTAAAAATGGGAACAAACAATAAATCTCAAATCCAGGGATTTTTTTTTCTTGGTGGTTGTAGTTAGGTTGTTTAGAGATCTCAGATATGGGCTTTCCTAGATTTTATTCTCTTATTCCAGGTAAGAGACTGTCTTTTTTGCAGGCCTATATTAACCTTCTATGTGTATTTCAGTAAAGAGTATCTGAGTAACTCTCATGTTCCCAGGAGGTCAGCTAGGCACTGGGGTATAAGGATTAATAAGGCTAGTTTAGCCTCAATGATCTCTTAGTCTATTGGTGAATTGGAAATGTTGCCATTATTAAGAAACTCTGTGAAGGTAGAGAGATGCAGAATGGCATGAAAGCATGAAAGAAGTGGCTTTCTTTCCTTTTCTGTTGGAATGAAAATAAAATCAACTCTGAGCACTGTTGGTAACAATGATATCAAGCTTATGTATTCCCAAAATAAATGCATTAGCCTTGTAGGAAGTTATCTGATTCCAGACACTATATTTAAAAAAAAAAAAAAAAACAATACAGCCTTGAGCTGAATTCTTCTAGAAAAGTCTCAAATCACAGGAGGTCTAAAAATTTATAAAAAGGAAGAAGGGGACTCCTTATAACATGTGTTATTGTATAAACTCTCATTGGGTTACAGAGAATGAAATAACCTCATGCCCTAAAAAATTAGGCCATGAACAATCAATGCCACTTGTCACAAATTACTACAAACGTTTGTGTCTCTCCGTCTCTTTTTCGTCCAATCTTTTTTTTCATGTCCCTCCATGCCCTCCTGTGCCCTGTTTTAATTATGTCTCTTCTCAGACAAGGTTCTCTCCTCCATTCCATTGTGCCTCCTGTCCTACATTATTAGATCTGCTATTTTCCCCTCATATATTTTATTCAACAAATATATATGAAGCTCCCATTATATTTCTGTCTTACGTTGAGCATAGACAAACTCTCTTCCTGTCTTATTCAGTGTGTCATGAAAAATACAGAGTAGCAGGCAAGTAATTTCAGTCAGTAAAGAAGGTGTATACATGAAAAAGCCTGAACATGCAAGCAGAAGAGACATCTATTTCCCCAAAGTGGTGTCAACAAAACTATATGGAAAAGATATTGTCTGAGCTGAAAACTGAAGAATGAATAGTAACCAGACTATGGGAAGTGAGAGAGGCAGTTGGTGCCAGACAGATGTAAGTAACTATTTGTGAGAAAAGAAATGTTAGTATTCATTGAGTGATTACATGGACTAAGCTCCCTGTCAAGTACATTACTTGCATTAACTTAACTGATCTTCACAACTCTAGGAAGAAGATTTTAAGAATTATTCCAATTTTCCAGGCTGGGCAACTTAGCGAGACACTATCTCTATGAAAAACTTTTAAAAAATTAGCCAGGTATGGTGGCATGTGCCTGTGGTTCCAGCTATCTGGGAAGCTGAGGCTGGAGAATCACTTGAACTCAGGAGGTTGAAGGTGCAGTGAGCTGTGGTCATGCCACTGCACTCTAGTCGAGGCAACATTCTAGTCTGTCTCAAAAAAACATTTATTCCAATTTTACAAATGAGGAAATTGACACACAAAGAGGTTAAGCAACTTATCAAAGGCCATATAGCAAAAAGTGATGGAGTGATTAAATAGAGTTGTCAAGGTCCAATTCCAGAAATACACTTTTTGCTGTTATTCGATCTTGTTTTCTCAGTAAAAAACCAAAATGTTTTCAATTTTCCAGCTGTGTCCTTTTCCTTTACTAATAATAAAGTTTTCATTCTTAACAAAAACATTTGTAAACTGTTATTAATTTTACATATTTTAAAAGTTCCAATTGTATTTAAATAGCAACAAAGAGTGGAATTGTAGGGGAGCTTGTTATACTCTTCAAGATAACATCTCCCTCCAAACCAATCAATCTCCTTCTATCTCTGAGATAAAGATATTTGTTTTTCTCCAAAGGTCATAAATGTTTTCTCATTCAGCTTCCTATTCCCCAACTTAGCACAGCACTTTGCATTTAGCTATTGGCCAATAACTACTTGTTGATTAGGCCTGAACTCAACTGAAGGGAGGAATTCCTTCTTCAAACAGTGACTATTTTGTGAAAAATATACATATGCGTCACCTTGGTTTAAATAACACCAAGGAAATTCCTGGTAAATTCCTGGATATGTATATTCTTGCCTATTACCTAATCTTTAGACTGGAGACGAATTAGCAATCTTTATGTATGATGTGCTATTTTATTAATTCACTTCCTCTTTCCATAATCTAAAAATTCCTTTTCTTTTTCAAATTAACAAAGGGTTAAATTGCCAAAATAATAATAGAGGGCAGAGTGAGTTTCAAATATTACAATACAAACTATAACTCTGGGAGCACCTGCCCATTCGAGACACCTTCCTCAGAAATATCCATTAGTATCAGGTGCCCTGGAGGGCGTGATATGGGGAAGGAAAGAGTAGGAGCAGAATATGTGTATTTTCAAACATCAGTCCCAGAGTCACTTGAGAGTTTCCTGTAATCTTGGGTTTGGGTTCATTGAAATAATTCTGTGTTCTTTCAATACATGTTATTTCTTCTGGATCTCACTCCTCTGGGCTTCCTTTCCTTGAAACTAATTATATTTGTCTGAGTTAGAGGAAATTTACTCAGGTAAGCAGCAGGTGGGGCACGTAACCATTAAGGCACACGTTGCTTTGTCCACATTAAAAAAATAGATGCATTTTGTTGAGCCAGTGAAATTCATCTTAATTCTATTTTAATAAATATACATACAATAAACTCCATATAGTTATGGTGAAAGAGTTTTATGTTTTGGACTCCAATGTTAACAGGAATGTGACCTGCTTTTACTCTGAACAAATGCAATCACTGAACTGCATTGAGTAGCATTGTGGAACCAAACCTGCCTTGTGTGGGAATTTCCCTTTGTTGTCAAGATTTTTTTTTCTTTTCTAAATAACATTCATATAACATAATAGTCATAATTTTAACCATTTAGAGAGGTATAATTTAATGGTTTACTATATCAACATTGTTGTGTCACCATCAGCACTAATTCCAGAAGCCACATAACTACTCATTTTCCTCTCCTGCTACATGCTGGCAAATACTAACCACGTTGCTACTTCAATGGATTTGACTATTCTGGAAATTTCCTTTAAATTGAATCAGAACATGTGGGATTTATGTCTGATACCTTTTACTTAGCTTAATATTTTCAAGGTTCTTCCATGTTTTAGTGTGTATCAGCACTTTATTATTTTTGTAGTTGAATAATATTTAATTATATAGATACACCCCATTTTATCCAACAGTTGATGCATAGATTGTTTCCACCTTTTGCCTGTTATACTTAATGTTGATATTGACCGGTCTTGTACAAGTTTTTGTGTGAACTTATGTTTTCAATGCTCTTGGGTACATGCCTAGGAGTGGAATTATTTGATATAGTAACTCTAGTTTAACTGTTTGAGGAAAGAACTGACAAACTGTTTTCCAAGATGGCAAGATTCTTTTATATTACCACTGTCAATGTGCAAAGGTTTCAAGGTTTCCCATTCTTATCAACACGAGTTATTTTCCACTTTATAAATTATAGCTATTACAGTAGGTGCAAAGTGATATTTCAGTGTGTGTGTGTGTGTGTGTGTGTGTGTGTGTGTGTGTGTGTGTCTTTTATGCCTCTTAACAGAGAAAAGCCCAAGACTGGATGGCTTTACTGCTGAATTCTACCAAACATTAAAAAACAAACAAACAAACAAAAAAACTAACAACAATTCTCAAACTATTCCAAAACACGAAAGAAGAAGTGTTTTGGACTGCCTGACACATTCAGTAAGAGCAGCATTTCCCCGATACCAAAATCAGACTAGGAAACAACACAAAAAGAGAAAACTACAAGACAATATCTTTGATAATCGTAGACACAAAAATCCTCAACAAAATATTATCAAAATAAATCCAGAAAACATCAAAAAGATAATACACCATAATCAAGTGGGATTTATCCTGGGATGCAAGGATGATTCAATATATGCAAATCAATAAATGTGATACATCATATCAACAAAATAAAGGACAAAAACATATGATCATCTCAACAGACACAGAAAGGGCATTTGATAAAATGTAACATCTCTTCATGATAAAAACGCTCAACAAATTAGGCATAGAAGGAATCTACCTTAGGCCGGGCGCGGTGGCTCACGCCTGTAATCCCAGCACTTTGGGAGGCCGAGGCGGGTGGATCATGAGGTCAAGAGATCTAGACCATCCTGGTCAACACGGTGAAACCCCGTCTCTACTAAAAATACAAAAAATTAGCTGGGCATGGTGGCGCGTGCCTGTAATCCCAGCTACTGAGGAGGTTGAGGCAGGAGAATTGCCTGAACCCAGGAGACGGAGGTTGCGGTGAGCCGAGATCGCGCCATTGCACTCCAGCCTGGGTAGCAAGAGCGAAACTCCGTCTCAAAAAAAAAAAAAAAAAAGAAGGAATCTACCTTAACATAATAAAGTATATAAAACAAATCCACAGCTAACATCATTGTGATATTTGTATATCTACTTTGGGGAAATAATAGCTATTCAAATTAGGTGCCTATTTTTTTTGGATTGGGTTGTCTATAGTTGAGGTGTAAGAGTTTTTTATATATTCTGTATACTAGTACCTTATCAAATACATGATTTGCAAACATGTTCTCCTATTTTGTAGCTTTTTTTTCACACTCTTGATAGTATCCTTTGATGCAAAAAAGTTTTAAATTTTGATAAAATCCAATTTATTCACATTTTGTTGACTTTGCTTTGGGCATCATACTTAATAAACCATTGTCTCAACAAAGGTCATAAAAATTTACATGCTTTTCTTTCTAAAAGTTTCATAGTTTAAGCTCTTATGTCTTTAATCTATTTGGAGGGGTTGTATATGGCATAAGAAAGGTATCCAAATTCATGTTTTGCATATCCAATTGTTCTATTTTTATTGAAAGTACTATACTTTTCTCATTGAATGGGAGTTTTATTATTAAATGTCTTGAGTTAGTCTCCTTTGGGTTAAATCTGCATAGTGTTCTATAACCTTGCATTTGAATACTGATACTTTGTTGTTACCCCTTTGAATAAACTCTCTACCTCTCTCTCCTTCCTCTTTAAGGCCAGTAACTCTTAGATATATGTTTTAAGGCTATTTTCTAGATCCTGTAGGTATGCTTCACAGTTTTTAATTTTTTACTTGGGTCTCCTCTGACTGTATATTTTCAAATAGACTGTTTTCAAGTTTATCAATTCTTTCTTCTTCAAGATCAATGCTGCTGATAAGATGCATTCTTTTGTATATCAATTAAATTTTTCAGCTCCAGAGTTTCTGCATGATTTAAAAAAATTATTTCAATCTCTTTGTTAAATAATAGAAGTCTGAATTCCTTCTCAGTGCTATCTTGAATTTTGTTGAGTTATCTCAAAATAGCTATTTTGAATTCTCCATTGAGAGTTCACATGCCTCTTTCACTAGAGGATTGGTCTCTAGTGCCTTATTTAGTTATTTGGTGATGTCATGTTTTCCTGATTTTTTTTTTTATACTTTAAATTCTGCGGTACATGTGCAGAATGTGCAGGTTTGTTACATAAGTATACACATGCCATGGTGGTTTGCTGCACCCATCAACCCATCATCTATATTAGGCATTTCACCTAATGCTATCCCTCCAAAAGCCTCCCACCCCTCAATAGGTCCCAGTGTGTGATGTTTCCCTTCCTGTGTCCATGTGTTCTCATTGTTCAACTCCCAGTTGTGAATGAGAGCATGTGGTGTTTGTTTTTCTGTTCCTGTGTTAGTTTGCTGAGAATGATGGTTTCCACTTTCATCCATGTCCCTAAAAAGGACATGAACTCATCCTTTTTTTATAACTGCATAGTATTTCATGGTGTATATGTGTCACATATTCTTTATCCAGTCTATCACTGATGGGCATTTGGGTAGGTTCCAAGTCTTTACTATTGTGAATAGTGCTGCTAGTGCTGCAATAAACATACATGTGCATGTGTCTTTATAGTAGAATGCTTTATAATCCTTTGGGTATATACACAATAATGGGATTGCTGGGTCAATGGTATTGCCAGTTCTAGATTGGTGAGAAATCACCACACTGTCTTCCACAAGGGTTGCACTAACACTCCCACCAACATGTAAAAGCATTCCTATTTCACCACATCCTCTCCAGCATCTGTTGTTTCCTGATATTTTAATGATCATCATTCTAACTAGTGTGAGATGGTAACTCATTGTGGTTTTGATATGCATTTTACTAGTAACCAGTAATGGTGAGCTTTTATTCACATGTTTGTTGGCCACATAAATGTCTTCTTTTGAGAAGTGTCTGTTCATATCTTACACCCACTTTTTGTTATGGTTACTTGTTTTTTCTTGTAAATTTCTTTAATTTCGTTATAGATTTTGGATATTAGCCCTTTGTCAGATGGATAGATTGCAAAAATTTTCCCCCATTCTGTAGGTTGCCTGTTCACTCTGATGATAGATCCTTTTGCTGTGAAGAAGCTCTTTAATTAGATCCCATTTGTCTATTTTGGCTTTTGTTGCCATTGCTTTTGGTGTTTTATTCATGAAGTCTTTATCCATGCCTATGTCTTGAATGGTACTGCCTAGGTTTTCTTTTAGGGTCTTTATGGTTTTAGGTACTATGTTTAAGTCTTTAATTCATCTTAATTTTTGTATAAAGTGTAAGGAAGGCATTCACTTCCAGTTTTCTATGTATGGCTAGCCAGTTTTCCCAGCACTATTTATTAAATAGGGAATCATTACCCCATTGCTTGTTTTTGTCTGGTTATTCAAGATCAGACGGTTGTAGATGTAGATGGCATTATTTCTGAGGCCTCTGTTCTGTTCCACTGTCTGTATATCTGATTTGGTACTAAGATAATCATGTGGTTTTTTTCATTGGTCTGTTTATGTCATGGATTTCATATGTTTATTGATTTGCATATGTTGAACCAGCATTGCATCCCAGGGATGATGCCAACTTGATCATGGTGGATAAGCTTTTTGATGTGCTGCTGGATTCGGTTTGCCAGTAATTTATTGAGGATTTCTGCATCAATGCTCATCAGAAATATTAGATTGAAATTTTCTTTTTTTGTTGTGTCTCTGCCAGGTTTTGGTATCAGGTTAATGCTGGCCTCATAAAATGAGTTAGGGAGGAATTCCTCTTTTTGTATTGTTTGGAATAGTTTCAGAAGAAATGGTACTAGCTCCTCTTCATACCTCTGGTAGAATTCTGCTGATAATCCTTCTGGTCCTGGGCTTTCATTTGTTGTTAGGCTATTAATTACTGCCTCAATTTTAGAACTGCTTATTGGTATATTCAGGGATTTGATATCTTCCTGAAGTTTAGTCTCGGGAGGGTGTATATGTCCAGGAATTTATCCATTTCTTCTAGATTTTCTAGTTTACTTACATAGAGGTGCTTATAGTATTCTCTCATGGTAGTTGCATTTCTGTAAGATCAGTGGTGATATCCCCTTTATCATTTTTTATTGTTTCTATTTGATTCTTCTCTCTTTTCTTCATATTAGCCTGACTAGCAATCTATTTTGCTAATCTTTTCAAAAAACAGCTCCTGGATTTGCTGATTTTTTGAAGAGTTTTTCTGTGTCTTTATCTCCTTCAGTTCTGCTCCGATCTTAGTTATTTCTTGTCTTCTGCTAGCATTTGAATTTGTTTGCTCTTGCTTCTCTAGTACTTTTAATTGTGATGTTAGGGTACCATAGTGCTATAAATTTCCCTTTAAGCACTGCTTTAGCTGTGTCCCAAAGATTCTGGTACATTGTCTCTTTGTTCTCATTGGTTTCAGATACTTCTTTCTTTCTTTCTTTCTTAATTTTGTTATTTACCCAGTAGTCATTCAGGAGCAGGTTGTTCAGTTTCTATGTAGTTGTGAAGTTTGGAGTGAGTTTCTTAATACTGAGTTCTAATCTGATTGCACTGTGGTTTGAGAGACTGTTATGATTTCTATTCTTTTGCATTTGCTGAGGAGTGTTTTACTTCCAATTGTGTGGTCAATTTTCGAATAAGTATAATGTGGTGCTTAGAAGGATGTATATTCTGTGTATTTGGGGTTGAGAGTTCTGTAGATGTCTATTAGGTCTGCCTGTTCCAGAGCTAAGTTTAAGTCCTGAATAACCTTGCTAATTTCCTGTTTGTTGATGTTGATGCTATTCCTTTCAGTTTGTTAGTTTTTCTTCTAACAATCAGGACCCTCTGCTGCAGGTCTGTTGGAGTTTGCGGGAGGTCCACTCCAGACCCTGTTCACCTGGGTATCACCAGCTGAGGCTGCAGAACAGCAAACATTGCTGTCTGGTCCTTCTTCTGGAAGCTTTGTCCCAGCGGAGAAACCACCAAACGCCAGCCAAGCTCTTCTGTATAAGGTGTATCTCGCCACCTGCTGGGAGTTTTCTCCCAGTCAGGAGGCACAGGGATCAGAGACCCACTTGAGGAGGCTGTACGTCCCTTAGCAGAGCTTGAGCACTGTACTGGGAGATCTACTGCTCTCTTCAGAGCTGGCAGGCAGGAACTTTTAAGTCTGCTGAATCTGCGCCCACAGCCACCCCTTACCCCAAGTGCTCTGTCCCAGGGAGATGGGAGTTTCATCTATAAACCTCTGACTGTGACTTGTGTCTTTCTTTCAGAGACGTTTTGCCCAGAGAGGAGGAATCTAGAGAGCAGTCTGGCTACAGTAGTTTTGCCAAGCTGTGTGGGGCTCCACTCACTTCCAAATTCCAGGTGGCTTTGTTTACACTGTGAGGGAAAACCACCTACTCAAGCCTCAGTAATGGCTGCTGCCTCTCTCCCAACCAAGCTTGAGTATTCCAAGTCAACTTCAGACTGCTGTGCTGGCAGAAAGAATTTCAAGTCAGTGGATTTTCACTTGCTGGGCTCTGTGGGGTTGGAATCCACTGAGCTAGACACTTGCCTTCCTGGCTTCAGCTCCCTTTGCAGGGAGTAAATGGTTCTCTCTTGCTGGTGTTCCAGGTGCCATTGGGATATGAAAACAAACTCCTGAAGCTAGGTCGGTGTCTGCCCAAATGGCCTTCCAGTTTTGTGCTTCAAACCCAGGGCCCTGGTGGCGTAGGCACCGGNAAAAAAAAAAAAAAAAAAAAAAAAAAAACCTCTTCTTGTAGCTAACTCGTTGTCTGCCCAAATGGCAGTCCAGTTTTGTACTTGAAACCCAGGGTCCTGATGGTGCAGGCACCCAGGGAATCTCAGGGTCTGTGAGTTATGAAGACCATGGAAAAAGCAGAGTATCTAGGCAGGACTGCAGCATTCCTCATGGCACAGCCCCTCACACTTCCCCTTGACTAAGAGAGGGAGTTCCCTGACCCCTTGTACTTCCTGGGTGAGGTGACACCCCACCCTGCTTTGGCTTACCCTCTGTGGGCTGCACCTACTGTCTAACCAGTTCCAGTGGCATGATTCAGGTACCTCAGTTAGAAATGCAGAAATCACTCACCTTCTGCATTAATCTCACTGGGAGCTGCGGACCAGAGCTATTCCTGTTTGGCCATCTTGCCACCACTTCCTGGATGGTCTTGATGCTTGTGGATGTTCATCAGTTTCTGGGCATTGAAGAGTTAGGTATTTACTGCAGTCCTCACAGTCAAAACTTGTTTGCACCTGGGTTTCTTGGGAAAGCTTTTCAGGTATCCAAAGGGAATTGAGTGTTATAATAGAAGTTTTTGATCATTGCAGCCATATCTGCACTGAGGACACTCAAAGACCAAAAGTGCTTTGGTTCTTGCAGACTCATAGAGGGCTTGGATAAGATCTGCAAGAATTCCTTGTATTACCAGCAGAGACTTTTATTCTCTTCCCTTACTTTCTCCTAAACAGAGTATGTCTCTCTGCTGAGCTGCCTGGAACTTGAGGAGGGGTTATACAAGTACCCATGTGGTTACCACCCTTAGATTGTGCTGAGTCAAATTAGAAGTCAACAAAGCACTGGGTCGTGCCCAGTGCCCATGGTAACTGCTATCTGGCTACTGCCTATGTTCCCTCAAGACCCTAGGCCTCTACAATCAGCAGGTGGCAAAGCCAGTCAGACTTGTGTCCTTTTCTTCAGGGCAACAAGTTCTCCCTAGTCCTGGGTGGATTCAGAGAGGCCTCCCAAGAACCAGGGCCTGGAGTCAGAAAACTCCAATGTACTTAGATTCTCTTAAATTATTATTATTATT
>NW_016107463.1:3743869-3748781 GCF_001604975.1 Cebus imitator | reverse complement strand
GGGGTTTCACCATGTTGACCAGGATGGTCTCGATCTCTTGACCTCGTGATCCACCCGCCTCGGCCTCCCAAAGTGCTGGGATTACAGGCTTGAGCCACCGCGCCCGGCTCTCTTAAATTATTTTTAACAACATTTTATATTTTTCAGTACATGAAACTTATACATTCTTCAAAAATACCTAAGTTTTTCATGCTTTCTGATGCTTTTATATGTGGAATTATTTTGTTATTTTTATTTTCAGAGTTCCTTGCTATATATAGAAATACAAGTTGTTTTTGAGAATTGATATTTTATCCTGCAACTTTGCAGAACTCATTTATTAACTCCAGTAGTTGTGAGTGTGTGTAATCTCTAGGGTTACATATATAAGATTACATCATCTGCCAGAGATAATTTTACTTCCTTTCTAATCTAAATGCTTTTTGTATTTTATGATTACTTGACTAGAGCTGTCTTTCCAATGTTGAATAGAATTATAGACCTCCTGGTCTTTTTCTAATCTTAGGGGAAAGCATTTGGAGCTTTTAGTCTTTCACCATTAAACACGATGTTAGCTGAGGTTTTGTTGTAGATGTTCTTTGTCAAGTTGAGAATGTTCCCTTCTATTCCTAGTCTATGGAATGATTTTATTTTGAAAACATGTTGGATCTTGTAATTTTTTTCTACATCTATTAAGATAATTATTCTTTTAAAAAATATTACTATTATTTATTGCACTGGTTGATTTTCATGAAGTTTAGCCCACCTTATATCCCTGGAATAAACCCCATTTGTCCATGGTGTATATTTCTTTAAAAATACTGCTGGATTCAGTTTGCTATTAATTTTTTGAAAATTTTTGCATCAACATCCATAACTTATATTGATCTGGTGCGTGTGTGTGTGTGTGTGTGTGTGTGTGTGTGAGAGAGAGAGAGACAGAGAGAGAGAGAAAGAGAGACAGATAAAAGACAGAGAGAAAGATTTGTCTTGCTCTGGTATAAGAGTAATACTGGCCTCATAGAGAGATTCTAGTTTTGATACCAGTTTTACTATTATTTAAAGCTGGAATAGTTGTTTGATAATTTAGAGTTTTAGATTCCTCATCTCTGGATTAACAGTAACTCCACAGAAATTGTTATAATAAATAAGATTATGTGTTCTTTATAAATTTTAAATTATAGTGTTTATATTGAATAATGAGAAGAATTGATGTGGGTGGTAGGATTAAAAGCAGTAAGTGGAAGCTGTCATTAGAAACGGCTGTACCTTAACTAGGATTATTATACTGAATTTTTCTTGGTCTCCATTGCAGCATCTTTAAAATGAGCCACAATAATTCCAGTAATGTTCCAATAATATTAACAAAAATAATAATGTAACTATAATAATGTAACAAATATATTACTAATACTGTACATAAAGTGCATAAAACCTAAGCACTTGACATATATTAACATATTTCATCCACATAACACCATACTAAAAGTGCTGGTGTTTCTCCCCTCATTTTGCAAGTGAGGATAGTACTTGAAGTTTAGAGGACTTTTTAAGCTCACACAGCTTAGAAGAGAATCAGTTAATTCCATGATATAACAATGGTCACAAAATTAGTCATTTTTCGCTCTCATCTAGGTATTTCTCTCATGTTTATACAGATGAGTCAAACTTTGTTCATATATTCTTCAAAAACAATGTGCATTTCCTAAGATAACCGAGTTTAAATTTAAATAAAATAAATATGATTCAATCTGATTTTTATGTCACCTTGAAAATTAACCTCTTTACAAACTTTTTTCTATAATGTTTGAATGAATTAACATTATGCATGTAGAAAATGTCTGACTACCACGTCTGCACACCTCTGAAATGAATGGCTCTTAGGCCTTGGCAATTCGGAGGAGTGTTTCTGAAATAAAACACCACACATTCATATAAAACATGTAATACCAATGTTTGAATACCTTCCCTGAAAGACAACTGCAAAACTATCATGTGATATTTTAGATTGCTAGTAGTTACATGAATTAGTGTTGATTTAGACCCCCTTGGCTTTTCTGTGTAAATATGTAACACACTATTTGAATACAAGTTTGACTACTAAAACTGGCTCAGAGCTCATTATTAAGTGGGTTTGTTATTTGGTATTTCATATAAAAGTTAGGAACCAGGCTTGGAAATTTCAAAGAGAAAAATTCAAAATAATAAAAGGAAATCCATTATAACACATTTGGTCAAATTAAAATTATAGATTTATTTAATTGGTTTAAATAGTGTTAAGATTGTGTTTTCTATTTCTGTAAAAAAAATTGTTAGTATTTTGATAGGAATTGCATTGACTCTAAAGGTTGTCTTTGGTAGTATATACATTTAGCAATATTAATTCTTTCAAACCATGACATGTAGTGTCTTTCTATTTATTATATCTTCTTTAATTTTTTTATCAGCATTTTATAGTTTTCAGCATACAAACCTTTCACCTCCTTGATTAAGTTTGCTCTTAAGATTTATTATTTTTGATGCTATTATAATTGGGTTTTTTAATTGTCTTATCAAATAGTTTGTTGCCATTATGTAGAATAACAACTAATTTTTGTATATTGATTTTTCATTCTGCAACTGTACTTAATTCATTTTTTTGCTCTAGCTGTTTTTTTTTTAATGGAATCCTTAAGGTTTTCTACACATAAGATCAGATCATCTGCAAACAGAGGTAATTTTACTTCTTCCTTTCCAATTTGATGGCTTTTATTTCTTTTTCTTGCCCAATTGCCCAGAGTAGGACTTCAAGTACTATGCCAAATAGAAGCAGCAAGAATGGACATCTTTGCTTTCTTCCTGATCTTAGAGAAAAGCTTCAATTTCTCACCAATGTCAAATTTTGTTAAATGCTTTTTCTGCATCAATTGAGAATGATCATATGATTTTTATACTTCATTCTGTTAAAGTGGTATATCACACTGAATTTTATATGTTGACTTATTCTTTCATCCTAGGGAGAAATTTCATTGGTCATGGTGTATGTTCCTTTTAATGTACTGTTGAATTTAGTTTGCTAGTATTTTATTGAGAATTTTTGCCTCTGTATTCATAACTCCTACATTTATAGTTTTTATTTTCCTGTAGTATTTTTGTCTGCTTTTGGTATCAAGATAATCTTGCCTTATAAAATGAGATTGAAAATGTTCCCTCTTTCTTTTTAAAATAGCATAATAATGAATGACTGCTATTAATACTTTAAATGTTAGGTAAAATTCATCTGTGAAGTCATATGGTCCTAGCCTTTTCTTGTTGGGAGGTTTTTGATTATTTACTCAATCTCCTTACTTGTTACTGGTATGTTCACACTTCTATTTCTTCTTGTTTCAGTTTGGTAGATTGTATTTTTCCAGGAATTTATTTTTTCTAGGTTGTCCAATTTATTGGTATACAGTTGTTCATAATAGTACTTTATGATCTTTTTTTAGCATCAGGTGTAATGTATCCTATTTCATTTCCAATTTTTTTTTATTTGAGTCTCTCTTTTTTAGTCAAGGTAAGGATTTGTTAATTTATCTTTTCAAAAATGTGGGTTTTAGTTTTGTCAATTTTTTCTAATATTTTTCTTCTCTGTATCACATAGTTTTGCTCAAACCTTTTTTATTGTCTTTCTTCTGCTAATATCATCTTAATTTTTTTCTGTTTGTTTGTTTTTCCTAGTTTTGAATGACTAGAATCCACCAGTGTGGATCTCAAATGGCCAAAACAAACTATGCAACAATTTTGTATGTTCTTCACATGTACCCCAAAACCTAAAATGCAATAAAATAAATAAATGGGGGGGGAAGAACACACCTAGAGATATCACACTTCCTAATTACAAAATATATTACAAAGCTACAATTATCAAAACAGCATAGTACTATCATAAAAATAGATACAGTCACAAATTGCATAATGATGTTTTGATCAATGAGTGACTGCATAAATGATGGTGGTTACATAAAATTGTAATAACATATTTTCACTATACCTTTTCTATGTTTAAATATATGTAGATACACAAATGATTACTATTGTGCTACAATTGCCTGTAATATTCAGCATCCAATCATATACTATACATGTTTGCAGGCTAGGAGCAAAAAGCTATACCTAATAGTCTAGGTGTATAGTAAGCTATATCATCTAGGTTTCTGTAACTACACTCTATGCTGCTTGCACAATAATGAAATCATGTGATAATGCATTTCTCAGAATGTACCCCTTTCCTGCAGTTAAGTGATATATGACTACACGTTGACCTATGGAACAGAACAGATGGCCTAGACATGCACCTATGAATTTACAGACAACTGTTCTTTGGTAAGGGTCGCAAGCAGTGCTGTGAAAATTGGATATTCATATGTAAAAAATAAAATCAAATTGGACCCTAATCTTGCACCACATATAAATATCAACTCAAAGTGAATTAGGTTTAAACTTAAAATATGACCATAAGCTCCTAGAAAAAAACACACAGGGAAAAACTTTTACATCAGCTCTGGCAATGATTTTGTGGATATGACACCAAAAACACAAGTAACAAAAGCAAAAATAGACAACTGGCATTTTTTTTGCAAGACAAAGAAAACAACAGAATGAAAAGGCATCCTATGTAATATAATAAAACACTTGGTAACCATATGCAAGTATTTGTGTCCTCTCAAAATTCATATGTTGAACTGCTGTTTGCCCATGTGATGATACTAGAAGGTGAGGCCTTTGGGAAGCTTTGCCCTGGTGAATGGGATTATTTCACTTTTAAAAGGGGCTCCAGAAGGAAGTCAAATTGTCTTTATTTGCAGACGACATGATTGTATATCTAGAAGACCCCATCGTCTCAGCCCCAAACCTCCTGAAACTGATAAGCAAGTTCAGCAAAGTCTCAGGATACAAAATCAATGTGCAAAAA
>NW_016107463.1:3716288-3742309 GCF_001604975.1 Cebus imitator | reverse complement strand
AGGGACGGTGGGGGGTGGGGAGCTGGGGGGGGATAGCAGGGGGAGAAATGCCAGATGTAGGTGATGGGGAGGAAGGCAGCAAATCACACTGCCATGTGTGTTCCTATGCAACAATTTTGCATGTTCTTCACATGTACCCCAAAACCTAAAATACAATAAAATAAATGGGAAAAAAAAAGAATTAAAAAACATAAAAAAAAGGGGCTCCAGAGAGCTCTTTTGCCTTTCTACCATATGAAGATACCACCCCAAAAGAGGGACCTCACTAAACCTACCATGTTAACATCCTAATCTCAAACTTCAAACCTCCAGATCTTCAGAAAATAAATTTCTGTTTTTTTATAAGCTACCTAGGCCACAGTATTTTGTTAAAGCAGACAAAACTTACTAAGACACCATATATCAAATAAAGAGTTAATATCCAAAATATATAAGGAACTCCTATAACTCTAGCAAGACAAATAAACAAACAAAAATATACCAATTAAAAATGGACAAAAGACCTGAATATATAATTTTTCAAGAAAACATATGGATAACTAAAGGTATATGAAAAGGTGCTCAACACTTTTCATTATCTAGGGAATGCAAATCAAAACCACAATGAAATTTTACCTCACACTTGTTAGGATGGCTACTATTTAAAAAATCACAAAAGATAACAAGTGGATGTAAGGATGTAGAGAACAGGGAAGCCTTGTGCACTGTTGTGGAGAATGTAAATTGACGTGACCACTATGGAAAGCGGTGTGAATATTCCTCAAATAATTAAAAATAGAGCTTGGTTATGCAGGCATAACCTTAAGAATTAAGGTAAACCTACTCTGCTTGTGCCCCATAAATGGAACAACAAAGCCTGGATGACAGCACACGTGTTTACAGCATGGTTTACTGAATAATTTAAGCCCACTGTTGAGACCTATTGATTAGAAAAAAAAGATTCCTTTTAAAATAGTACTGCTCATTGATAATGTACTGGTTACCCAAGTCATCTGAACAGATTATCCAGAGAAAGGTTCATGTAGTTTTCATGCCTGCTAACAAAATATTACTTATAATCCATGGATCAAAGAGCCATCTTGATTTTTAATTGTTATTTTTTTAAGAAATAAATTTTGTAAGACTATAGCTCCCAAAGACGGTGATTTCTTTGATGGATCTTGGGAAAGTAAATTTTAAGCTTTCTGGAAATAATCCACCATTCAAGGTGCCATTAAGAACATTTATGATTCATAGGTAGAAACCAAAATATCAACATTAACAGGAGCTTGGAAGAAGCTGATTCCAACCCTCATGGATAACTTTGAGAAGCTCCAGATTTCAGTGGAAGAAGTCACTGCAGATGTGATAGAAACAGCAAAATAAATAGGATTAGAAGTGGAGTCTGAAAATGTGATTGAATTACTACAATCTCATGACAAATCTTTATGAGATGAGTTGTTTCTCTTGATAAGGAAATAAAGTAGTTTGTTAAGATGGAAACTACTTTTAGTACAGATACTGTGAACATTGTTGAAATGACAAGAAAGGATTTAGATTATTACACAAATTTAGTTGATAAAGCAGTGGCAGACTTAAGAAGATTAACTTCAATTTTGAAAGATGTTCTACTGTGGGTAAAATGGTATCAGTCAGCATTGTATTACACAGATAAATTTTGTTAGAGGAAGTGTAGATCGATGTGGCTAGCTTCATTGTTGTCTCATTTTAAGAAATTAACACGGTCACCCCAACCTCCAGCAATCACTACCCTAATAAGTTAGCAGTCATCAGCATTGAGGCAAGACCCTGTAGTCTGCAAAACAGATTATGACTCGCTAAAGATTCACATGATTGTCAGCATTTTTTTAGTAGTAAAATGTTTTTAATTAAGGTATGTAATTTTTAGGTATAAAGCTATTGCTCATTAAGTAGGCTACAGTATGGCATACATAACTTTCATATGCACAGGGAAACCAAAACATTTGTGTTACTCACTTTATTGGGGTATTCACTTTATTGTAGTTGTTTAGAAACAAACCCACAGTATCCTCTAAGGAAAGTGTACAGGGCCAAAGGAATTGAAATCAGGATTCCAAAGAGATATCTGCACTCCCATGTTTATTGAAACATTGTTTATAACAGCAAAGGCATGGAAGTAACCTGCATTTCCATCAGTAGAAAAATGGACAAAGAAAATGTGATATATACATAAAATGGAATATTATTCAGCCTTCAAAAAGGAAATCCTGCCATTTGCAATGATATGGATGAACCTGAGGACATTATGCTTAGAGAACTAAGCCAGATATAAAAAGACAAATACTCCTGTCTCACTTATACAAGAAATCTGAAATAGTCAAATTCATAGAAGCAGAGAGTAGAACAGAGGTTTCTAGGGCCTTGGGGGAGGTGAAAATGGAGAGGTGTGACCGAAGGGTAAAAAGTCTCAGTTATACAAGATGAGTAGGTTTCAGAGATCTTCGGTATAGCAGAGTACTTACAGAAGTGCTTATTTAAGTATTATATACTTAAATACTAAGCATTGTATACTTATTCAAGTATTATATACTTAAAATATTTGCAAAGAATATAGATCTTATGTTAAGTGTTCTTATCACACACACAAATAATGATGCTAGTAATAATAAGAAGGGTAGGAGGAATCTTTTGGAGGTAATGAATGTGTTTATGGATTTGACTGTGGTGACAACTTCCTGAGTATTTACTTATCTCCAAACGCATCAAGTTGTATATATTGTATATACTTAGAGTCAACTTTTAATGTCAATCATACTTCAACAAAAAATTTAATGTAGAATATTAAATGTATGTGATCAATGTGTTGCCAGCAGAACATGAGCTGATTGGTAAGCACACTTTGGGGCTGCATCCTGGAAACTGGGGCTGACCTGAGAGTGACATCATGACTGGCAATGTTCCTTGGTGCTTCTGTAAAAGATAGAATCTTTAAATGATTGCAATATATTTTTTGTTTGTTTTTAACAAACAACATTGATCATAATTTTAAAATGTAAAGTTTAGTGAAATACAGCATTAAAGTGATTTAACTTTATGAAACATTCTAAATGATTTCCAGTCAGAAGTTCTGAAAGCCAAGTACATTTGTCTTGTTTAAATAACATATTCAAATATTTTCTGAGAGTAGGTCTTCAAATTGTACATAGATTTAATTAAATATAGAAATTAAATATGAGTAAATCCTACCTCAAACTATATTTGAATTTATTTTTATCATTAGAATATTTCAAAAAGTTGTTTATATGGTCAAGCCATTTGTTTCATGATATCAAGATATAAATGCTGGCTGGCAAACTTTATTTAAAACCTGCATTAAAGGGTTTATATTCAATTTCTAATTTATTTTTCATTTATGGATGACCTGTTTGGCTTTGTCAAGATATTTTCCTGTGTCCTCAATTGTCCTTTCTTGTATTTATGCTTTATAAAAAGAAGAGAACAGAAAGCACACAAAATATTAATCATAATAGCAATTCGCTCCCCTCACATTTTCCCCACAGTTGTGTCCTCTTTCACTTGTTGGAAAGAGTGGCCACATCTGCACTGTCTCAGAGAAAATCCCTGCTGTGTAATATTAAAGCCTGTTGGGTGCCCATATTGGTACAAATATGAAACACACTGATGACCTCTTTTGACATACAGTAACAGTTATGAGAAAACAGATTTTGGACTTTTAGCATTAAAATAATTTTTTTCCACAAAACAAAACTCTGCTTGGTTGAGAAAAAGAAAAAAAACAGCTTTAGAAGAATAGCAAACATAAAAAATGATAGGGAACAAAAAAAGCTTGCTTTTTTATAAGGTCCTCTGGCCATGTTTACACTAATCAACTAGGCAATTGCCTTAATGTTATAAGGATTCATGCAAATGTTTGGAGTGAAACATACTAACTTTCCCCATTTTGTGGTAATATGTAAGTTCACAAAAAGCATAATGCAGGAAAGAAAAAGAAACAAGTATCTATCAAAAACAGTCATTTTATTTTCTTATAATTGAAGTTCTCTGTAAAATTGAATTGCAATGCAGTTATCCCTGTAAAATGGTGGTTCTTAAAATCTGGTGATTCCAGTATAACAATTGCTATACTCAAGTTTGAAGTAACATGGAGAAGCACATGGTAAGCAGGTGATAAGTAAGGCTGTTAGTGCCTGACATTCATTTGATGTAAGAGCAAGTAATGCCCTCTTCTATAATTTCCAACCAAAGACTGATAACCCAGAGCCTTAGATGAACAATGTGGGAGGAACTGAGTTCTGAAGATAGCTCCTGTTTACCAAAACAGGCCCTCTAGAATTATTTTGGTCATCATTTACTTTTAAAAGAGATTGATGTAGTTCCCACAAAAATAAATGAGTACAAACACACACACACACGATCACTATGCAGTAGAAAATAAATTTTGAGTATTTTTACATTTGAAATTAATTTTCCCCTTTGCTGCCATTTTTAATCAGTCTTATAATATTAGATAATTTGGCTACTGTAAATAAAGTTACTATAAATCTTGGTTTTCCTCACCGTTGGAAACATCAGTGACATTAATTTCTATTGAAAAAGAAATTATTTCAACAACAAACTCTAACAATTCTATTCTGGAACATTCTACAGATTCATTCTACCTCCTATCATGATTTCAGTAAAACACCTTTCCCAGAGCTAAACTGTTTACATCCAGAACAGATACAAAGTCATGTAGGATACAATCAGCTCTTTTCTTATTGCAAATAACTATGTATCATCATCGTCTTTAAGAAATAATTTAGAGACACCACATTATAAGGAAGAAGTATCAAATCCACCCAACAGATCGTCAAAATGAATTATTGAAAGATGACATCATATATCAGTCCATTGTACCAACCCTGAGAGATCTTCGGGTTGAAAATCTCAGTTCTGCCTCTTGTTGGTTTTGTCACATAGCCAAAATACCTCTCAGTTTCAATACCTACAAATGGGGATAATAATAGTACCTATTTCATATGGTTGGTGTGAGTTTATATGTAAAGCACTTAAGTCATTATCTGACCCATGATAAGTGCTACGTACATGAGTAAATAACTGCATGTATGCATGTGTATATGGAAATCTATAGTATTCTTAAGCCATTATATTTATTAGTTAGCATATATTCCCCTTGTATATTCACTAGAAAAAGTAACAATATAGTATTTATTTTCATCAATTATGTACGTTTTTGATAAAATATGATGATTAATGTATATATTATACTTTTATCCAAATATGAATTTGTAGATACTCTACAAATATAACTAATAACTATATTTTGTATTTATAATATCTGAACATAAGTAATTAAATAGTTTTATTAGAATAGATTATTACATTTTGGGAGAAAATAAGTATGGAATAGTTTTAAATATCCCCTAAGCGAGTAGCTCCCTAAATTTTTCTGTCTCTTAGAAATATTTGGGATTTTTAAAAAATTTCATTGCTTAGGGTAGCATCCCATACAATTAAATCAGAGTGCCTGAGAGTGAAAACTAGGCATCAGTTGTTTTTAAAGATCCCCTGGCTATTCCAAGGTACAACGAAATTTGGAAGTGCTACCCTATATTCTTCATTCAAAGTATGGTGCACACACCAAAAGCACTAGAATCACCTTGGAGCTTGCTAGATATGCAGACACATGGGTCCCACTCCAAACCTACTAAATCAGAGACTGTATTATTAGCAAGATCCCCAAGTAATTCATATGCATACTAAAATCTGGAAAACACAGTATGAATTTTGAGAGAAATTAAACAAAATCCCTTGGCAGAATAATATGGAGAAATTAATTTGGACAAATATATTGGCACAAAAAATGGCTGTAACAGTCATCTTAAGGAGAAAAAAAGCTTTATTTTTTTTAACTAACCTTTGATTTAATCTGATATTCTGATTTTATTAATCAAATGTCAGGTACTTTATCTGCAATATTAATTATTCTAACTTCTTTCCAATAAGGCAGTCTTGCATTTGCCCAGGAGTGAATTAGCATTTTTTGACCTTGAAATGTCATTGTTTTGTTATAAATCTGTATTGTGAAAATTAATGCCTGCAAGTCTTTTTTAGTACAGTAAAATGAATTATATAACAATGTGGCATTTGTTTGCTACTACACAAATGAATTATAACTTTTGTATTAATGCCACTGTCCTTCCTTCAGGTTTTTATGGCATCCAAACTAGATATCTTATATTGTATATTATCCCTCTCTGATACAAACATTGAATATATGCCAGTTCCATATACATCTTACAATTGTTCTCCACTGTTCAATCACTTATTAGCTTAGTAGCATTTGCTGCATGTTTACTGTGTACCAAGCAATTTTACAGCAGAAGGTTTTTATATGGCCTGTACAACTAATACTGCATTTTGTTAAACTTGAAACTTATGTTGGAAAATCAATAAATTAAGAAAAATAAAATTCAACAACTTATCTCCAGCAGAAGATAGAACACAAAGTGCTACCAAAGAGGAAAAAAAAAATTTTCCTGCTGATGGTCATTTTTTGTTGTTGTTGAGGGATTACGATTTATATGATGAGTAGAAATGTAGGATTGTTGTTGTAAGTATACGGGGAAAGAGAGATCCAAGAGATTGGATATCAGTTAAAAAAAATAAGTAAGAGGTGTTATACCCAGGGAAGAGAACATGGTATGGTATGTGGCTTTGGTATCGTGTGAGAGGAGAAAGGGTAAAGGAGGTTGGTTAAGAATGTTATGAGATGACTTTGTATGCCACATTATAAGCCAGGACACCTACCGTGGATATGCAGAATGATTAGACTGTGGCATGTAACAACGTCAAGAATGTGTTTTAGTTTTTCTTTGCTTTGTAAAGGGATACCTGGTTTTAAGGTGAAAAATGAAACCAGTTGAGAAAAAAAAAATCACCTGAACCCAGGAGGGACAGGTTGCAGTGAGCTGAGATAGCACTATTGCACTCCAATTTGGGCAAGAGAAACAAGAGCAAAAAAAAAAAAAAAAAAAAAAAAAAAAAGACCATTTGGGGTCTATCACACAATCGACATATCAGAATATGAAGACAAAGTAATGAGTAAAACAACGAATGAAAAGGAGGGAGCATATTTAAACAGAATTTAGTCAGTAAAATCTACATACTTTGTAACTAGAAGCCTATGACTGGGAAGGGCAATGAAGCAGGCAACAAAGTAGACCTTTTCTCTGAGGTCATATGCCCATGGAGAGGATAATTACTTTTAAAAAATGGGAAGAAAAGGCAGTTTGAATAGGGAGAACATGGGTAACTTTAATTCTGGCATTTTTATCACTGTAGAAGATCTTAGCATAACGCTTAGCAAAACAGTGGTATATATTAATCCAGAGCTCACAAAATAAGCATGGTCTAGAAAAGAGGATTTGGAAGCCACTAATGCAACAGGTAGTCTTTGGTGCTGACTGGTCATATCACTTGGAAATTTATGGAGAAAGGTCTAGAGCCAAAGATCCTGTAGACCAGGGATACTGGCGGGTGGGTGGGCAGGCGAGGGAGCAGATTATCACAGGAGCGCAATTCTACTGTGATCTACTGTGAGCCGCCCATGCGAGGGATCCTGGACGCGCGCTCCTTAAGGGAATATAACTAATGCCGGATGATCTGAGGTGGAAGTTTCAGCCCGAAACCATCCCCCGCCCCTTCCCCTTGCTGGTCTGTAGGAAAACTGTCTTCCACAAAACTGGTCCCTGGTGCCAAAAAGTTTGGGGACCGCTGCTGTACACCACCAATATTTGAAGGACGCAGAAATGATGAGTCTGCAGAAGACACAGAAAAAGCGGTCACGGTGGAAGATGAAAAGGCAGGACAGGAAAGGGTGGCAACGCACACTTATTTTTATAAAAGAACTGAAATGAAATGCATTGCAATCAAGCTCTGTTATGGTTTCCTTTTTCCAAACATGATGTATGACTAATGTGTGACTTCCATTCATTTTTGAAGGGCTTGGAAATTATATAAAACTAATATAAAAGCCTAGATTGAGAACAAAAGCTGTTAATGACTAAATGCTGCCCAAAACTTGGCTTTCATCCGTATCATAGAAAAGCTGGAGTAAAACTTGGCACCGGACTACCTGGGTTCATATTTTGGCTCTACCCACAGTACATAAATGATCCTGAAATTGGTGCTAACCCTGTTATATGTTTCATTTTTCTATGGATTAAATGAAGCCCATTGTTACCCATCCTCATCAAATTTTTGTGTGGATTAAATGAGATGCTAAGGGTCAAGTATTTGGAATGAGTTGTCACAAAGCACATTCACTAAATAAATGTTAGCTGTTATTATAATAAAAATGTTTCATTAGGTTGGCTGTGATCCCTGCAAGGTTGTATCAGTCACACAATTCCAAGTAAGACAAAAAACTAAAAAGGAATAGAAAACATTTTCTAAGCAAAGCAATAACTTTCTGGTTTTCAGCAAATCCTCTTGTAGAATAAATTGGTTTTTGTTTTAATCTTGCAGGAAAGGCAAAGACATTTGGAATGAACATTTAGATAGCAAGACCCAAAAGATGGGTCTATGGGATACGTTTTATTGACATAATTACAAAAACTGGAGGAAAGCATTTTGTCCCAACTTCCAGGGAAAAATACAAAAGAAGACTTTGTAGATAAGGATGACAGAGTTCCTAAACTAAAAAGCTAGTTACCTAGAACATACTTTAAGAAGTCAGGATAATTAAAGGGTTGACTTTCTAAGCTATCCAGGACATTATTTAATTATATTATAAATGGTAAATACCGGAAACTGCTATTCTTTTAACTTAAAAATATTTGAATTGTCACATTTCACCCAATAGTTTAAAACCTTCTATGATTATCTAGAAATAGTTATTTTTATATATATAATGTTTCACATATAATGTTCAGGTTGATTTATCTATTATCTATCTATCCATCTATCTACCTATCTATCTATCCGGCTATCATCTATCAAAATCTGCCTCTATCCATGTATTTATTTGTAGATTTTGCCCAAATTCTGAGGTGTTATGGGAATAGAAATATGTACTATTCAAACATGTTATTTCATTACCCTAAAATATTCTTTCTGTTGACCACTTTTAATGGGCTTGAATCATAGATGTTTCCTTGAATAGAAATAAATGTAGATGACTCATGGGTCTGGTAACATACACAGTGGAGGAAGAATACATCATTATTAAATCTTGGTATGTGCATTTTATCTCAGTGCTACCTCTTTAATTTAAAAAAAAATGCTAAACCACATGTGGAAAACACTGTTTCTAAAACAAGAAAAAGATGTTTTCTATTAACTGCTTACATAACGTTATATAGTAAGGTTTTAAAAATCCTTGACACACAGCTTTATATCCAAGAAAATAAATATATCATTAATGTGCATTAAACATAAAAATATTTAAAAATTAAATGGTCAATTGAAAGGTACTCTGACAAATGTCATCATTTCTCTTTGGAACTCTTTAATTCTATTCAATAAGTTGTTTTCTGTTTTGAGGAAGATAAATCTCACTATTTAATTTGCTTTATGTTGCTGGCATATGTCACATCTTGATTTTACTATTTAATTACCACATTGGACTTTTTTGTACTTTCTTTGATTATAATATGGAATATTTTATCAACATAATTTTATAATATATTTCCCATTTCTTGGTGTTTGATGTTCTTTAAGTTATGAAGAATAATTCTGGTATGTATTTTACATGGGTTTCTATAGTTTTTACTCTCTTTTTTTTTTTTTTAGCAATAATTCCTTTGTACATATCTTATATTTGCAATGTTCTGAATGTGTATGCACAAGCTAATAGTCACCCCTAATACATTTTCTGTTAAAAATAATGCTTTTATTTCCTGCCTTATTTCTCCAAATTCTGTCCACTTGTATTGTTTGCTCTCTAGGCTTCTGTAAATATCAATACTGTCAATTTCTGAATATCTAACAGTTGGATTCAAACATCTTACAACCTAGAATTATCCAGTTGGGACATATCTTTCTTTAAATAAATTATAAGCTCCTCTATAGAAATGATATTTTACAAAAGTAATGTTCTTTAAACAAAATTGGTATACTTATTAGCAATAGGAGCATAGCTTGACATAAGAGACAGGTAATTAAAATAGAATTTACATGTATTTATCTCTTCTTCTAACTTTACTTTGTAAACTTAGGTATTTGCCTCTCTTTCCTGGTTTTCTCACGTAGGCCATGAAAACCTTAGCCATTTCTAACACATTTTTCTAGCAAAGCTTCTGTCACTTGATATATGATCAATACATATTTGTTGAATCAAGAAGCACTTGTTGAAGTGCTAGTTAAGTGAAAGGGCAGGGATTCTAACTTAGGCACAGCCAATTTCTGAATTCTCTTTTCCTCTATGTGCCTAATCTCCATCAGGGCAGATATGCCTGTAAATAAATTATTAAATCACTTGTGCGTATACATTTGCAAGACTATACTAACACTTTTTCTAAGCAACTATGAATCAGTAGAACAAAAGTGGAATTAAAATTGAAAGACAGGTTAATTTCCTGATTCCATGATATAAGTTTGTACATGTACTTCAGTTTCTGCCTCACAAAATCATGCTAGATTTTTCAGTGTGTGTGTGTGTGTGTGTGTGTGTGTGTTTGTGTGAGTGTGTATGAGAGGGAGATAATTTTTTGAACAGGTTATAAAAAGCATTTTGTAAAATCTGAATATTTGTAAATGCTAGTTGGGATTACAAATAATGTGTTGTGATGCCAGCTGAAAATTTCTTTATGGAAGTGAAGGGCAACATTTTCAAAACGGATTTCTCCTTCTACCCTTGCTCATCTCCACTTGTTTCTGAAAAGAAAGATTCTGGTTGTGGAGTCATCCCTCAGAAAACCTTGGCATGATTTGATTGAAGAGCTTGGAAAGGAACTGAATCTAATTATAAGGAAATAATTAGTCAATACAGAGAAAAGGACTCAGACTAGAACTCACAAAGACAGACAAGAACTCCTTGTCCACTCAATTCAGTTGCAGGCCTTAATATTTTCAATATAATGAAGAAAAGACTGGGCAATAAGTAATGTGGAAAGACAAGGAGATTGTTGGAGACATCTGGTTGGTTTTCCACTCACTAAAAAATGATTAGATTAAATTTTACTACAACCATCAGAGTACCGTATCATTTTGCTTTTGAGTTTGTCTCAAAAAGAGGTTGGGGTGCCCAGGAATAATATGCACTATGCATGGGTGTGCTCATGTCCCGAGATGCAGCTTTGACATGGTCAACTAAACCACCATTGCTCACTTTCATGACAACTCTGACATTTCACAGAGACATTTTTAAAACCTACCCCAAAAGCTATAAATATTTCAAATTGGTCAATTTTATATCCCTTGAATTTCAAGTAAAAACCTACTTTCTAAAAAAAAATCTCCAACGATGGTCTTCTGAGTCTACCTACTTTACTCTGGGTATTAGTTAGGAAGATTTCAAGTAATTTGGAACGTTGCTTGGCTCCTCTTTGACCAATCTAGAGAAAATAGGAGTTTTCTTCTGAAAATCAAATCAACACCAGTAATTATGCATAATAATGCCTAACATTTATAAAGCACCATCCTTGGAAGTTTATGGTTTACCCAGTGCTTTTATTACACATTACCTCCTTTGGTCTTGCCACCATTGCATGTGGAAGGGAAAACAGCTATTATGTTTTACTGATAAGTGGAACTGAGACCTTAAAGATTTTGGAATTTACCAACTCTCTCAAGGAATATTAAACAAATAACCAAGTAAAGTCATAAGCTCAGTGATATCAAAACTAGGTTACTGGAGCTTCCAGTCTTTGGTTAATTTAGGGTACATAGAGGAGGGCTTCTGGCTTGCTTCAGTTGTCTCCTAACTAGTATCCCTGTATGCACTAACTTATTTTAGTCTATTCTTTAGGCTGCAGCCAGGGTGGTCCTTAAAACACAAACTTAGTCTCATCCCTTCCTCCTATACCCAAACTTCCAGTGGCTGCTATCTCATCTAAAGGTGAATCCACAATTTTCATTCTGACCTGTGAGGACTTCCAGGACATATGTTTGGGACCTTCTTTAACTTCCTCACTCTAGGTTAGCCACATTTACTTCTGTCTCAACACACCAGGGCCACTCCTACCTTGGGCTTCTATGTTTGTGCCTGAAACTCTCTCCTTCCAGCCCCAAATGAAATCTGTGCTCCCAATTTACACTTCCAATTTTGTTTGGCTGAGTGATTTAGGTTTCCACATACCACCAGCTCCTCAGAGGGGACTTCCATATGTCAAGGGTCTCCCAAACCCAAAGTCACTTTCTGTCCTCTTACTGTGTTCTATTCCTAGCATCTGGAAGAGTGCCTAGCAAAGACAGGTTTCAACAAATATATGTTAAATGAATAAATGAACAAACATATACAGTTGAGAGGAAAGAGACATGGCAAGGTTGAGCTTTGCTCATGTTAGGCTATCCATATGGAAATATTTAAATAAGTGTGCTGGAAAGTAACTATCTATAGAAAGAATGACTTTCTTTTCAGGAGCCCTCTAACCCTCTGTTTGCTTAAGCAGTTTTCAATGGCACAGTTTAAATTCTGGCTTTAAATAAAATATAAAGGTGAGGATTGGATTTTAGAAGGAATTCATATATGTCAACCAGTGATTGTAACTAAAAATACAGTTTAACATGTATTTCTCAATCGACTAGCTTAAATAAAATACTAGTACCATAGCAAGCAGCATGCGCATATTGCTTTGCCACACTGGCCACATGCTTTAAGCAGTGGAGATTTACATTCCAGGAATTAATAGTGTCTTATGTATTTGACCAAGCCATTCATTCATTTGATCAAGTTCACCTTAGCAGTTAAAACTGCAGGATCTAAGATTTACAACATTTTGTTAAAAGGAACTTATCTTACTTGCTAGACGCAAACATGAAGACTACATCTTTCATAAAATGGGTTAAGTCTCATCACACTGATCATATGAAATGTCTTCATAGGCAAATCTTTGAGGACAGAAAAAGTGTAAGTATTCTACTTTTTCAGCTTGCTTAAAATCTTAAAGCTTCTTTCTTATTTATTTTTTACTGAATACATGGTTTATTTCCTGATCATGTAAAATGAACTTTAAAAATATACTTCTAAAAGTGATCAGGGTTCTGCATCATAAAATAAGCTCGAACTGTCTTGCACTTGCATAGAGGAAGGGAGAACAGAATATACTGCATTTAACCTGCCAGCAGTAAGAACTAGGAAATGAAGAAACTCAAGGGTAAAGTTCCTACGGCCACATTTTTCATGGTCAGATTGTAGTTCTTCTGTGCCATGAAATTTGGTCTTTTTAAAAATCTATATAAACCTCAAACATTTCCAATGACAACTAAGGTATTTTTGGTGCTTTATAGCCTAAAGAGGGCTTTCTTAAATACTATCACATTGGTGGCTCACAGTCACCCAGTAAGTAAGGTGTTAATATTCATGTCTTTTTTATACTCAGCCAGCCTGAGGCTCAGTGAATAGCATCATCAAGAACCAGAGCAAGGAGATTTGACCCACAGAACACTCTTTTTCCACTAAATCATACCGTCTCTTGGATTTCCAAGACATAAAATGGTTCAGGTCATTTACCTGCTACTCTCTCAGGTTTCCTGAGTTCGACTGACTAATACTGATTAATAATCACAGCCCTGTCTGTCTGAAGTATCACAATACTTCACAGTAGATCTTGGACTTTGTAATGTCTTGCTCTCAGGAAAAAAATTTAATGAATTAACTAATAAGCAAAAAGGAATATATTTATTTCTTCTCTCTGTTTTGACATTCAGTTGGATCCACAATCTCAAAGCAATACAGGCTACTGTTTTCAGAGTGTAAGGAAGGTTTTAGCTGGCTGCCTTTCAGGCTGTTTGCACTTTAAATGTGGTTAGCATGTATGATGTGTTTTGGATCTACTCTAAAGGTTTTTTTATCTCTTAGTTCTGGCATTTCTGTCATAGAAATAGGAATTAATTGAAGAAAGCCTTGCTATGGGGAATTATTTCATAAGGGTTTTTAATGCTCATTTGCATACCTTTGATTATTAGTCATCCAAGGTCATATTGAAAGAAGGCTCCTAGTGCTTACCTACATCCAATTTTCCTCCCTTTCTGGTCTCACAGAGGAATGAGATTTTCCACTATGTGACTATTTCTGGATAATGATTTATGAGAAGAACTGATGAAACATTTAATTGGTGGTCTCAGACCCTTCAGTGCCCTCTACTCCTGTAACAGTAACTGAGGACACATCAAGTTTCAGATGGCATAGCCAGAAGATGGAGAAGCTCCATCAGGTAGGGTCCCCATGTCTAGTAAGACACCCTGTCAATCCAGAAGGCCATGTAAGTGTAAGTGAGAAAGGAGCCTTAGAGGTGCTAAGGACTGAGATTTGGGGGTTACTCTCTTACCGCTTATCCTAATTAAAAATTCTAAGGCTGTAATCAAAGCTGCACAGGAACTGGACGCAGGAGACCTGGATTATATCCAAGTTAGTAGCTTTATCAACTTGGGTAAATCACTTAAATTTGAGTTTTATTTTCTTCCTTCCTAAAACAGAGATGGTAAAATATATTTTATCTATTTGAAAGAGTAATTAAGAAAATCAAATTATATAGAGTATGCCGAGATACTCTAATTTATATTCATAAATGTGGTGACATATTTTTGATTCTTTTGTAATTGTGACTTCTCAACTGAAGAAATTTCTTTTCCCAATGTCCTACATTGTACTCCACAGACAAAGTAAATGAAGACCAAAGTTAGAGTGTGTACGTGAACAGGATGCCATTCTTCGTTAGTTTGACTCGTTATTATAATCATACTCTTGATCTAGCAATTAAATTCAAGGCTTAGAATCAGGCATTGAAGACTTAAGCTCAATTCCATGACAACCAGATGTTTCAAAATTGTCTGTATATTTTTCCTTTAACCAGCTCTGAGCCTCAGAGAATCAAGACACTCCCTTGCAATGTGGAATACAAAGTAAACTATGTGTTAAGAGACTATGAGATCAATTTCTATTAGTCTAGAATACTTAAACCCTATTCCCCAGTCTAGCAAAGCAAATAGACCAGCATAGCTGGTAGCTACTAATTAGATATTTCCTTTATTAATCAAATAGACAGAGAAGGGAAGCAGACATGCAATTAATGTTCTACATTTTAAAGCCATGAAAATTGACCATGTCTTGTGTTCTCTCAAAATAAAGATACTGGGGATATAGTGTGATTCCTCAAGTTATCACCAAATTTCCTTTTCCATGAAGAAGCAAAGCTACTGTAGTTCTTAGAGACCCTCTAAGTTGCAGTTTAAAGTGAGCTTTCTGAAACTAGGCTGAATTCCAGGTCTACTACTTACTGAGTTACCTAGAGTATATAACTTCTTTAAGCCTGTTTTCTCGTTTATAACATGGGTAAAATGATAGCATGTAACTTACACAGTTGTTTTGAAAATGAAGGAGTTGGTATATGTGAAGTGTTTAGAAACGGGATCAAGATATAACAAGTACTATAAGATTTGCTTATCTATTGCCGCCTTTTAATGAAATTCAAAATTTTTAATCCAAACTCCAACTCCAACTAACACAAACTGAAGGAATTGGATGCTGTAAAGATGGAGGAGTTTGTGAGAGGAGAGATAAATGAATTTTGGGGCAACTTTCATGAACACATTTAAGCCATAACAGATAAGTAATGGTATTATGAAGATTTTATGATATTCTGATTGGCTAGAGGTCTTCAAGAGTCCTGAACCTGTTGGGCTTATATTTGTGCTTCTTTTTCATGGGAGACCACATTTCAGTGAACTAATTATAATTTTTATCTAAACTGAAATCTTTCTATAAAATTATCTTTTTCTCATTATTTCTAATAAAAGTCTAAGTATTTTACTGGATACTCTAGAATGAGACCTCAAAGTCATTTTTATTTCCCTGTTCTAAACTCAATTAATATACACACACAAATGGCACCTATGTGAGATGATGCATGTGTTAATTGGTTCCAAAACCAATTAATAGCCAAACTTGGTCAAATATTTTTTTACCATAGATTCTTTACCATTCCCTTTCTGTTGCCATTTCGTTAATTCCTCATCTTTCCACTGCTTCATTACTCTGGGCTTTCCACCACATTCTTGCTACTAGTGAAGCTTACTTCATCCTTGTTGGAGTAATTAGAAAGTTTGTTTTTATTTTTCTTTCCAAGGAGGTAGATTTCAGAAGAAATGACTGCACTCCCATGTTCACTGTGGTATTATTAATTGCCAAGTTATGGAAATAACCTAAGTGTTTGCTGACAAATGAATAAAAAAGGAAATATTTCATATACACACAGAGAAAGAGAGAATGAAATACTATTCAGTCACCAAAAAGAAAGAAATCCTGCCATTTTCAATGACATGGATGAGCCTGGAGGACATTATACTAAGTGAAATAAGCTAGACACAGAAAGACAAATACTGTATGATGTTACCTATATGTGGAATCTTAAAAAGTTGATCCCATAGAAGGAGAGAATAAAATGGTAGTTACCAGAGTCTGGAAGAGGAAGGACAGTGGTAAAAATGGGGAGATGTTGGTCAAAAGATACAAACTCTCAGTTATAAGATGAATAAGATCTGGGATCTTATTCATATATAGCACTGTGACTATAATTAATAACATTGTACTATATATTTGAAATTTGCTAAGAGGGTAAATCTTGTGCTCTCACTACACATACACACAACACACACACACACAAACACACACGGTACCTATTTGAGATGATGTGTATGTTAAGTAACTTAATTTTAATCATTTTACTATGTATATGGATATCAAATTATCATATTATACATTTTTTGCCAATTATATCTCAATAAACCTAGAAAAATAAATAATGACAAATATAAATTTCTTTATCACACTGTGTTGTTTGGCTTGATAAGATTTTGATAGAAAATTTTAGAATGAATTGAGTTAAAATGTAATAAGATATGCATGTTCATTCATAGACTTTTAAATGTGTCATTTAGTATAGATTATGTTTCTCTGTAAGAAAAATAAAAGTGTATGGTGCCATTTTCCATAAGTTATTATGACATCTTTAAAATAAAATTTTTTGCATGTGCTTGCAACTTTATGACCTTCTTATTTAAGGGGCATTTATTTTTGCCAAGAGCAGAGAATATAAAGTAAACCACATTGCTGATTTATTTTACAGCCTACACTGACATATCTTTATATCTTTCAATGAAGATAATGATGAATTTGGCTTTATTAGGTAAGGAAGCAAACTGTGAATGTGAGGTAGTGATTCACAGGGCAACTAGCTGTCTACTGGAGACACGTATATTTGTCACAGGATAATTAAAGTAAAAAATATGCAAATACCTTTCTCCGAATAGATTACAGTATTATTCTTTGTAGAATGCAATAAAATTTATCTATATATGGAGAGACAATATACTATGCTATGGTGTTTCTTAATAAAGATTGTGCATAAATGAACTGATGAAATGCTTAGGACTGCATGGTTGTTTGATAAAAGCAAAATAAAAAAAATAATAATCAATGTCCTCAACTTAAAAGCAGTGTCACCCAATTTGTGAAAATCACGAAATATCCATTGAAATAAAATGTGTTTAGTTTGTTTTTCTACCATTTTGGTGGAGAAATGAAGAGTTATATAAGAAGTGGAAGGATCAAAGAAAAAAGTAAAGAAATAAGAAATGTACATTCCTAAGATGTCTGAATTTTCATCAGGACAGTTACGTTTACTAAGTAACATTTGACCAATTAACTAAATCATAAATATTCTTGCTTGCTGAATAAGAAAAACTATTTGTAAAAACCACTTTTTATACTACGTTATGGCAATGGCAATAGAATAAAATTAAGAAATATTTTTATAAAAGAAAAATAGCCATTTAGGTTCACTTCTGCTAAAATTATTAAATTATTTACGAAAGAAATATTAAAGGTAGCCAAGTAGTAGATGTATTCCTAATAAAAAAGCTATGTTTGAGATCAAAAGAATAGCAAGACAGACAAATATACCTAGATGAATAGAAATGTAGATAGAAATATAGAGAGATAAATAGATACATAGACAATACATATAGATATATAGCAATGTCTTCTTTCTTAGAAGCTACAATGTTTCATTGCCAACAGATATCTATACTGGCATGAAAACTGAGGTTAGTGAGGTCATCAATAAGTTATTCCTGACTTTCAGTTCACTATGCAGCAATAGAATAAAGCTTTGAAATAGATAACATAATTTTACTTTGGACATTTATTATTCCTAACTTTATGCATACCCTTTCTGAATTTTAGAAATGGCTTGATTGTGTGTGTGTGTGTGGGGGGGGGTGAGGGCTTTGCAATTTATCATGTATAGATTCATATAATGACTATCATAATCAAGATACAAAGCTGTTTCTTACACCCATATATTTATGGAAATAAAGCAAGTGGAAAGAATATGTCTGTTAGCTTCAATTTTGCATGCATAAAAATGCATGAGAGAAAGGAATGAAAACATAGGAGCAAAGACGACACAGAAGACAGGAAATGTCAGGCTTGACAGACAGTACTGACGGAAAAAATTTTACTCTAAAAATAAGTCCTACCATTTTTCTTATTGGTGTTAATTTGATTTTGTATTCAATACAAACATGCTGTATTGATTGGCGATTGAATCAAGCTTATTATTCCACCAAGCTAAGACTATTGTTGCACAGTGGATATTAGAATTTCAGAGATCTTAATCTGAGATTATCAGCTATTCCAGTTTTTAAGGATTGTTTGAATGTAACAGCACAAAACACCAGTTTATCCTCTATTGGTGTTCAAAAGTCTTCAGTAACTTAAAAAAACCATGGTTTTAAAAGTTACTGTTTGGTTGATTTATTTTCCTCCAAGAATATCTCATGAAGATCAATCCCATCTAAACATAAAGCAATACCACTTTCAAACATTTTGTTTTTGTTTCTCTTTACAATTACAGTCAAAAAAATAAATGAGAGGTTTAAATGGAGTTGGTCTCTGTAGGCTTCCATTGTTCCATTCCTTAGTCCCTAACCATTTCTTCTTTCCCTTGAGCTTAAGAGCTGACTTTAGTCTGAGTAGGTTATCTTTGAATGACTGTTTATAACCTCTTTCTCCCTCAACAAAAAACATTTAACTTTAATGCATCACATTCTGTTTCCCTGTTCTTGAGGCTAAATGTGTAACATCTAATGCTGTTGACCTACTCCAGGGATGGCATGCACAGTGTGTCAATATTCCCCTTTCTCGTGCCCATAGCACATATAGATAATCAATAACTACATTCTTTTCCACTTTGCCCAGACATCTTTAGAATTCTTCTCTCGATTGCACTTCAGACAGGCTGTAGCAGTTAATCAGGGCTAAAACCTACTTGCTACTCTTAGGTTACTCATCTCACTTAAAATATGTGAATTGTAATGAAGAGTTTAGGAGACACAATGATTGCCCTCAAATTTACCTTTATTATAACTACTTGTTATCAAATTAACAAATTACATATACAAATGTGTTTAATAGACTCATTCTTGTGATAGTCATTAACTTTTCTGTTTATTCAAAAATATAAAATTAAAGTGTTATTCAATTCACTAAGCTAATTTTATTAGAGGGATATCTATATATGTTTAAAATTGGCCACAAACACACGTACAAGTCATGCTATTTACTTAGTCTACACAAAAACCTTGCTGAGAGTATGAATTTAAGGTATTGTTCTTTCATTTGTGCCCCTAAAATGCATTGCCTTTAACTTGATTTTAAAGCTTGCCAAATGGTTTCATAGTTGCTTCATTTCTGGGTTCACTAACTAGCTCCTTGGAAACAGGAGTTTCTCATTTTCCTTTGCATCCTCAGCACCCTGTGCAGAGTTTTTCACATAGCATTGGCATGACAAACATTTAAAGAATAAATAATTGACTAAGCGGATAAGACATCTTATTTTTCAACAAGTGCTCTTATATTACTCTGTTGTCAATAGAGTAATTCTATTCTTAGCACATCTAAAACATTTTAATTTTCTTATCCCAGTGAAATTTTATGCAAGAATTATTTTCAAAATTGTTATTTCCACTTAAAAGTTTTCCCTATTTTGTCTGTTGAAATGTTAAATTAACTGACTTTAGTGTTATATGAATAAACTTGATGTTACTAATGACTTTAAATTTTGAAAATATTTCATAGCTATCATTCTTAAAACCACATAAGTAATTATTTGAATGTAGGAGACTGTAAAAACTTTAATACCTACACAAGATTGTTAAGTTACAAACATCTTTGAAGAAGTTCATACAAATTAAATTATCTTTGGACTTTCTGAGGAACATCCAGAATTTGAATGTTTGAAATAAGTGCTTTTTTAAAAGATAAATTATATTCATTTTTCTTTTCATAACCCAAATAAATCCCCCAAACAGGAAAAATCTGAAAAGGTATAATCTTATAAAAGGGGAATTATTGTGTATTCATGATGAATAGTAATAGTAATAATATATGTAAAACCACTCAGCTCACCCTTAAAGTTGTGACATTTTTTAAGGATCTTTAATTGCAGAAAATGCTGATGTGCTATTAAGTATATGTGAAACTATCCATTAAGCCTTGTTGATAGTTGCATAGTGCTAGTTTAATTCAAGTCAACCTCACTCTTAGTGAATCATCAGCTTAATTTCGCCACTTGGAATCTTAATTTTCCCTTTGAAATTCACCTAGCTCTAGTTCTTTCCAGTTCCTTCTGGAAATTGTTAAATCCTGTTGGTTATGATTCATGAATCTCAAGCATCTTTCTTTTGTATGTGAAGATTTGCCCAAGCCAGAGATGGTGTCCTTGAGATAATAATCAACCTGACATCTTAAAACAGTAGTGTTTATAAGTCATTTCTATGTATATGTGTGTTGGGGTGGGAGATTAATAATGCAGGAAAGGAAAACTATATAAAACATAGAAAAGGCCTATGATAGGAGAAAACATTTGGGTCTTCAAGGAAGAGATGGGAGATTTAAAGGCCAGGCTGTGTTCTATGTGCTTTGTTAAGAACATTTGCCTTTACCCTAAAAGTAATGAGACGTTATTGAAATATTGTAAGCACAGGATTGATACCATCAGATTTTAACTTTCAAAGTATCATGTTGGCTTCAGTCTTGGAAATAAACAGGAGGAAGGTAATTGTGAATGAAGAGGACATATAGCCCATGTGACAAATGATGACAGCTTTGAAAGAAATAGGAATATATTGGAGATTAAATTCATAGAAACTGGTTGGGCTGCATTTAAAGAATAAAGGAGAGGAAAATGGAAAAAAGATTAGCAATTCTCCCTCTGGTAAAAGTGACTACAAGGCAGTGACATTCACCGCATGGTGAATACTAGAAAATAATCAGCAGTAGAAGCAAGTATATATTGGTCCTACTGAATTTGTGCTGTCTTTGAGATTCACAAGTGAAGAGATTAGGTAGGAAGCTAGATATAGAGGTCCATAACTTAGAGAAAGGCCTCAGGTTAATGATCAAATGTTTAAGTCAAAGATTATAGATCAGTGCCTCTGACGTAGATAAGGATGAAAGTACTGACAGACGAGGGAAGGGATTAATGCTTACCTGCAGGAGTCTAAGTCAGTTGATGCTTAAAATTAGTTTGAAACATTAGTCGGGGTTAAAGAAATGAGGACATGATGGTGTGAAACCCGATGGAGGGTCCAGGAAAATACATGTGGGTTAGTACTACTAAATCCAAAGTAAGGGAAAAGCAGTGTAAATAGAAGAGTATGGAGACTAATAGGTTAAAGTCAAAGAGAACTTATTCTCAAAGGCAACTTCTTTAGAAATTTGAATGTTATCTTGCAGGAAAAGTGGAATGATTGAAGAATATTAGCCGAGAAGACATATGATCAAATTTGTATTTTATAGGGACAAACTAAAAAGAACCTAGAGGATGCATTTAAGAACAAACAAGACTGGCATCAGGAGAACCAGATAAGTGGTCATTGCTTTTATTCAGACTAGATGTTGGTGGAAGGAATAATTGGAAAAGGAAAAAAAAAAGTGCCCAAAAATATTTATAGAACATGATATTTTGTATGTCAGAATATGAAGACTGGAAAAGAGGAGACTATGTCATAACTTGTAGATTTCTAGCTTATATAACTAATACTGCCATATATGTCAAAGTTTCATCACTATTTTAATAACACAAACTCGCACATATTCTCCTAAATCTACCATGGGATTTCATGCCATTTTCATTTGATTAACTTGTACTTATATTTCAAAACCTGTTTTAGATGAAAACTGAATTCGACTTCCACAAGTAAGGCTTAAGCCCTTACCTTATACATTAGTGGTATATTTGTGGAAATTGACATATTTAGGAAGGAGTTTCCACTTCTGATATGTTGATTTTGAGGAGATTTGGATACACAAGGGGATATGATTAGTCAACATTTCAATCCATGAGTGAGAAAACTTAGGATAAGGCTTGAGCTGGAGAGATTTATGAGTCATCAGCATGTAAGCAGTAATCAAAGGAGGAGAGTTGATGAAACTGCATAATTAGCATAAACAAAGCATCATGCCAAAGAGTGTTTTCCAGGAAACTTGGGTTTTAAGATTTAGGCTGACAAAAATTTGACCAAAATAAAACCAAAACAAAACAAAAAAAAAAACATCAGAATTGCTACAGAGAACCAGGAGAAGCCAAAAAATTTCAAGACTAAGAAGTCCTCAGCATCAGATTCGGAAATAAAGCATTAGATTTGGAAGTATGGTGCATGAAATACTTGCATCTATTCCTGTTAATTTTTAGATGTTTCCAAATATCTTCATGATTATATTATTATCTTAAATCAACCCTAGTGTCCTACAGTGATGTAAGTCTAACTACTCCCTATTCCTCCTACTGATTACACCTAAAATATCTGTAAAACATCTTCTCTGAAACTAAACTATGTGGATATTCTGAAAAGTAAATAAAAAACAGGCAGATTCACACATACACAAAAAAATCTAGAAATACAGCTAACTCTGAAGATGAAAGATTTCTACAAGAACTACCAACCGGTGTTCAAATTAACCAGAAATGACATAAATAAATGAAAAATATTCCCATGTGCATGGATAGGAAGAATCAATATTGTTAAATGGTCATACTGCCCAAAGCAATTTATAGAATCAATGCTATTCCTATTAAACTACCAATGACATTCTTCTCAGAACTAGAGAGAACTATTTTAAAATTCAAATGGAAACAAAACAGAGCCTGAATACCAAAGGAAATTCTAAGCAAAAAGACAAAGCTGGTGGCATCATGCCACCCTACTTCAAACTATACTACTGAGATACAGTAACCAAATGGCATGGTACTAGTACATAAACAGACACATAGACCAAAGGAACAGCATAGAGAATCCAGAAATAAGACCACATAGCTACAACTATCTGATCTTCGACAAACCTGACAAAAGCAAGCAATGGGGAAAGGGCTCTCTATTCAATAAATGGTGCTGCAATAACTAGCTAGCTATATGCAGAAGATTGAAATTGAACCCCTTCCTTACACCATATACAAAAATTAACTCAAGATGAATTAATGACTTAAATGTAAAACACGAAACTATAAAAATCCTGGAAGACAACCTGGGGAATACCATTTGGGGCATGGACATAGGCAAAGATTTCATGACAAAGTTGACAAAAGCAACTGCAACAGAAGCAAAAATTGACAAGTGGGATCTAATTAAACTAAAGAGCTTCTGCACAGCAAAATAAACTATCAACAGAGTAAACAGACAACCTATAAAATGGGAGAAAATTTTTGCAAACTATTCATCCAATGTCTATAAAAATCTTACATAAATTTACAAGAAAAAAAAACAGAACCATTAAGAAGTGGGCAAAAATATGAACAGACATCTTTCAAAAGAAGACGTATATGCAGCCAACAATCATATTAAGAAAGCTGAACCTCTGATGGTGGTTTGTATTTCTGTGGAATCTGTGTTGATATCCCCCACCATCAGAGATTACTACAAACAACTCTAAGCACATAAACCAGTAAACCTGGAAGAAATGGATAAATTCTGGACACATGCACCCTCCCAAGCCTAAACCAGGAAGAAGTCGAAACCCTAAATAGAGCAATAACAATGGCTGAAGTTGAGGCAGCAATTAAAAGCCTACCAACCAAAAAAAGCTCAGGCTCAGATGGGTTTACAGCCGAATTCTACCAGACATACAAAGAGGAGCTGGTACCACTCCTTCTGAAACTACTCCAAACAATCCCAAAAGAGGGAATCCTTCCCAAATCATTTTATGAGACCAACATCATCCTGATGCCAAAACGCAGCAGAGACTCAACAAGAAAAGAAAACTTCAGGCCAATATCCATGATGAACATAGATGCAAAAATCTTCAATAAAATACTGGCAAACCAATTGCAACAGCATATCAAAAAGCTTATCCATCACGATCAAGTAGGCTTTATCCTGGGGATGCAAGGCTGGTTCAACATACACAAGTCTATAAATATAATTCACCACATAAACAGAACCAAAGACAAAAACCACAAATTATCACAATAAATGCAGAAAAGGCCTTCGACAAAATTCAACAGGCCTTAATGCTAAAATCTCTCAATAAACTAGATATTGATGGAACATATCTCAAAATAATAAAAGTTATTTATGACAAACCAACAGCCAATATCATACTGAATGGGCAAAAACTGGAAGCATTCCCTTTGAAATCAGGCACTAGACAAGGATGCCCTCTCTTACCACTCCTATTCCATATAGTATTAGAAGTTCTAGCCAGAGCAATCAGGCAAGAAAAAGAAATAAAGGGTATTCAATTAGGAAAGGAGGAAGTCAAATTGTCTCTATTTGCAGATGACATGATTTTATATTTAGAAGACCCCATCGTCTCAGACCAAAATCTCCTTAAACTGATAAGCAACTTCAGCAAAGTGCCAGGATACAAAATCAATGTGCAGAAATCATAAGCATACCTACACACCAATAGCGGACTTAAAGAGAGCCAAATCAAGAACGAACTGCCATTCACAATTGCTACAAAGAGAATAAAATACCTAGGAATACAATGAACAAAGGATGTAAAGGATCTCTTCAAGGAGAACTACAAAACACTGCTCAATGAAATAAGAAAGGACAGAGACAGATGGAGAAACATTCCATGCTCATGGTTAGGAAGAATCAATATTGTGAAAATGGCCATACTGCCCAAAGTAATTTATACATTCAATGCTATCCCCATCAAGCTACCAATGACCTTCTTCACAGAACTGGAAAAAAACACCTTAAACTTCATATGGAACCAAAAGGGAGCTTGCATAGTCAAGTCAATTCTAAGCAAGGAGAACAAAGCTGGAGACATCACGCTGACTTCAAACTATACTACAAGACTACAGTAATAAAACTGCATGGTACTGGTTCCAAAACACAGATATAGGCCAATGGAATAGAACAGAGGCCTTGGAGGCCATGCCACACATCTACAACCATCTGATCTTTGACAAACCAGACAAAAACAAGCAATGGGGAAATAATTCCCTGTTTATTAAAAGGTGTTGGGAAAACTGGCTAGCCATGTGCAGAAAGCAGAAACTGGACCCCTTCCTGACAACTTACACTAAAATTAACTCCAGATGGATTAAAGATTTAAACATAAGACTTAACACCATCAAAACCTTAGAAGAAAACTTAGGAAAACCCATTCAGGACATAGGCATAGGCAAGCACTTCATGAGTAAAACACCAAAAGCATAGGCAACAAAAGCCAAAATAGTCAAATGGGATCTAACTAAACTCCAGAGATTCTGCAAAGCAAAAGAAACAATCATTACAGTGAACCAGCAACCAACAGAATGGGAAAAAAATTTTTGCAATTTACCCATCTGACAAAGAACTAA
>NW_016107463.1:3689496-3716180 GCF_001604975.1 Cebus imitator | reverse complement strand
CATCACTGGTCATTAGAGAAATGCAAATCAAAACTACATTGAGATACCATCTCACGCCAGTTAGAATGGCCATCATTAAAAAATCTGGAGACAACTGATGCTGGAGAGGATGTGGAGAAACAGGAACACTTTTACACTGTTGGTGGGAGTGTAAATTAGTTCAAACATTGTGTAAGACAGTGTGGCAATTCCTTAAGGGCCTAGAAATAGAAATTCCATTTGACTCAGCAATCCCATAACTGGGTATATATCCAAAGGATTATAAATCATTCTACTCTAAGGACACACGCATATGTATGTTCACTGCAGCACTGTTTACAATAGCAAAGACTTGGAACCAACTCAAATGCCCATCGATGATAGACTGGACAGGGAAAATGTGGCACATATACTCCATGGGATACTGTGCAGCCATAAAAAACGATGAGTTCGTATCCTTTATAGGGACATGGATAAACCTGGAAACCACCATTCTCAGCAAACTTACACAAGAACAGAGAATCAAGCACCAAATGTTCTCACTCATAGGCAGGTGTTGAACAATGAGAACACATGGACACAGGGAGGGGACTATCACACACTGAGGTCTGTTGCAGGGGTACTAGGGGAGGGACAGTGCGGGGTAGGGAGTTGGAGAGGGATAACATGGGGAGAAATACCAAATATGGGTGATGGGGATGGAGGCAGCAAACCACATTGCCACGTATGTATCTATGCAACAATACTGCATGATATTCAGATGCACTCCAGAACCTAAAATGCAATTACATATACACATATATATAAAGAGAGCTCAATCTTGATGATCATTAGAGAAATGCAAATCAAAATCACAATGAGATACCATCTAACACCAGTGAGAATGGCTATTACTAAAATGTCAAAAAAATAACAGATGCTGGCGAAATTGTGGAGGAAAGGAAAACTTATACGCTGTTGATGGGCGTGTAAATTTTTTCAGCCATTGTGGAAGACAGTGTGGCAATTCCTCAAAGATCTAAAGACAGAAATACCATTCAACTCCAGTCTCATTACTGTGTATGTACCCCAAAATATAAACTATTCTATTATAAAGACACATGCACCAATATGTTCATTGCAGCACTATTCACAATAGCAAAGACATGGAATGAACCTAAATATTTATCAATGATAGAATGGATAAAGAAAATGTGATACATATACACCATTGAATACCATGCAGCCATAAGAAAACCCAAGATCCTGTCCTTTAAAGGAACATGGATGGAGATGGAGGCCATTATCCTAAACAAACTCAGGAACAGAAAACCAAATACCACATGCTCTCACTGATAAGTGGCAGCTAAATGATGAGAACACATGGATATGTAGAGGGTAACAACACACACTGGAGCCTTTTGGAGGTGGAATGTGAGAGGAGGGAGATGATCAGAAAAAATAACAAGTAGGTTCTAGGCTTAACACATGGGTGATAAAATAATCTGTACAACAAACCCCCATGACACAAGTTTACCTATATTGCAAACCTGCAGATCCTGCACATGTACACCTGAAATTAAAATAAAAGTTTAAAGAAAGAAAAACAGAAAAATGATAAAACAGTAAGACTATGGAGGGAAGTCAAAATTTGAAGAAGCAACTGGCAAGAGGATATGTTTTCCACTTTCCATTTTTTTTGAGACTTTATCCCAGGGGCAAGTGCAGCATGTTGGCTAAAACTTCAATAGAAATTCCAGTTTCTACACAGTAGAATCAGGAAGTCAAATCCCATGGATGGAGAGTATGCAGAAAATAATTACAAAAGGTGCAATTGCTCTGTAATTAAAGAAAGTACAATAGGTAGATTATAGTTAATAATTTATTACATATTTCAAAATAGGTAAAAGATAAGATTTTACAGGTTCCCAAAACAAATAAATAGTAATGTTTGAGGTGATGAATATCCTAAATAATCTGATCATTATGAATTGTATGCACAACGGAAAATATTACATATACCCCATAAATATGTACAATGATTATAAATCATTAAAAACAAAACAAAAGCAAAAACAAGACACTTATCTGAGATTCAGTAGACTGTATTCTAATCCTTTGTTTACTACTTTAGATCTGTTTGATTCAACCTCTTTCAGGATTTATCTTATAAAGTAAAATAACTGCTACCATGATACTTTCTTGCTTAATTTGTCAGAGCAATGACAAATATCTAATATAGCAATATATTCAAGTGCATTAAAAGATTATAAATTTGTACTTAAGCATTACTCACATTTACATTTCCCTTGGTTTATAAACTTTGACATTTTTACAATATGGATCCATATTCCAGACATTATCTAAATGGTGTCCCTGTTCAGATAATTATCATGACTTAGCTTTTCTCAGTCCATTTAATAAGATTTTTATTTGATCATCTGACAGCACACTGCACATGTAGTTTTTTCATTGATTCTCTCTTTTATATTCAACTGTAGATGCAGTGTCCCAGTCTTTGTCAGATGTTTTATTTAATGTCCAATCTCTAATGAGTGAGGAAAGCCCATTTTGCAATGATGGAAAACTGCTGTCTGTGGCCTTTGACTTCTTCATGCTTTTCCTTTTATGACGTAATTATTGTTCTGAGAGAGGTTTCTGAACCAACTTAATCACTTGGAACTCATCATTTAGAATGTAAGTACCTTTCATAGCTATGACCTTTGAGGAGAGGTTTCTGAACTGTTACCACTGGAATAAGAGTTTTTGATTTTTTTTTTCTCTCTCTCTCTCTTTACAGTACTATTCAGAATAACCACTGTTTTTGATAGAATTACTTGGAAGCTTATGTACAGGTACAATTGAATACATTACAATTTTTTTTTAGATTAACTGTATTCTGGGTATTTCAAGAAGAAATATTTTTAATTGTAACCACAAAATGGTTAAAATTTCTCTCTGTGATTCTCTCTTGTTCCCTTTTTTCCTTTCTTCTCTTTCCTTCATTTTTTTCCCTCTTCCTCTTTGTTCTAACTCTCTCCTTTTCTGTTTCCCCTAGAGGTATTTTACCATCTTTTAATATTTTTAAAATTAAAAAATGGTGAAAAGATATATTTTTTCTTATTAAATCTAAACATATCAAAACATTTTCAAGATTATGCAGACTAAAAGTTAGTTGACTCAAAAATAATTTGCATTAATAAAATAATTTAAGTCTCACACATGTCAGTAAACTATGTTATACTATGTAATATAGTCTACCTGTTTTACTGGCCATTTCATATAAATAAAAGAACTTCTTCATTCACACCATAGATCCTAGATGAGGAAAGTTTCTCAAGCTTTACATATAATTCCGTTTCTCTTTGGAATTAGTAAATTTCTATTGCCATAGCACAAGCAAATATACTGACAATATTTTGTAAAAGTTAAAAAAAATGGAAATGTCTTGAGACAAAAAATCACATGAGGTTTCAAGAAATAAATCTGGATTTAAAAATTCTTGAATACCTGAGGCATTTTATTTTATTTATTTTTTATTATACTTTAAGTCCTGGAGTACATGTGTAGAACATGCAGGTTTGTTACATAGGTATGTACGTGCCATAGTGGTTTGTTGCATCTATCACCCTGTCATCTACATTGGGTATTTCTCTTAATGCTATTCCTCCTCTAGCCTCCCACAACAGGCCCCAATGTGTGATGTTGGCTTTCCTGTGTCCATATGTTCTCATTGTTCAATACACATGAGTGAGAACATGTAGTGTTTGGTTTTCTGTTCTTGTGTCAGCTTGCTGAGAATGATTGTTTCCAGCTTTGTCCATTGTCCCTGCAAAGGACATGAACTCATCATTTTTATAGCTGCATAGTATTCCATGGTATATATGTGCCACATTTTCTTTATCCAGTCTATCATTGATGAACATTTGGGTCGGTTCCAAGTCTTTGCTATTGTGAACAGTGCTGCAATAAACATATGAGTGCATGTGTCTTTATAATAGAATGATTTATAATGCTTTGGGTATATACCCAGTAATGAGATTGCTGGGTCAAATGGTATTTCTATTACTAGATCCTTGAGGAATCATCAACTGTCTTCCACAATGGTTGAATTAATTTACACTCCCACTAACAGTGTAAAAGTGTTCCTATTTCTTCCTTATACCTTATACAAAAATTAACTCCAGATGGATTAAAGATTTAAACATGACACCTTACACCGTAAAATCCCTAGAAGAAAAGCTAGGCAATACCATTCAGGACATAGACATGGGCAAGCACTTCATGAGTAAAACACCAAAAGCAATAGCAGCAAAAGCCAAAATAGACAAATGGGATCTAATTAAACTAAAGAGCTTCAGCACAGCAAAAGTAACTATCATTAGAATGCACCAGCAATCAACAGAATGGGAAAACATTTTTGCCACCTACACATCTGACAAAGGGCTAATATTCAGAATCTACGAAGAACTTAAACAAATTTACAAGAAAAAAACAAACAACTCAATCAAAAAGTGGGTGAAGGATATAAACAGATACTTCTCAAAAGACGACATGTATGCAGACAACAGACATATGGGACAAAGCTCCTCATCACTGGTCATTAGAGAAATGCAAATCAAAACCTCATTGAGATACTACCTCACACCAGTTAGAATAGCGATCATTAAAAAATCAGGAGACAACAGATGCTGGAGAGGATGTGGATAAATACCTGAGATATTCTGAAGCTCTAAGAAAACATATGCGTGTATAGATAATTTGATACATTACACACATACATCATGGAAACAATATCAACCTCAAATGAAAGAGATGTCATAATTGAAAAATAAATATATATGTATTTAAATTTGAACATAGAGTAATAGTTTGAATGAATATCTCTGTATTATTTATGTTTCGTCTTCTCATGTTTCAGCTATCAACATTTTCTGATTAAGTAACAGCTGATGTCCCTAATCTACTAAAATGTACATAAAATCTAGGTAGACATGTCAATTGCTTTCCATTTAACTTAATAAAGGCTACTGAATAACAAGAACAGCAATAAAAATGGTAACTACCATTCTAAAATTCCACTGGAATAAAAGGGTAGTAAGTATTTTAGAGAATATGCCTGGCACTATGCCAAGCACTTTACCTACTGTTACTATTGCTACTACTATTACTACACACACATACACACACTTCAGCAACACAATGCATTTGATATTACTATCTTCATGCTACAGTTGACTAAGCAGAAGTTTAGAAAATTGATTAAATAACCCAATTTAATATAACTACTGTAGTAGTTGAAGGACTTGAACTTGTCCTGACTGATTATTCCTTTAAATGAAAAGTCTCTACTTTGAATCTCTAGAAGTTGAGAACTAGAGGTGATTAGTACCTAGATTCTGTGTTCAAGCCACAACAGTCAAAATTGGATAAGTAGGGTGAGGAACTCATAAGTTAATAAAATCAATAGAGTATACATGGATAAATGAAAGATAGACATGTTTGCATGATAAGGTACAGAAGTAGAACAGAGAAGGTAATAAACTCAGGATGATACTAGCTATACTAATGTAGTACACCTTAATTCTGCAAACACTATTAGAAAATTCTCACGCATAGCTTTGTCCTCTGTCACTTGACTACTGTTCCAAAACCTTGACTTACACATTTCCAATTTGTATGTCTGTATGCCTCTGAAAAGTACAGTATTGTCACTGGAAAATAAGGGTCTTTGATAGTGAAAGCCTTGCTTCTCCCCATCCACTCACCTATTAATTTTAAACTTAGACTTGAGCGCTGCACTTTGCACTCTGACTGGGTTGGTATCTTCTACTCTACAGAATAGGGACTGTGTTTCTGTATTAGATAACTGGCTCAAATAATGCTTTTGTGTAGGTCAAATTGTAAAAATACAAGCATTAATTTATTGGAATATGGACCCCTTCTTATAGCACCAGCACTTTGCAATCATTTGAAAATTTTCAAAGACAAATTATAAATTTTTTAAAGACTGTATTGTATAGACAGCAAAACTAGCAGCATTTTCCTTTTCCATATTAATATCCTGTTTTGTGCAAGGTAGGTGGATGCTGCAAATTCAGAGAGTAGAAATTTTGTGTGGCCTTCATATATTTGGATAATCTGGCTTATTGGGATTTGGTGGAAACATATTGTCCTTTGTACTCAGCTCAAGGAAACAGGAGCATTACTGAGGAGGAAATACTGAGAAAAGTGTTCGTGAGCAGGACAAATGCTGACTAATTAGGGAAGAGAAGTGATTGAAGTCTCCAACTCAGTCTTTGGAGCTCATGTAGTTAGTTGTTTGTTCTATTTTGTGTTGTTTTGTATGTAAAACAAGTTTATCACTTTTTAAAATTTGAATTATTTGTTTAAATTTCTTATATTTGTTAAATATATATTTGTTTAAATTTCAATAGGTTTTTGAGAAACAGGCGGTGTTTGGTTAGATGAATCAGTTTTTTAGTAGTGATTTTTGAGATTTTGGTGCACCCATCACCTGAGCAGTGTGGACTGTACCAAATCTGTAGTATTTTATCCCTCACACCCTTCCACCCTTTAAGTTCCTAAAGTCCATTGCACCATTCTTATGCCATTGTGTTCCATAGCTTTGGTCCCACTTATAAGTGAGAACTTATGATGTTTGCTTTTCCATTCTTGAGTTAATTCACTTAGAATAACGGTCTCCTATTCTATCCAGATTGCTGTGAATGACATTATTTTTATGGATGAGTAGTATTCTATAGTGTGTGTGTACATATATATATATATATATATATATGAATCAATATGGTAAAATGACATATTGATGTATTGTACATATTGTACATATTGATATATTGTACATATTGATATATTGTACATATTGATATGTACACATACCATACTGGGGTGTGTGTGTATATATATATATATACACACGCACACACACACACCCCAAACTTTCTTTATCCACTTGCTGGTTCTTGGGCATTTGGGGTGATTCCATATTTTTGTAATTGTGAATTATGTTGCCATAAACATGGATGTGCAAGTGTCTTTTACATATACGATTCCTTTTCCTCTGGGTAGATACTCAGCAGTCAGATTGCTGAATCAAATGATAGCTCTACTTTTAGTTATTGAAGGAATCTTCACACTGTTTTCCATACTGGTTGTACTAGTTTACACTCCCACTAGCGGTGTAGAAATGTTCCCTTTTCATCACATCCACATCAATATCTATTGTCTTTTATTTTTTAATTATGTTTTTCTTGCAGAAGATGGTATCACCTTGTAGTTTTGATTTGCATTTCCCTGATAATTAGTGATGTTGAGCGTTTTTTCAAATGTTTGTTGGCCATTTCTGTATCTTCTTTTGAGAAATGCTTATTCGTGTCCTTAGCCCACATTTTGATGGGATTATTTGTTTTCTTCTTGCTGATTTGTTTGAGTTCCTTATAGATTCTGGATCTTAGTCATTTGTCCCATGCAAAGTTTGTGAAGATTTTATCCCACTCTCTGGGTTGTCTGTTCACTCTGCTGATTATTTCTTTTGCTGTGCAATATCTTTTTAGTTTAATTAAGTCTCAACTATTTGCCTTTGTTTATATTGCATTTGCTTTGGGGTTCTTGGTCATGAGTCTTTGCCTAAACCAATGTCTAGAAGGGTTTTTCTGATGTTATCTTCTAGAACTTTCATGCTTTCAGGTCTTAGATTTAAGTCTTTGATTCATCTAAAGTTGATTTTGATATAAGGTGAGAAAGGAGGATACAGTATCATTCTTCTACATATGGCTTGCCGGTTATCCTAGCACCATTCCTTGTATAGGGTGTCCTTTCCCCATTTTATGTTTTTGTTTGCTTTGTTGAAGATCAGTTGGCTGTAAGTATTTGGCTTTGTTTCTGGGTTCTTTATTCTGTTCCACTGGTCTATATGCCTACTTTTCACTGGTACCATGCCATTTTGTTGACTATAGCCTCATAGTATAGTTTGAAGCCAGGTAATGTGATACCTCCATTTCATTCTTTTTGCTTAGTCTTGCTTTGGCTATGTGGGCTCTTTTATGGTATCATATGAATTTTAGAATTTTTTTTTCTAGTTCTGTGAGGAATGATCTGTTGATGGGATTTGCACTGAATTTGTAGATTGCTTTTCCAGTATTGTCATTTTTACCATATTGGTTCTACATATCCATGAACATAGGATGTTTTTCCATTTGTGTTGTCTGTGGTTTCTTTCAGCAGTGTTTTGAGGTTTTCCTTGTAGTATTATTTCATCTCCTTGGTTAGGTATATTCCTAAGTATTTTTTTTGCACTTATTATAAAAGGGGTTAAATTCTTGATTTGATTCTCAGCTTGGTCATGTTAGTGTACAGCAGTGCTATTGATTCATATAACTTCATTTTGTATCCTGAAACTTTACTGAATTCATTGATCAGTACTGGAGCTTTTTAGATGAGTCTTTAGGGTTTTCTAATTATACAATCATAACAGTGGCAAACAGCAACAGTTTGATTTACTCTCTACCAATTGTAATGCCCTTTATTTTGTTCTCTTGACTGATGGCTCTGGCTAAAACTTATAGTACTATGTTGAATAGAAGTGGTGAAAGTTGGCATCCTCACCTTGGTTCATTTCTCAAGGCAAATGCCTTCAACTTTTTTTCCATTCAGTATAACGTTGACTATGGGTTTGTCAAAGATAGCTTTTATTACCTTAAGGTATGTGCCTTCTATGCTGATTTTGTTAAGGGTTTTAATCATAAAGGGATGCTACGTTTTGTCAAACGCTCTTTCTGCATCTATTGAGATGATATGATTTTTCTCCTTTTGTTTATGTGGTACATCAAATTTATTGACTTGTGCATGTTAAACCATTCCTGCATCCCTAGTATAAAACTCACTTGATTGATTGGGTGTGGTGGCTAATGCCTGTAATCCCAGTATTTTGTGAGGCTCAGGCAGCTGGATCACCTGAGATAGGGGGTTCAAGACCAGGCTAACCAACATGCAGAAACCCTGTCTCTACTAAAAATACAAAATTAGCCAGGCATGGTGGCACATGCCTGTAATCCCAGCTACTCAGGAGGCTGAGAAAGAAGCATCAATTGAACCTGGAAGGCAGAGGTTGCAATGAGCTGAGATCAAGCCACTACACTCCAGCTTGGGCAACAAGAGCAAAACTTCTAAAACAAAAAACAAAACAAAAAAAAAACCCACTTGATCATTATGGATTATCTTTTTGATATGCTGTTGGATTCAGTTAGCTAGAATTTTAATGAGGATTTTTGCATCTATGTTCATCAGGCACACTGGTCTGCAGTTTTCTTTTCTCATTATGTCCGTTCCTGGTTTTGGTATTAGGATGATACAGGCTTCATAGAATGACTTAGGGAGGATTCCCTCTTTCTCTATCTTTTGTAATAGTATCAACAGGATTGGTACCAATTATTATTTGAATTTCTTTTTTTTATTCAATCCTTGAAATTCATTATTTTTCTTTTATTATTATTATGATACTTTAAGTTCTGGGGGTACATGTGCAGATCATGCAGGATTGTTACCTAGGTATACGCAAGCCATGGTGGTTTGCTGCATCCATTCCCCTGTCATGTACATTAGGTATTTCTTCTAATGTTATCCCTCCCCTAGCTCCCCCATCCCCCAACAGACCTCAGTGAGTAATGTTCCCCTCCCTGTGTCCATGTTTTCTCACTGTTCAACACCCATTCATGAGTGAGAACATGTGGTGTTTGGTCTTCTGTTTTCTTGTGTCAGTTTGCTGAGAATGATGGTTTCCAGCTTCATCCATGTCTCTGCAAAGTACATGACCTCCTCCTTTTTTATGGCTGCATATAAAAAAGTATTCTTTGAATTTCTAATGGAATTCAGTTGTGAATCCATCTGGTTCTGTTTTTTGTTGGTAATTTTTAAATTATCACTTCAATCTCACTGCTTGTTATTGTTCTGTTCAGAGATTTGATTTCTTCCTGGTTTAATCTAGGAGGCTTGTATATTTCCAGGAACTTATCCATCTCCTCTAGGTTTTCTAGTTTGTCCATGTAAAGGTGTTCATAGTACCCTTGGTCTTTCATATATCTGTGATATCAGTTTTAATATCTCCCATTTCATTTCTAATTGAGCTTTGGATCTTCTCTCTTCTTTCCTTGGTTAATCTTACTAATGTTCTATCAATTTGATTTACCTGTTCAAATAAGTTGCTTTTTGTTTCATTTATCTTTTGTATTTTTTGTTTCAATTTCATTCAGTTCTGCTCAGATTTTGTTATTTTTTTTCTTCTGCTAGGTTTCAGTTTGGTTTGTTCTTGTTTCTCCAGTTCCTTGAGGTATGGCCTTTGTCTTTTTGTGCTCTTTTAGACTTTTTGATGTAGGCATTTAAGGCTATGAAATTTCCTTTTAGCACCACTTTTGCTGTATCCTACAGATTTTGATAGGCTGTGTCACTATTATCGTTCAGTTCAAAGAATTTTTAAATTTCCATCTTGATTTCATTGTTGACCCAAAGATCATTCAGGAGCATGTAACAGATTTTGATAGGCTGTGTCACTATTATCGTTCAGTTCAAAGAATTTTTAAATTTCCATCTTGATTTCATTGTTGACCCAAAGATCATTCAGGAGCATGTTACATAATTTCCATGGTTTTGAGAGTTCCTTTCGAAGTTTATTTCCAGTTTTATTCCACTGTGGTCTGAGAGAGTACTCAACATAATTTTGATTTGATTAAATTCACCCCAACACCCGCATTCTGCCCTAGAAAATTTGCACTCTGTTGAAACTATTACAAAAGTCAGCCAGATATTTCCTTCTCCCCAATTCCACTGGCAGCCCTCCCCAAGGACACCTGTGAAATAAAGTCAAAAATTGGTCTTTCCCCAATTCCACTGGCAGCCTTCCCCAAGGACACCTGTGAAATAAAGCCAGAAATGGGTTCCCTGGGCTTCCTTAGGGGCCAGGAGGGCCTATAGGGCTCTTCCTGCTGCTGCTTCTACTTTTATATTTTTTTCAGCTCTCTAAATTTGTATCAGTTCTCTAACTTCTCAAGGGAGAGAAGGATCTAACCTTACCTAGAAGAATTTAACCTTACCTAGAGCTGCAATGAATTAAGATGAGAATGTGTGTTCAGAGGTGGACTTTCCTGTCACATTTTTCAGCTGTCTCTCAGAGTTTACAGCAACAAGCTACTTCTTTCAAAGGGTCTGTGAATGCTTTTGGTTTTACTGGTATGTTCCTGTGGTAGTTCTTGGAGCAAAAGCTTATAATGTGAGTCTCCACATACTGTTCTGTCTGTCTGAGTGGGAGCTGCAAGTTAGTCCTGCCTCCTATCCACCATTTCTCCAATCTGAAGGATATAGTTTATCTCCTTATGAAGCAATATAAAAATGTTGTCTTCAGAATAAAACCACTAATTATCATACAGCAGTTTGATTTCATGTAACATTAAAAATTTTTTTAATGCAATTTAAAGATTTTATTTACTTTTATCTCATCATCATAAATGTATTGATAATAATAAAACAGTTAACATGTATCAGTTTTTTTTCTGATTTTAGTGCTATTATATTTTCAACCAAAATTAAAATAGAAAATTTTAAGCATAGCAAATCATAAGCAAATGAATATGCACAAAATTATAAGGGGTATTTAGAAACACCTGTGAAGTATTACAATAGTCATAGCATACTTCCAGAGGCTGACTGTGAGCAAAACAGAAAATGATATCAGCACTCATCTAATTACAATGAGTCGATGGTTGTAAAAATCAGCAGTAAATTTAGAAAATCAAAGCTATATCAGGATGCATATTTAAAATATTATTCTTATTGTTTGAAGTTTATGTATATATAAAACTTGATATCATGGAAAAGAAACCTAAAGCAAATCAAACATTTTGTGAAAGTATTATTTTTGAAACAATACTAATATATACATTTTTTTAAAGATTAGGACTTTAAAAATACACTGCCAAGTTAAAAAAAAAAGTCAAGGAGAAAATACTTCATATTATATAGCTTTAAAAAGAACCTGTAGGGGAGAGAAAAGTGAGAAACAAATACATTTGTGCAGTTCATGCTATAAGTCATCTATCTGTAGCTATACGTCATCTATTTGTGTATCTACTTATGCCTATCCCTTTATATATTGAAAAGAGACAGAGAGACACAGGTAAAAATAAAGATACCTATATATTAATAAATGCATGAATTATCTCTGAAACCAAAAACAAGAAGCTAGTAACAGTAGTTGCTTTGGGGAGCAAAGAACTGGGAGGCAAGAAGTCTGGGTAGAAACGAGACTTACTTTGAGTCATATATCCTTTTATAGCATTTGAATATTTACATAAGCATGTTAATTTCCATTGCAAAAATAATACTATAAGACTTTATAAATGATCAATTTTTTTAAAAATCATAAAATTTTAAACAATAATTACCGGAATATATTTTGTACCTACAAACAAAACATCTATGTTGAAAGTAAGAAAATGACAAATATAGATAAACCAGCAAGCAGTAATTTGCCTTTGTGCCTTTTACAGTCACTTGCAGAATTGCCTTGGAAAGAAAGATGGTCAAAGTAGAGGGTGCTTTGATGACTCCCTGAATTACAGATACTCACATCTGTTTGAGATTGAAAACATTAAGTATCTTTTTTGATAGAGAAGATAAACAAAAGCCCCTTTCCAGCCCTCATGAGTGATACCAGCAAAAGGGGCATGTAGGCACGTACAAAAGGCTTGTGTAAAATATCAGAAGATAGGCTGAATTTAACCCAGGGTTTTGTCGGCACTAGCTTGATATATTTACCATGATGTCTGAGAAAACAGAACTTGTAGATGGCCTCGTGGTTAACAAAACATTGAAAAATAGTGGCAAAATATTTAATAAATTATCTTTAATAATCAGAATATTCCTTAGGACAAATTCTAAAACATGGTTGTTATTTAACATATATTTATTGAATTTACTTGAATAAATGGAAAAATACATAATAAATGAATTAAAGTAAATACATACCTTGAATGCTCAAATTGCACCTTCACTGAAAATAACTCTTCAATGTGTTCACCTCTTGATTTGTTTCAATGAGTCAAAAGGAATGCTGAAAACACTAACTTTTATTATATTTCATAATATCTTTTGTAATGACATAAGCAGTAACCTTGAGATCTTGCTGTGCTATGATAGGTTGGCAGGGAAGGTGCTGGTAAGAGTTGTTAAACTCAAGGTTGAATTACTATCTGTCTCCATGGTAGAAAATATTTAGCACAAAGGGGTAAGAGCTGGAGGAGGCGAGTAATTCCATGCATTTTTAAGGATGAAGAATGGTCCGTAGTTGACAAATTCAGCAGAATTTCTTAAGACTGAACTTTTATTAATACTACAAGGCATTATAATAATATTTTTCTCTTTTCTTTTTTAAGTACACTTGACAAGACTGCTCCAGTGAAAACAGAATTTTAGATTTCAATCTAGAATGTTCTTTGTGGTGGTATAAGTAATTTGAGTATATTAATCCACACATTAAAAAACAGAATAATTAGTAATCTGATTTAGTTGAGGAAAACACTTGAACTGGGGTTTCCTTTGACCAATAGAAAATACTAACTGGTTGCTCAAAAATCATTTTACTGTCATATATATGTGCAACTCTACTCTCAAATGGAAGATATTTCTAACGGCATTTTCAGCAGTAACCTAAAAATATCGCTTTACCCTATCCTTTAGTAAATGCTATGCTGAATACTTCTTTTCAGTGATTACTATGAGATATTCATCAGTCAGTGAAAATATGATATAATTTGAATCCATACATGTATATGCATCAGAATCCTTAAAATAGTATGATACCAAGATAGATAGTAGGTATTTTCAAGAAGCTGTAAATGATATGTAATGAAGGTTCAGTTGCCTGAAATGCACATAAAATATTTCCTGATCCATAAAGGGGGGTTAGTATTATTCTAGGAAATAGGCTAAATTTTGCAGATGGCGTTACACTGAAACTTCAGAGCAACACTTACTATGTACTAAGTGCTACTTTCTTCCCAACTACATAAGGGAGAACAACTGTGTGTAGGATGTACTATTTCATTCCCGGTTGTATAAGTGGCTTGCCCAAGACTGTAAGTGGTGATTTACTTGAACCCAGGATGTTTGACTCCCTATTTTAACAAAAAAAAAAAAAAAAAAAAAAAACTTGTTTTGTAACCACTTGAAATAGGTAGGAAACTTTATTATTTTGATGGTAAATCATTTAAGATAATAATTAATTAACAATGAAGTATTTATATTATAAAGCAGACTGTAAAATATTAGATTTTGTAATAAAACTTCAAAGAAACTTTCAGAGATGTGCACGTCTCTGCAGTCTGGCATTTCTTGATGGAAAAGATTAAGAGGCATTGCTACTGGCATAATTATTATTGTTGTTTATGTTTCTCTTTGACCCATCCCAAATATGAAGGAAGGGCATCAAAATGGGGAATAATTTCTTCTACCCCATAACAACCATACATCCCTATAGTTACAGGTACATTTAAAAACATTGTAAAGTAATCAAGAAATTCTCATCAGACATGCAGTGAAATTATTATTTTTAAATACGGACCTAACAGAAAGAGAGATACAGAATTCTCAAATCAATGATCTTAAAGTCATTGAATTTCTTCTCTCAAATGTATGTCTTTCAGATTTTCCATTAATATACATAAAGAAAGCCATTTCGTTTCACATGCAAACCAGTTGGTCTTTTAATACTTTCTACAAAAGAAACGTTTGTTTAATAAATACATTTTTTCAGAAGACATGTTATAATTTGTTTTTACTTAAATCTTTCTATAAAATAGCATCCCTTATACACCATGGATTTGTATTTTCAGAGATTTAAAGGGAGCACTCTAAATGTATACAGCAGATCAACACAAAACATACACATCAAAGCTGTTACTGAATTTCTACCAAAAATATAAAAAAACAGATGTCTGAGTAACTTAGGTTGTATAATATAGTCCATTTGAGATGGTAAACAAAGGCTTAGAAAGCCACTCAAAACTATAATATATTTCAGAACTTCAAAGGACAAGAAAAAAGCATGTAAATGTTTTTGTTTTCCTTTGTTCTTGCTTTCTTGAGTTGTGAAATAGGAATTCATTGAGTCCCATCAAGAGTGACGCCTTAAAACCACTGAATTAATGTTAATACCATGGAATCCTAACCGAAGGCTTTAGTTTCCTGGCCAGGTATCATTAACCATTCCCCAAATCTTACCTAAAGCATATGGAAATAACTTATGTGGACCACACAGTGTTAATCTTTTAAAAAATGAATTATTTATCAACACTTAAAGTGAGGGTATCTCTGAATTTTTAGTTTCTCTTGGCAAGTCAGATGATCTGATTACTTCTATCTCCCAATGGCTGCAGCTGAATATCAACTGGCTTCTCCGTGTCTCCCATCATCCTCTTTCCTCCTTCCCCGAGCTTGCTTTATGCCTGTTTACTGCTTGGCTGGTTCTTGAAAACATTTGAGTTTAACAACTCTTGCACTTACCCAAGTTTCATCATTTAATTCCCACATTTCTGTTCATAGCACATCTATTTCTATAAAGTTTAAGCCAAAACAATTTTCCAAATACCTTTTTTTATTCTTTCATTCCATCTCGAATCAGTCTCAGAGTCTACATGTTTGTAAGACATACCATCATCACTGCTCTCATGCAGGACCAAAAATTTCATGGCTTGATAACTGTCAGTAGGCTTCTAGTTTAATTTCTGACTCTCCAATCTACCAAATTTAAGGCATTACTAATCAGTCATCTCTCCAATTTTTTCACCTTCTTACTTATCTGTGTATACTTTCTAATGCTGTTATTTTTAGTACCATAATATACTTTGGGTTCCTAAATACCTTATTATGAATGCTCATCTCGTCCTGAAGTTATTTTTGCCATCTTCTATAAGTGACTGCTATTGGAAGACTTGAAGCTTTCATTTTTTGCCATTTATCAATGACCTCTCCTTTCTCCAAGATCCTTGAACACTAATTATCTGACGACACCCTACTCATTATCTCCTCTCAGTTATTTTTCCCTTCCCTAATTCTCTTTTCCCTAATATATCATTGCTATGGTCTGAATGACTATGATTATGATTATCCCGCAAATCCATATGTTGAAACTGAATTACCAATGTGATAGTATTACCAGATAGGGCCTTTAGGAGGTGGTTAGATCAAGAGATCAAAGCCCTTGTATAAAAATGCTCCAGAGAGCTGCCAGTCCCTCCCACTATATGAGGACACAGTGAGAAAGTGCCATCTGTGAACCAGAAAGCAAGCCCTCAGCAGACATCACATCTGTCAGCACCTTGATCTTAGACCTCTCAGCCTCTAGAACTGTAAGCAATGAATGTCTTTTGTTTACAAACCACCCCGTTTATGGCATCTTGTTAGCAGCCCAAATAAACTAAGATAATCAAAGACTTACATGGTAAGAGGTATGTTTTCTTCTGTGTATTCAGCAATGTGTTTGGCAGAACATGCCTATTAAATACATTTTTGAAATCAAGTGAATTAAATTATATAAATCACAAATACTACTCCCTAGCCTAATTCTTGACCAAGTTGAAGAATCTTTAAACAAGAAAAAGGAACTAGCAATGCAGAGAATGAAGTACTGAAACGCGTTTAGGGTTTGAAGTAGGACAGATTCTGTCTGAATCCGATTTGGATCCCAGTCACTGCTTAGTAGCTAGGAGAGCAGAATTAAGTTATTTAAGGTAAGAATTTAATAGTCGACAGTTGTAAACTGAAATTAATTATTCAGAATTAATAATATGAGCCTCCAAAAGTATCTCAAGAAAGAAATATGTTTATCTATTTAACATGAAAATATACTGGCTGTTTATAGACAGTGCTCTGCACACATGGAGTATCTTGTAATGTTAGAACTGTATTTCAGAAAAACCAACTAAAGTAGGGTCATTCAAATAGAATTCATCACCTTCATACCTCACAGATTTAGATTCTACATCAAAGAGGTAAAAGCACCTCTAAGAGAGGGTGAACTATTGTCACATGCAGGACAATAAATTAAAATTGATCCATATATATTTATGCAACAAATATTTCTGTATCTCCTACTCTGTGCCAAGCTCTATGTTGGACAGTGAGGATATTGTGGTGAGAAAAACTAGAATTGTTTTCTAACCTCATGGGATTAATAATTTGTCAAAGAAAATAGAGGCAAACTTTTAGAAAACAATAGCAAGTGTTTCTAAGTGTTAGGAGGAAGAAACGCACAGTACTGTGGCAACATATATCTAAAGAATCTCATACAGAAGGAAAGAAATGCCCTGAGAAGTCATCTTTATTCTAAGATCTGAAAATCAGTAAATGTGGACTGTGTGAAAGGATGGGTTCAGGGGAGAGCAGTGGGGAGTAGAGTAAGCATGGGAATGAAAGAATTAGATGGGTTTAGGAGAATCCCATTAGGTGGGTTTAGGAGATAGGTTTAGGAGAAAGAGCCACTAACTTCATGGTACACGGTAATGATACAGAAAGAAGACCCACATGGCTGAGTGGGGAGCATGGGCCTAAGGAATGGCACACAGAAAAGCTGGAGGGGCAGAGGCTACCCTAAAAAAGTCTTAAAAACACATTCAAGATTTTGGATATGATTTTTAAGGACAATAGGAATCCACTGAGGGACTTCAAATATGGGGAGTGTATAATCACATTGCCTCTTATTATTGTTTGATGTTTTGAAATTTTATTTTATTTTGAGATAACTGTCATGATAATTTTTCAAAAAGACCTTTACTTATGAAGTGATAAGGGAGAAAAAAATTGAATGTCAAGAGGTGAGTATGACTCTAGTGATTTAGATAGGGTGAGTCTTCTTTTTTTTTGTTTGTTTAATTTCATCTTTTATGTCTTTGGGGGAACCATCTCACCCCTATTTCTAATCTAAGTGGTGTGCTGAAGCTAACTTCACTCTTTCTATCCAGGGGTTGGATGCCCAGAGTAGCTATTTTTCTAATCATTGGATTGGTCCTGGATTTAATAATATACCCAAAGAGGGAAATCAGTTCTTTTTGAGGAGCTAATATAGATGCTGAGGAAAGAATCTCTTCCCTTGCTGGGGAAAGCTGATGCTAAAGATCAGGTAAATTTGAACTTCTGAGTGTGCATACTAATTACGCTTAACCCAGCAGAAAGGAGAACTAAGTGGTCATTTGGATTTCTGTCACCGGAAACTACAAAGTGCTATTAAACTAGGCGAGAGATAATGGTGGTTTTGATCAGAGTGGTGGTTGGTAGAAGGAATGCAGAAAAGAAAAAGATAGAACAATACACTATATAAAACTGAACTTAAAAAGAAATGTAAATAGGTCAAGTTTCAATTTAAACAGCTACACTCAAATTTAAAATATCGAATTTATGTGACAGTACTTCTCACATGCAAGATATGCAATACATATTTGTTGAATTTCGTCTGATGAAGAATGAGTAACCAATTGGAGAATATTTATATTGATTTACTCTTCCACTAAAATTCCAGCAAAACATGGTAAAAAAATATCTAGCCCTTGCTTTCCAAAGCACAGATGACATTAACAATTTTATTTTCTATTTTTCTGTCTTTCAGCACAGCTCTGAAGCAGTGTGCTGCTCAGGTAGCAGAGTTAAGTGGCACTTCTGTTTTTTTTCTGTATATAGTTACTTCCAAGGCAGGCTCCTTCATGACTCTGGCCTTTGTTGAGTTTCGCAATCATTCTGTTGATTCTGAAATTATGAACTCAGTGAGTTCATAAAGTAACAAGTTATTTCTATTCAAATTGTGATATTTTTCAATGAATCATGCTTAACACAGAATGATATTAAAACAGATTCAATAACCAAGACATAGATTAAGGCAATTTCATCAACAGCAACTCTGTGCTTGCTGTAACACAATTTCACCACACTGATTACATGAAAAATAGACCAAACTGTACCAAAACATGACAATCAAAGCTACCTAAATTTTCTTTTGTTTTAGTGCTTGATCTTCCCGAGAAGGACAACTCATTAGCAGAGTGTAGTTTACTGAATTGACTCCCACAACCCCGGTTGTTACTTACCTAAACCCTGATAGAATTTCTCTAAAAAGTAAGTGATTATTACCATGGCCTTTTCTTCACCATTGAGCCCTTGAATCACGCATTAACAGATTTGTCTACCTACTTGGGAAAAACCTTTCCATCCTGCAGTTTCTGTGACACCAAATTTCCCTAATTCTCCTGCATTACTGACATTTGATTTTTCAGCTTCTTTTCATTTTCTGAATCTGTGCCACGAGACTCTATTTGAAGCTATAGATCCCTCATTTTCTACATCTAGTTCTCCCTGACTTTATTTCAGGCCCTGATTTCTTATTATCAAAAAAATACCTTCCCAAATAGATATTTGTCTTTCCATCATGTTAATTAAACTCAACTTCTCCAAGTAAAATAATTACTTTTCTTCCTAAATATGTATTTGGATGGTTTTCTCTAAATAAAGTGAGAAACAACAGAAACATCATTTATTTTGAGTATTAAAATGAGAAAAGAACATATTTGAATATTTTATTTTAATAAATGTGGTTAAATGAACTTTCTCATAAAAAGCTATAAATTATTTTCAGAAAGGTATCCTACTCTCATTCATATTATATTGTGTTTTTAACAAAGGGAAAAAGATGTAACTGTTATTTTCCTCTCACATTGTTTTGTTGACTAATAATTTGCATTTTTATCTTTGATTTTGTATGACAAAAATATTAACGTACCTACTATTTTCCAAAAGTTGATTTCTAGTAGCCTATGCAATTTATTTTCTTCAGCATTTAAATAAGAGGTGCTTATTTAACTAGATTCCTTTTCTATGTCCTGTTTTATATTGGCTGAGGAAAGCTAATATTAATTGGCACTGTATATGTGACACTGAACTAGTCATTTAAAATGAACTACCTCTTTTAGTCTTCATGGTGGCATCAGAAGGTAAAGATGTTAGATGGTGCTGCCAGTTTTTTAATGCAGGTCACTTTAACCGTAAGTTCACATTATTTCCTCTACTTCAAGATGGCATCATAAGAAATAAGACATATTCCAGACAATGTGCCACATAAATTTGTGTATTTTCACTTTTAAGGGGGTGGTTAGATTTACAAAATTCTGGAGATATGTTTTGTTAATCTATGCATATCTTTGACTTCTAATTTTTACATTAAAAAATATGAAAACAGAATTAAATACTTCAATGAGCTAAAGGCATGTACTCACGAAACCAGAAAGAGATGCTAAAAGGTCTAAAATTAACAAGCTTTAAAACACACAGACACACGCACATACACACACACACACAAACAAAGAATTTATTATGGAAAGCCCACCCCCAGAGGAAAAAACCATGTGCCTGCTTTGATTTAGCCTTTTCAACAGTTGGTCCCATCATTTTTAACATGTGTGTGTATGTGTTTCTCTGTCTTGAGGCATCAATTTTAAACAATACCATTGGTTAAACGTCATACATATGCACATTGAGCAATCACTTTTAAATAGCGTAATTGACTCTCAACTGCAAAACTGAGAAATTTCTTGCACTACACTCCTAATCTACCATTATACACATATGTATATTTATGTGTGTATATATGTACACATACATACACACATATACATTCTTAAGTCCTTATTTTGATTATTTTTAAAACTTAAATTATACTCTTATAGCTCTATTATTGTTCTTAACTTCAATCAGTAATTTTTGGGCTATTCTATGAAAAATGAGAATGTTCTTCCTTTACACTTCCATCTTCCTTTTTCTCTTCTCCCATCACACCTCTTTTACACATCTATTTTGTATCACCAAGATTGCAAAAATTTGCATACTATTCTATATCCAAACATATATAACCCATTGTTAATTCATCAATTGTCTCTAATTATGGTAAACTAGTAAAAGATTATTTAAATTCTGTTCATTCTAAACTCGTACTTGATTGAAATCTTATAGTAACTATGAATATATTATATTGAAAAATAATAATTAAAACAAAATTGGAAGGGAGTTCAAGCACTAGTAAAAACTCTTTCCAATTTGCTATGCTTCCTCCTGTTATTGCTCAGTGTACTCGGCATGGTGTAGCTATACATTGTTAGTGTTAGCATAAAGGACGTTCTGCAGACTTTGTGCTTGTTGTTTGCCTGACACACTGCATCATACAACCTCTATTTGGAGACATCTCTATTAGAGATGATTAAGTTTTTATTAGGAAGAAAGATATGAACAAAATAGAATAGATGCCTCTCCTACTCAGTCCTCAAAATCAAGATAATTTATGATTTGAGATATATGACATAGGGTCGCCAAAGTGGCTGACGATAGCCTTTCTGAGGTATCAAAGAAACAAGGCCCTTGGAAGAAAATAGTGCTTAGACTGGGACATATTCCCACAAACAGGGAATGGGGATATTTTCTTTAATAAAAAGTAGTACTAACAGCTAAATGACCCATGATTCATATAATATTCTTTTGAGAGATCCCAAGAGTCAGGGCTACAGGTAACTTAGTTTTCCTAACCAGAAGTAGCATAATTGATAAATGCTCAAGAGATGAAAAAGTTCTGGTATACAACAGGTAATGCAATTTTGTCATGTCAGAAAAAAATCAGAGTGGATTCCCAACCTGTGATAATGCTACAAATAAGAAGCACAAGGCCTTAAGGGGTCGTTCTACTAAAATCTTCTGTGATGTAGCTGAAGCAGTGTTTATCTCCCATTTCCATTTTTACACATGTACATTCAAACAGACTCTTCCCTTGAAAATAGGGCTTTAACCCTGCTAAGATAATTTCTCAAAATCAAGGAGAGCAATTAACTTTACTTTCTGCATGTATCTGCCAATCTATGTTAATCAGAAAAGATTATCTTATCGAGGTAAAATAAGTCATATGTAAGATATGGTATATCTGGCTTGACTTTTCTCACCTGTTGTATACACTGCAGCATGTGGTGCAAACATAATCTCACATTTATCTTGGCAGAGAATAGTTGCATATTTCAAAAATCAAGGGAAATAACCCAAATACACAAAGAAACAAATAACAACAACTCTGTCTATGTAACTGTCTATCTGTCTACCTATCTACCTACCTACCTACCTATTCATCTATTTAAGTTATCTATCTGTCTGAGAGAGAGAGAGAGAGAGAAAGGGAATGGACAACCATAGACCACAAAAACAAAAATCTTCAAGATATATTAATAAAATAATAAAGGACATAAAATTTGTGCTTATCTCTATGAATCTCAGTAGGGGTTGGATTTATTTGGATGAAAGCACAGAGTTATTGAAAAACCATAAGCAATAAGTTTTTAATTCAAAATAAAAGGATAGATTATGAACAAGTCACAGGAAACTAAATAAGGTACTTGATTGCAGAATCGATGGCAGGCAGAAATAAAGGAGGGCAGAAAAAGAAGTAAGTTTTGATGTTGCCATTTCATTGAATAGTGGCATTGCTCATTGTGCTTTTCAATCTGAACACTTAAAAATCAGAGAAACTGGATGTATGTGAATTGGGCAGAGAACCAAACAAAAGAGAAAATTAGCTCTGCAGCTGATGATCAACGTGAGCTTAGAAGAAATGAATAAAATACAAACTAAAGACACAAGACACAAGCGTTACTTGTAAGACACAAGTGTTACTACAGATTTATCATCTAGGTGATTCATCTGCTCATGTACAAAATAAAATGTGGTGACTGGGCAGGGTTTCTCACGCTTATCCTCTCAGTGCTTTGGGAGGCCAAGGCAGAAGGATTACCTGTAGCCAGGAGTTTCAGGTAAGTATGGACAAAATAGCAAAACTGTCTCAACAACAACAGAAAAGTAAAAAATTTTCCAGGCATGATGGTATATGCCTGTAGTCCAAGCTACTGAGCAGGCTCTGGTAGGAGAGTTTCTTGAGCCCAGGAATTTGACACTGCAGTGAGCTATATGATTGCACCACTGCACTCTAACCTGGGCAAAAGAGCAAGACACTGTCTCTACAAAATAATAATAATAATAATAATAATAAATGAAACAAAATAAAATGTGGAAATATGATGCAAAAAGTGAACAGGAAGACAGAGAACATGGTAAAGTTAATAAGAAAGTGTTTCAAGAATGAATGACCAAATGAACAGTTACTCCAAGTCATGCCTCTGACTAACATACAAGTCTGAAAAAGAGAAGGTCCAAACAAAATCTCATTCTCATTAATTACAAACAGAAAACGTCTGAATAGAAATAAAAACATAGATACTACTTACCCACCAATCCCCTACAAAGTGAATATAACAACAAAAGAGGCAAGCAAATGTATTTTAGCAAAAGATTTACTGAAGGAAAGATACATTTAAATAAATTGAAAACAACACAAAAGATGAAAAAAGACATAAGTAAACAGCTGTATAATTGGAAGACACGGTAAAAAGGTTTTAAAGAGGTAAGAATATACAACAGAGACACTAGGATCAGAAAGTGAATATTTGTCTTATCTTAAGCAACCAGAAAACTAGACAAAATTTATAAAATAACAGTTTCCATTTACTGGATGCAACCCAAGTGATAATCTGATCTCTAAGAGAAAGAAAGTAAAGAAAGATGTATAATCACTCCAACTTTCTGCCCAAGCGAACACCTTACTGCAGGGCATGTTGGTTTGACTGAGTTGAGTAGACAGATAGCAGATTTCAGGGAAGCTGAGGCAGCTGGAAGTTGCAGGATTAAGTTTTAGATTGGAGAGTCTTAGATTTTTAAAACAAAGGAAAAAACAAAGTCCTCCAGGGACTTGCATGGAGTTCTATGAACTCTCTTCTGTCCCATAAGATAGACATCTGTGGGTTCAACTCCATGAGGTCATGGAAAGGACAAACAGTGAGATTTAAGGGGAATAGCCCCCAGAGTACATACAGAACTAGAATTCACTGAAATTTCTACCAGCAGAGTAGAAAGATCTTGTTGATCACTCAGGGCGCACCTTATTAAAACATCTAAACTATCCCTAAGGTAATGGCTACTCTAGACTCACTCTGAACAAAACTTAAAAGTAAAGTCAACAAATTATAAAGACCGATTAATGTAACTGTCAACCATGTAAAAGACCAACACTCTTTAAATTAGGACAGAAGCAGAGACTAAACAGCATAAATTTGCAATGTCCAGCAGCCAATTAAAATTAATGTGCATGTCAAAAACATGAAAATGTGACTGATACACATGAGAAAAATTACTTAATAGAAACTGACTCTGAAATGACATAAATTATGAAATTAACATAGACAGGTGTTACCACAGCTATTGTAATAACTGTGTTTAAGTATAAAAACATTGACATATTGGGGATTGTGGGATAAAATTATGCTGAATTCAGGGTGAGTCCTAAGCCCAGTAACTGGTGCCCTTATAAGAGAAAGGAGAGGTAAGTTTGAGATACAAAGAAACAAGGGAAAGGCCATGTAAAGATGCATGCAGATATTGGAGTTATGTAGCTTCAAGTCAAGGAATACCAAGAACTGCGAATAGACATTGAAAGAGGATGGAAGAGGAAGAAGGGAAGGAACAAAAGAGGAGGAAGAGGAGGTTAGGGCAGCAGAGGAAGAAAGAAATGGCAAGTAGAACTTAAATCACAGTACTATTTCCATCTTTCATAGTGGGGAAAGCAGAAGATAACGCTTATGTTAAAAAATCAAGAAAATGTATATGTGCTTTAAGTTCATTAGAGAAGTTAACAGAATAATACATTTATAAAAGAGGCACAAAACAAAATAAGGTAAAACATCCTTGCAATGTAACAAAAGGTGTGAAACATAAAATTTAAGAAATAAAATGTTTTCATTAATTAATAAAACATATTATGCTCTATTTTTACAAAGAAATGTATGTATGGTAAAGCAAAAATAAATAAATAAAGCTATCTATAAGTAAAAAACTTTCGACTCCTTTGTAGCAACATGCTATAGTTTGGATATCTGACCCCCCAAACTTCATGTTGAAATTTGGTCCTCAATATTGAAGGTGGGGCTTAATGGGAGGCGTTTGGGTCTTAGGGACAGATCCCTCATGAATGGCTTGGTGTCTCATCCTCATGGTAATGAGTGAGTTCTCACTCTAACGCTGGTGGTTAAAAAGGGACTGGCACCTCCTCCCACCCCTAATCTTGCTTCCCTCTCTTGCCATGTGATCTTTGAATACCCTGGCTCCTGTTCACCTGCTGCTAAGGGTGGAGGCAGTCTGAGGTTTTCTCCAGGTGCCCAGTCTTACAGACAGCAGAGCTGAGAGCCAAACAAACACTTTTTTCTTTATAAATTACCCCATCTCACATATTTTTATAGGAATGCAAAATGGACTAACACATAGTACCTACAATGTCCTCAGAGAAATAAAGTGAATTCTAGTAACTGCATAATCAGACAATTTGTTATCCCAGGATGTAAAATTCTAGTATTTTTTTCTGTGAGTAACTCACCTAACCTTGCTTTGCCTCAGTGCTCTCTTCTGAAATAACATTACCCATTCCATATAAAATTAAATTATACATTTGAAATATCCTCAAAATAATGGCTTGCACATCCTAGGCACTGATGAAATGTTAATCAGTTTGAAGCCTAAGTCAGACTGTTTCAAACCTGTATAAACGAAGAGATCAAAACCTAAAGTCTTCTTTGAAAGAGCTACTTCCTTTTCCTTTCTTTCTTTCTTTCTTTCTTTTTTTTTTTTTTAGACAGAGTCTTGCTCTGTCACTCAGGCTGGAGTGCAGTGGTGCCATCTCAGCTCACTGCAACCTCAGCCTCCCGGGTTGCAGCAATTCTCCTGCCTCAGCCTCCCAAGTAGCTGGGTTTACAGGTCTATACCACCATGCTGGCTAATTTTTGTATTTTTAGTAAAGTTAGGGTTTCACCACGCTGGCCAGGCTAGTCTCAAACTCCTGATCTCAAGTGATCTGTCCACCTCAGTTTCCCAAAGTGCTGGGATTACAGTTGTGAGCCACCATGCCCAGCCTGAAAGAGCTATTTCCTGATGAACTCTAACCACACAAAATATAAATAGAAGGATAGCATACTTATGGTAAAGGGACTGGCTATAAGTAAACAATTCTGCAAAATGTGGTTGCCAGAAATAACCTAAATGTTATAAACTTTGATAATGTAGAAATAATCAGACTATTGAATCAGAAGCAGAGAGGTACATTCTGTAAATATGAATGATTTTTTTTACAGCTGCTAAATCAAATATTTGTGATAAATATATTACTTAAGATTTTAAAGTTAATCACCAAAAGTGCTAAAACAGCCATAAACCTTACAAATTATCAGAAAGAAAACACTCAATCATTTATTTTAAAGGTGAGAAAATATGGGCCATAGAGTTAAATGTTAAAAAAAAAAAAAAAAAGCAAGAGAGGGAGGATCCAAGAAGGCCATTTAGGAACAGCTCAGGATTGCAGCTCCCAGTGAAACCGCAGAGGGTGAGTGGACGCCGCGTTTTTATTGCCCACAGACTAGGAAATTCCCAGGCGGAGGAGCTCCACAGGTCATCAGTGTGGCTGTTTCGGCCAGCGCGGCTGTGCTGGCCGGCGCCCCGGAGCAGCGGTTCTCCATACAAAATACACCGGTCCGGGTGCCCTTTTGGCTGGC
>NW_016107463.1:3650966-3684301 GCF_001604975.1 Cebus imitator | reverse complement strand
AAATGCCAGATGTAGGTGATGGGGAGGAAGGCAGCAAATCACATTGCCACGTGTGTACCTATGCAACAATTTTGCATGTTCTTCACATGTACCCCAAAACCTAAAATGCAATAAAGAAAAATGGGGAAAAAAAAGCAAAAGGAAATTTAAAAGTAGAAATCCTATTATAAAATTAATAAAAATGCTAAATCAAAGATACATGTAAAATCATTTGTGATAAATGGTTAAAATTTTAATCTTGAATTGATTAAAAGTGCAAGAGTGTGGATGCTATATATGAGAAAAACTTCTACAATAAAGTAAATGAAAATATATGAAGCATAAAATATTGGCAAATAAATACTAAGGAATTAATTTTTTTAAAGATGGGTCATGATACAATTAACAGAAAAAAGTAAACTGTGGCAGAGAGCAATAAAGGAAAAAGACTTTAGTGATAACATTTACACACTACATTAAACAACTAACTGACATGAATATGCATCGAATAAACACAGCATCAAAATTCATGAAGTGCATGAAATAAAGTAAACAAAACCTACAGGTGGACATATAGAAATTAATATGATTAACAAACTTGTTTTCACAGATGCTTACACTCAAGCTCTCAAAGTTAAAAATTGACCTAATATTCAAAGCCTCTATTCTCCAAAGTTGAAATCATTCAAATCACAGAATTTCATCACAAAATAATAAAATTAGAATTTAATAACTAAAGTAGAAGGAAAACAAATAACCACTTCAAGTATATGCTATGACATCATATTCTCTAGATTGAAATCCATGTGATTAGGGATCATAATGATGGATAATAAAGTCTTGGAACCACAGATTTCTCATATTAAAAATGAGGATAGTAATAGCATATACAACATATGGTGGTTTAGAGGTTTATTAACCAGGGTTCTAAAATCTCTATTAGTCTCTTTAGGGCTGTCAAAACAAAATACCACAAGCTTGGTGACTTAAAAATATAGAAATTAATTTCCTTACAAGTTTGGAGGCTGAAAGTTCAATGTCAAGGTGCCAGTGTGAATGGTTTCTGGTGAGACCTCACTTTCTGGCCTGCAGACAGACACATTCCTTCTGTATCCTCGTCCTCTATTGACTCTGTGTGCAGGAATCCCTGGTACCTCTTCCTCTTCTTATGTGGACACCAGTCAAATTGGATCTGGGTCCCACCATTATGGCCCCCTTAAATGTCTCTTAAAGGCCCTATCTCCAAATACAGTCATATTGGAGGTTAGAGATTCTACATAGGAATTGGGGGGGGGAGACACAATCAAATCTGTAACAAGTGGATGACATGAAACCATTTAGATCTTAGCATGGTGACTGAAAACTGATAAGCTTTCAATACCTACCTGTCGTTAACCCACATCCTAATGGCTGTTAATAAAATAATGGAAATACGTAATTTTAAATACTTCAGTGGCATCTAGTCTGTTTTTGTGTCTTATTTTTGGCTCCTTTATGACACAAATTAAACATAAACTTCTCTAGGAATCTCTCCTAATACCTCCTTTCCTTTGACCAGGATTTTTTTTTTTTTTAACTTTTATTTTAGATTAAGGAGTACATGTGCAGATTTGTTACTTTTGCTGGGTGCATAGTATTGCATGATGTTTATGTATCACATTTCCTTTATCAGTCTATTGTTGATTGGTATTAATTTGATTCATGTCTTTGAATAACAGTACTTTTAGCCATAGTTATGTAAATTTGTACACCTTTCAGAGGAAAATAAATAGCAAAGAGCAAATATTGGATATAGTGACCACTTAGTCAAAGAAACTGCTAGGCTAGAGGAACCTTTTTTCTCACTGAAGTTTAAGTGTATGATAAAGCAATCTAAAATGCAAGTGAAAATACCTTTAAAATCCAATTTTGTTTTTAAAATGCCTTTTAAAATCTAATCCACTATAAAATACATCTGTAACTCAGGACCATATATACTTTGATATGCTAAAACCAAAACAAAACAAAAAAAAAGAGGGGAGAGAGGAAACATTCATGCATTATAAAATTGTAAATTGTTCTAATTCCTTAATAACAAAAAATGTCTTAATAATTTACTAATGCACTGAGAAACTTCTCAATTATGTGTAGGTTTCTTAATGTTTTCAATCAGTTTGGTTGTGGGAGCTTCTTTTCTACTCATTGCTTCATAAATATTAAGCAAATAAAAGATTACCATTTGAAGTACCTCATAAACAAAATTATTGATTTTATCTAGGAGTAAGAAAAATATATCATTCTTTCCCAATCTTTAAAACAAATCAACATATGATGCCCTGAATCTTTAGAGTTGTCTGGTTTCTTTTATGTTTATAGCATTTATAAAAATTAAATTGAAATAACCATGTTTTCTGATTGGGAAGATACAAACCATTACTATTTTTATAGAAATCACAGAAAGTATATCTGAATAAACAATATTTCCATCTATAATGACCAATGGTCAGTAATATCATTGCATTCTGAGTTCTTGCAACCTTAGACAATTTGTGATATATAAAAAGATATTACTCTCCACTGACATTAATCATTTTCTGTCCCACAGAAAAAAACAGGCTCCTCTCTGTAGAACACATATTGCTATGGGAATGGAATAAACTTAAACATGTTCAGAAAAGTGAAACTACCTATACAAATAAAGGGTAAAAATAGTAAATAAGAAGTAAAAACCAATGTCTTCCTGGCAAGAAGGATTAGTAAGTTGGTAATAGAAATATATGCAAAGTAAGACAAAGTATTACACAAAAGGGAAACATTACAATTGTATTAGTTTTAGAAACTATATAATTTACTAAATTCACACGCTGTTCATATTTTAGGAAATAGTATTAATTACAGAATTGTTTTGCTTTAAATTTTAAAACTATTTTGTCTCTATGTCATTAAAATTTCCACATTAGTTTTTTTCTCATGTACCATTTAAATGCAATATAGAATCCGTCTCCAGGCATAAACATTTAAATAGGTGTCTAGCCAGCATCTAATTTTTTTTTTTTTGTCTCAGAACATTTCAGTGCCATTTAAGCTCATCTTCTAATTTCCCTGTTGGGTTTGGAATAATGATACAAGATGATGTAAATTCTACAATGAGAAATAAAGCCAGTGGGCCATAAAAGCCATCAAAAACAGCACACTAAAATTGTCACTAAAAATATGTTTAGGTTCCATCATTTTACTTTCTTTATTCTACTTCAGATTCCTGTGATTTTGCATCATTATCTGACTCGACTGTTATTGACAGTCCTCAGAGATCTCACTGTTTATACCAGTGGACCTGCTCTTCACTCAACCTGACACATGTTATGAAACTGGGATGAGAGCAAATAACCCAGGTCCCAGGGTTCAAAAGCTCTAATTTGCTAAGCCTCTCTTAAATGCTTAGTTGCCTTTTGTCTTTTCTGGAAGAACGTAGTAAATAGCTACACACATAAAAACTCACACTCATGGGGCTGGGTGCAGTGACTCATGACTGTAATCACAGCACTTTGGGAGACTTAGGTGGGAAGATTGTTTGAGTCATTTTGGGAGACTGTGGCAGGAGGATCGCTTGAGTGTAGAAGTTCAAGACCAGCTGAGGCAAAATAGTGACACCCTGTCTCTACAAAAAGTAAAACATGAAAAATGAGCCAGGTATGGTGGTGTGTGCCTGTGCTCTCAGCTACTGGAGAGGCTGAGGTGAGAGGATCACCTGAGCATGGGAGGTTGAGGCTACAGTGAACCAAGATCATGATACTGCACACCTGAGTGACAGAGCAAGACTATCTCAGAAAACAAAGAAACAAACAAACCAATACTCATCTATTGCCTAATCAATCATTCATACATTTAATATAATTTACTGAGTGCAAAATCTATGTGTGGCACTGTAAAGCTAGTCAAATACTTTGGGAAAACAGGGAAGCAATGTTATTGTCTTCATAGAACTTGCAGTTTAGTAGACATAGATTAATACCACCTCTTCATGTACAGTACTTAATTAATTATCTAAACTTGCCAACTTGCTCTGTAAATCTACCTAAAATCCTAAATTAGACTTCCACAGCTGGCCCTGTCTAGGAACTTGCCCAGTTGTTACTATGGCCATCTGATGCTAAGGAAACAAGAGAATATCAAATATGACCACAACAGTACTATGGGAAAGTGACAAATCTCAGTATTTTTATAGCAGAAGGACAAAATAGCTATGACCTATGAGCTACATAGAGACTGCTTGTCAAGTTCTGTGATCCACAGCAATGCCCCAATAATTATGATAACAGAAGAATAACTTTCTATTCTTCTCAGCTGAGACTCTTTAAAACCTTCCACAGAGCCTTTTGCTAGTAGTTCAATTATTTTATAGTACAGTTAGCAAGAAAATCTTTCCCTACATGACAGAGTTGAGTACATAGGAAAGTTACCTCTGGGGTATTATAGAAAGCGGAGTATTTTGATGGCAGATCTCATATAGCAACTGGGAAACCAAAGCTCAGCATTCTTTGATTGTTTTCAATGAGAATTGTATGGCCCAGGAAATGTGGAAAATAATCCTCAAAGTAGAACATTAAGGTATTTTAATGAAGAATTAGCATGTTTTAAATTTATTAGACCTCACACTTTTAGAACAGTTTTAGGTTCACAGAAAAATTGAGAGGAAGAAACAGAAATTTTCCATATGGTCCCTACTCCACACATTCATAGTGGTTCCCATTTCCCACATACTCCAACAGAGGGGTAGATTTATTAGAACTGATAAGCCTATTTTGACACATCATTATTTCCCAGAGTCCATAGTTTACATTAGCAGTCACTCTTGGTATTATATAGTCTATGGACTTGGACAAGAGTATAATAATACGTTTCTACCATTACCGTATTATACAGAGGAGTTTCATTGCCCAGACCATCCTGTGGTCCCTCTTATCCCTTCCTTCCCACAATCCCTGGCAACCATTAATATTTTACAGTTTTAGTTTTGCCTTTTCCAGAATATTAGATAGTTGGAATTATACAGTACATAGCCTTTTAAATTGGCTTTTCATTTAGTAATATGCAGTTTAGTTTCACCCATGTATTTTTATGCCTTGATAGTTCATTTTTTAAAAATCACTGAACAACATTCAATTGCCAGGTGTGCCACAAGTTATTTATCCATTTACCTATTGAAGCACATCTTGGTTGCTTTCAAGTTTTGGCAATTATAAATAAAGCTTCTATAAATAATTTTGTTCAATTTTTTTGTGTGAACATAAGTATTAAACTTTGGTTAAATACCAAGTGGCTCAATTGCTGAAATGCATAGTTAGTAAGAGTATGTTATGTTTTGTAAGAAATTGTCAAATTTTCTTTAAAAATTGCTGTGCCACTTTGTTCAGCCACTAGCAATGAATAAGAGCTCCTGTCAAACCATCTCCTTACTAGCATGTGGTATTATGAGTATCATGGGTTTTGATAATTATAATAGGTATGTGGTATCTCATTATTATTGTAATTTTCATTCTCTGATGATTTATTATGTGTAACATCTTTTCAAATGCTTATTTGGGATCTACATACCTTCTTTAGCAATGTATGTGTTCAGATCTCTTGCTCATTTCTAAATGATCGTTAGTTTTCTCATTGCTATACTTTAAAAGGTTTTTTTATATTTCTGATAACAATTCTTTATTGGATACATCTTTTGAAAATATTTTCCCCTATTCTGTGGCTTATCTTTCTATTATTTGGCAGTATCTTTTGCAGAAACAAAACAAAACAAAACAAAAATACACTTTAATGTTAATGAAGTTCAGCCTGCCAATCCTTTTTTCATGGATCTCGACTTTCATGTGGTATCCAAAAAAATCATTTCCAAAAGCAAGGTCACCTAAATCTTATCCTACGTTATCTTGTCAGAGCTTTACAGTTTTATGATTTACATTTAGATTTTCAATTCATTTTGATCTAATTTTTGTGAAGGTTGTAAACTCTGCATCAAAGTATTTTGCATGCAGATGTCAAGTTGTTCCAATATCATTTATTAAAAAGACTTTCTCCATCATATTGTCTTTCTTATTTTGTCAAAGATCAGTTGACTATATTTATGTAGGTCTATTTCTGGCTCTTTATTCTGTTCCAATGATATACTTATCTATTCTTTTGCTGATACAGCACTGTTTTCATTAGTATAGCTTTATACTAAATCTTGAAGTAGGGTAGTATCAACCCTTCAAACTTTATTCTTAATATTATGTCAGCTATTCTTTTGCCTATACAGAAAAACTTTAAAATCATTTTGTGTGTCTATGTGTCTATAAATATACACACACACACACACACACACACACACACACACACACACACACATGTTATCTTGCCGAAATCCCAATACTGAGATACATTCAAAAATGTATTATATATACAAATTATTATACCAAAAAGATAGATGCACTAGCTCATCTCAGTGTGACTCACAACAGCAAAGACATGGAATAAACCTGGCTGCCCATGAAGTGTAGATTGCATAAAGGAAATGTCATATGTATACACCATTGAATACAACACAACCATAAAAAAGAATACAATCATGTCCTTTACAGCAACATGGAAGCAGCTGGAGGCAATTGTCCTAAGTAAATTAACACAGGAACAGAAAATCAAATGCAGCATGTTCTCACTTATAAGTGATAGCTAAAAGTTGGGTACTCATGGACATCAAGATGACAAGAGAAACTGAGGACTACTAGAGGAAGGAGAGAGGGAGGGGTCAAGGGTTGAAAAAATAACTGTTATATACTCTACACAGTACCTGAGTGATGGGATTATTCATTAACCAAATCTTAGCATCACACAAAGTGTCCCTGAATCTAAAATAAAAGTTAAGAAATACAGCATAAAAAATAACTTGCTGAGACTTCGATTTAGATTGCATTGAACCTATACATTAAGTTTGGAAGAACTGCCGTCTTGACAATATTGAGTCTTTCTCTCTATGAACATGAAATAACTCCCCATTTAGTTTGTTTCTTTCTAACATTTTGTCATTTTTCTCATTTGTTAGATTTATATCTATGTATTTCATTTTCGGGAGTGTTTTGGAAACGGTATTGTGTTTTTAAATTTCAAATTCCATTTGTTCATTGCTGGTACACAGAAAAGCTATTGACTTGGCCCTATAACCTACACTCTTGCTATAATCATTTATTAGCTCCAGGGGTTTTTGTCAATTATTTCAGATTTTCTGTATATTGCCAACAGGCAATCCTGTTGGCTGCAAACAAAGACAGTTTTGTTTCTTCCTTTTCAATATGTATCCTCCTCCTTTTGTTGTCTTACTGCATTAGCTTGTATTTCCTGTATGATGTTGACAAGCAATGGTAAGAGTGTACATCCTTGCTTTGTTCCTGATCTCAGAATGAAAACTTGTAGTTTCTTACCAAAAAGAGTTATGTTAGTTGCAGGTTTTTTGTAGGTATTCTTTATCAAGTTGAAGAAGTTTCCCTCTATTCCTATTTTACTGTTTGTTTTTTAATTTTATTTTAGGTTCAGAAGTATATATGCAGGTTTGTTATACAGGTAAATTTGTGTCACAGGAGTTTGCTTTGCATATTATTTCATCACCAAGGTACTAAGCATAGTACCCAATAGTTATTTTTTCTGATCCTCTCCCTCCTCCAAAACTTCACCCTCAGGTAGGTGCCAGTGTCTGTTGTTCTCCTTTTAATGTCAATGTATTCTCATCATCTAGCTCCCACTTAAAAGTGAGAACACACAGTATTTGGTTTTTTGTTTCTGCATTAGTTTGCTATGGATACTGACCTCCGGCTCCATCCATGTTCCTGTAAAAGATGTGATCTCATTCATTTTATGGCTGCACAGTATTTCATCATGTATGCATACCGCATTTTCTTTTTCCAATCTGCTATTGATGGGCATTTAGGTTAATTCCATGATTTTTGCCATTGTGAATAGTGCTGCAATGAACATATGTGTGCATATGTCTTTATGGTAGAATGATTTATATTTCTTTGGGCATATACTCAGTAATGAGATTGCTAGGTCAAATGACAGTTCTGTTTTTTAGTTATTTGAGGAATCACCACACTGTTTTCCACAATGGATGAACTAATTTGCACTCCCACTGACAGTGTATAAGTGTTCACATTTTTCTGCAACCTCATCAGCATGTTACATTTTGACTTTTTATTAACAGCCATTCTTACTTGTATGAGATGGCATCTCATTGTGGTTTTGATTTACATTTCTCTAATAATCAATGATGTGGAGGTTCTTAAAAATTTTAAGTTCTGGGGTACATGTGTAGGATGTGCAGGTTTGTTATATAAGTAAACATGTGGATATGTAGCTTTTTAAAATACTTTTGCTTGCAGCATCTATGTCTTCTTTTGAAAAATTTATATTTTTTGCCCACTTTTTAATGGGATTGCTTTTCCTTATAAATTTGTTTAAGTTCCGTATAGATGTTGGATACTAGACTTTTGTCAGATACATAGTTTTCAAATATTTTCTCCCATTCTGTAGGTTGCCTGTTACTGGGAATTTTCATTATGAATGAGTGTCAGATGTTATCAAATGCTTTTTCTGCATCTATGATTATGATTTTTGAATATTATATTATGAATATGATTTTCATTAGTCTCTTGATATGATGAATTACATTAGTTCATTTTTCAATGTTGGACCGGTATTGTATATCTGGGATAAATCCCACTTGATTGTGGTGTATAGTGTTTTTCATGCATTGTTGGATTCCATAATATTTTATTGAAAATTTTTGCACCCCTCTTTCTGAAAGATTTTGACCTGCAGTATTTTCTTGTGATGTCATTGTCAAGTTTTTGTATTAGGGTAACTCTGCTCTAATAAGGTGACTTAGAAAATATTCTCTTTGCTTCTGTCTTCTGAAAGAGATTGTAAATAATTGGTGCAATTTTTGTTTATTAATTTCTTTATTAAATGTTTTATATAATTCACCAGTGAACCCATCTGGGCCTGATGATTTTTCTTTTGGAAAGTTGTTAATTATGTATTCCAATAAATAGGAGCCTATTCAGATCATTTATTTCTCCTTGTATTAGTTTTGCTGATTGTGTCTTTTAAGGAATTGATTAATTTTATGTCAGTTATCAAATCTAAGGGCATCAAATCTAAGCTGTTCATAGTACTCCTTTACCATCCATTTAATATCCAGGAAATCCACAATGATGCTCCTCTTTCATTTCTGTTAGTCATTTTTATCCCTTCTCTTTTTTTCTTAGACTGGTTAGAGGGTTATTGATTTATTGATCTTCTTAAACATCAATAAAGTCAGCTGTTGTTTTCATGTATATTGCTTCTCAATTTTCAATTTTATTAATTTCTGTAGGATTTCGTCTCTTTACTCTGAATCCAATTTGCTCTTCTTTTACTAGTTTTCTAAGGGGGAATCTTAAATTATTGCTTTTGGATCTTTCTTCTTTCCTAATATGTACATTTAATACTATAATTTTTCTCTAAGCAGTGCTTATACTATATCCCACATTTTTTTTTTTTTTTTGAGACAGAGTCTCACTCTGTCACCAGGCTGGAGTGCAGAGGCACAATCTTTGCTTACAGCAAATTATACCTCCTGGGTTCAAGTGATTCTCCTGTCTCAGCCTCCCAAGTAGCTGGGACTACAGATGCACGCCACCACATCTAGCTAATTTTTGTATTTTTGGTAGAGAGGAGGTTTCACCATGATATCCAGGATGGTCTTGATCTATTGACCTTGTGATCCACCTGCCTTGGCCTCCCAAAGTGCTGGGATTACAATGAGCCACCGAACCCGGCCATATCCCCCGTATCCAGGGGTATATGTGCACACCCTGCATCCTGCAGGATTGTTGCGTAGGTACATACATGCCATAGTGGTTTGCTGTCTCCATCCCCCTAGCCCCACCATCAACTACATCAGGCATTTCTCCCGGTGTTATCCCTCCCCGTCCTCAAATTTTTATATGTCGTGTTTTCATTTTCATTTAGTTAAAAATAATTTAAAAATTTCCCTTGAGATTCCTTTCACCCATTTATTACGTAGTGTTGCTTAACCTCCAAGTGTTTGGGGATTTTCCAGTTATCTTTCTGTTATTGATTGCTACTCAGATTGCAGTTTTAGAGCAGACATTTGATTTCTATTCTTTCAGATTTGTTAAAGTGCGTTTCGTGGTTCAGAATGTGGTCTATCTTGGTGAATGATCCACATGAGCTTGAGAAGGATGTGTTTTCTGCAGTTGTTAAGTTAAATAATCTATTGATGTCAATTATATCTGTTTGATAGTATTGTTCAGTTCAACCATGTCCTTCCTGATTTTACATCTGTTGAATCTGTCTACTTCCAAAAGAAGAGTGGTAAGTCTTCAGCTATAAACGTGGAATCCTCTATTTCTTTTTATGATTTTATAGCATTTTCTAATGTATTTTGACACTTTTTTTGCAATGATGTACCCTATTAAGCACATATTCACTAAGAATTGTTATATTTTCTTGGAGAAATAAGACCCCTTTATCATTATGTAATGTCCCTCTTTATTCCTGATAACTTTCCTTGCTCCGAAGTCTGCTTTGTCTGAATTGAAAATAGGTATTTTTGATTTCTTTTAATTAGTGTTGACACAGCAAATTTTTCTTCATCTATTTTCTTTTAATCTATATGTGTTATATATTTCAAGTGGGTTTCTCGTAGGCAGCTTAGAGTTGGGCCTTGTTTATTGATACCCTCTGACAATCTCTGTCTTTTAGTTGGCACATTTAGACCACTGAAATTGAAATAATATTAATACAGTTGGATTAATATCTACCATAATTGTTACTATTTCTTGTGTGTTGCTCTTATTCATTTTTCTTACTTTTGTCTCTCTTTCTGCCAAAAGACAAAAAACCACAGAAGTGGCTTTGAGTATCTTATATAATTCCACATTATCTCTTTTGTTAGTACATCAGTTATACTTCTTTTCTGCTTTTTAAATTGTACTGTTTAATTAGCAAATAATAATTATACATACTTATATGTGCTTAGTTCTATTTTAATACATATATTATATAGTAATCAGATCAGGGTCATTAGCATATCTAGCATCTCAAATGTTTATCATTTCCTTGTATTGGGAACATTCAACATCCTCCTTCTAACAAATGGAAACTATATTTTATTCTCTTAATTTTTTTTTAGTAGTTGCCATAGAGTTTCCAATGTGCATTTACAAGTAATACAAATTCACTTTCAAATAACTCTGTATTGTTCCATTTCATGGGAAGCATAAATACTTTACAACTAAAAATATTTCTAGTTCCTCTCTGCCATCCCTTGTATCATTGATGTAATTCATTTCACTAGTATATAAGCATATATATATATTATATATATGTGATATATACACATAAACATACATAATTGAATACATTGTTGCTATTAATTGGAACAAACATCTTTTAGATTAAGAATAAGAAAATTAAAAGTTTTTATTTTACCTTGAATTATTTAATCTCTCATGTAGATATGAATTTATGACCTATATCTTTTTCTCACTTTCTAAATAAATTTTTTAAAACATTTCTTACAAGGTAGATCTACTAGCAGCAAATTCCCTCAACTTTTGTTTATCTGAAAAGATTTTTAGTTCTTCCTCACTTTTAGAGAATAGTTTCTCATGGTATAGAATCGTAGGTTGATGGGTTAAACTCTTAACACTTTAAATGTTTTGCTCCACACATTTTCAGTTTCATTTTTAGTTTTTTTCCTTGTATGGTTTCTGAAAGTCAGATGTAATTCTTATCTTTGTCCTCTAAGCATATGTTTTCTTACCCTCTAGCTTCTTTCAGGATTTTTTCTTTATCTTTGATTTTCTGTAGTTTGCCTGGGTGTAGGGTTTGGGGACACTTACTTTGTTTGGTGTTATCTAAACTTCCTAGATCTGTGTTTTGGTATCTGACAATTATTTGGGGAAGTTTTCAGAAATTATTGTTTCAAACATTTTTTTCTTTCTCTTTTCTTACTCTGTTATGCACATTACCTGTATGTTTCACCTTTTGTAATTTCCCATGGTTATTGCATATTTTGGGAATAAAGTCTTTTTTCCTCTTTGCTTTCCAGCTTTGGAGGTTGCTATTGAGAAATCCTCATTCTCAGAGATTCTTTCTTCCTCCATGTCCACTTCACCAATTGATCTGCCAAAAGCATTCTTCATCTGTGTTATAGTGTTTTTGATCTCTATTAAGATTTTTTTTTAGAATTTCCATCTCTCTGCTTATATTGCCCATTTGTTCTTATGTTCTGTCTCCTATATCTATTAGAGCTTTTAGCATATTAATTATAGTTGTTTCAAAATTCCAATCTGATCGTTCCAATATCTCTGTCATATCTGAGCCTCATTCTAAGGAGACTACTCTGCCTCCTCCAACTTTATTTTTTGCCTTTTAGTATACCTGGTAATTTTTTCTATATAGCCAACACGATGCATTGGGTAAAAGAACTGCTGTAAATAGAACTTTAGTAATGTGATGGTAACGAGTATAGGGAGGAAAAGCATTCTACAGTCTTATGATTAGGTTTCAGTCTTTTAGTAAGCCTGTGTTTCAGGACTGTAAACAGAAGTGCTTCTCAATCTACTCCTCTTACCTCTTAATGACTAGAGTGGGCATGAGTTTAGTATTTTTCTTCTTACAAGTGGAAGGCTAGAGCCAGCTGGAATTAAATATTTCCTTTTTCTCAAATAGGTTAGCTATAGTTAAATACTTTCTCCTGAGGGCAAACCTTGCTAAGGAAATAAATATCTGACATATTTCAAGATGGTTCCTTTTCCTATCCAACTACAGGAATCATGAGGCTAAAATCTCAACTACTCACCTGAGATCTCAGTAGTTTTCCAGGAGATAAAACTCACAAAACTGTATGGGCTCCCCTGTGACTAGGTCTACCTGAAGCTTTTATCTATCACCTTTGTTCACACTAAGCTTCCAGCAATTAGTCAATTACAATTCCGTTTTTCCTACCCCAGCACTTGTTCCCATTTAAATTTCAGTTCATGAGTCTGTACTCCAGTAAGCCATGAATCTGCCTTTGCCTATTTGTCTTTCCAATCCTAGGGACACTGGTTTGCCCTGTGTCCTTACTTCTGTTACAGATTGAAGAACAGTTGATTTTTCAGTTCGTTCATCTCTATATTTATTAGGGTGGAGTGGTGACATCCAAACTCCTAACATGCTGGACTAGAAACTGGGAGAATATAATTTCTTCTTCCTTTTTTTTTTTTTTTACGAATCTTTGAAGAGTAGAAAATAAAAGCATTAGCATAGTGAATTTATTAAACTATTTGTATTAAAACAAAAAAGGGTGATATCTTTGAATTTTCTTTCTTTTTTTTTTTTGAGATGGAGTCTCTCTCTGTCACTCAGGCTGGAGTACAGTGGTGCGATCTCCATTCACTGCAAACTCTGCCTGGGTTCAAGAGATTTCCCTGCCTCAGCCTCCTAAGTAGCTGTGACTACAGGCGCATACTACCATGCCTGGCTACATTTTGTATTTTAGTAGAGATGGGGTTTCACCATGTTGGCCAGGATGGTCTCGATCTCCTGGCCTCATGATCCACCCACCTTGACCTCCCAAAGTGCTGGAATTACAGATGTGAAGCACTGTGCCTGGCCCTTTGAAGTATTATTTTTAAAAAAGAGCGATACATTCTTAAACACAAAATTAACATCACCAAGTGGTGAGGAAATGGGTATGGGGTTGAGGGTTAAGAATAGGGTAGAGGGAAACTGTAGATAACAAAGCTCAGTTCCTGATAAATGCAAAATGTACCAAAGTCAAGCCCTATGATGAATTCCATTTTGTCAGATTCATTGTGACAAAGGCTATCAACTCCTCTCAATAACCACACTCTAATTTATCTCTTTTGCTCTCTTCTTCTTCCTAAGGCGCACCTCTGAAATACAAAGGCACTTCTACTCTAAGCTTCCCCTTCCCTTGACAAAATACGTGCTAACCACTCTCATAATTCCCTTTTTGCTTCCTGCCTGGTGACAATGGTCTACAATCATGCTAATATTATTATCCCAATGTTTGGAAAAAAGAAAGCATGAACTGATGAAGAATAACAGATAACTATTTGAGAGCAGAATGAATGAAGGTACCTATCAAGATACATATTTGCTGGCACATGCTTTGAAAATAAGCTTTGCTATGCCCTGATATGTTGTAGGTCACATTTCTTTTCAGTGTCAACTTAAATTATTTTTATTAAAGTGCTGATTAAATATTAAATTACATATAACCTGCTTATTCTTGTATGACACACATATTATAAAAGCAAATAATTGAGGAATTAATGTAAAATAAAAATAACTATTGAACTAAGTTCTCTGTTAATGAAGTCACTATGGTGTAACTACCATGTAATGTAAAAATCAAAAATACAATGTCCAAATCTTAAGTATTTTTCTGATTATATTTTAAATATGGGTTACTACTATAATTTTGAAAAATTAGAAAGTTAATCCTTTTAAATTTTGTATTATGAAAGCTAGTAAAGGAAACACAATCAAATAAAACAATTCCTGCCACTAAATATACTGAAAGAAATTAAGATCACTATAAAACAGTAGCTGATAGATTTTTTGCTGAAGTAAAGGCTTTTCTTGTTATACATATATTTGTATAAAATGTTATTGTTTTTAAAGTAAGATTGAATTACTTTATGATTGAATCTTTGTTGAAATTTGCCTCAAAAATTCACAGAATTAAAGGTTGCAATTTTCTTTTTAGCTTGAGATGTTGGAATATGACTTTAAATTGAATTGAGAGGTCTAGTTTAAGTAGTTTTGGAGACCTCATCATGTCCACTGAAGTATAAAAAATTTTACCTTCATGGCTAAAACTCTGTCCCAAGTAGCGAATAAAAATAGGAAAAAAGGACCTTTCACCAATTATTACTCCCACAGAATTGGTCTTTATCCAAATCATTTTGCTTCCTCGTAATTTTTCTTTTCTCACTGTCTCTTGCCAAAATGTTATACTTAAGGACAAAGATAGTGCCCCCGAAATAACTTAATATTCTATGTATTTCCTAAATAAAATTAACAAAATGTGAACAAAAAAAGAATTTGCTAAATTAATCAATATAAGACAATTTGGGTGTGCAAATCTCACATGGTTAGGATATTTTTCCAAGAACAATTTTACTATATTCATTCTGTTTTATTCCGATTAGAATAATTCATCTTACGTCTATTACTGAGACATTGGCATAGGTTTTAAGGAGCAAAGGAGATCCTTACACATATAATAACTTGTCTTTTTTACAGTAGTGTGGAAATTAAAGTGTAGTTCAGAGACTTATTTTTCAGGAAGTCCACAGGTTAAAAATATTTTAATAATCAAAAAAGGCATTATCTGGGTTTTTACTCCCATACTTTCTTTATTATACAGTGTAGTTTTCCACAAGCTACATGGTGTGTGGTTTCTCAACAGAAGAAATGGTAAAGCAGATTAGAAAAATCAACTGTCATGTATTAAGCCAGGCGTCAAGAGATTAGCATAAGTGTAAAATGATGCCAGTCTTCTCACTCACGTTTTTATTTGGGAAATATAGTTACTGCTCAAAAAAATATGTTACTTGTGTAAACGTAAAATAATGGATTTGTTATTGTCTTATTTGAGTGAACAAGCACATAATTATTTTTAAATATCAATATTAATAATCTTCATTATGGTAAATATCAATGTATTTAACCTACATAATCATAGGGTCTTTGGAATCCTTGATAATTTTAAAGAATAAGAAATTCTGGGAAGTCTCCAAATCAAGAAGTTTGAGAACTGCTGTCGCAGAGGCATTTCATGTAAGGCTTTCCTGGCTTGTGCATTCCACATTTAGGTTGCATTTTCAATCTTCTCTCTACGCTTTAAGAAGCATGATTATTTGGTCGGGCACAGTGGCTCATGCCTGTAATCCCAGCACTTTGGGAGGCCAAGGTGGGTAGATTGCCTGAGCTCAGGAGTTCACAACCAGCCTGGGCAACACGGTGAAACCCTGTCTCTACTAAAATACAAAAAATGTAGCCAGGTATGGCAGTGTGTGCCTGTAGTCCCAGCTACTTGGGAGGCCGAGGCAGGAGAATTGCTTGAATCTAGGAGGTGGAGATTGCAGTGAGCTGAGATGGTGCCACTGCACTCCAGCCTGGGCAACAGAGCTAGAATCTGTCTCAAAAAAGATTATTCTATAAAGTTCATAAGTCTTACTCACTGACTCTGGGTTAAACCACTTTTGTTACCAATTTGACCAGTATACCTAGATATATTTTTGGTTAGGCACTTGGGCTTTAAGTCTCAGAAAGTTAAGTAAGTCTGTTGATATCTCTAAGACACAATATATTATCCATAAAGCAACTAGAATAGTACTGTTAAAACATGCAACAGATCATATCTTTCTTTTGTCTAGAACCCTGCTTTAGGATCAAAGGCAAAAATCTCTACAATGGCCAAAAAGCCCTACCCGCATTGGTTCTCATGACCTCTCTGAAAACTTCTCTTACTATTACAACTTTTACCACTGCTTTTCCATCTGTAATGCCTTCTCCTCTGTTGTGCCTTGAATATGCGAGGCTTGCTGTCACCTCAGGGCCTTTGTTCCTGCTGTTCTTTGTCTAGAATGATCTTCACAAGATAGCCACATGGCTGGCTTGTCACTTCCTCAAGTGTTTATTCAAAAGTCACCTTCTTAAAGAGGTCTTCCCTACATACAATCACAAATTTTTACCTCCAAGACATTTTATACTCCTTTTTCTTTTTAATTTTGTCCTTGTTAACACTTATCTCTATCTAATATTAAATCCATTTTTATTTTTTAAGTTCCACAATATAAAAAATTTTTGTTTTGTCCACAATAATTTTTTAATATATATATTTTACTGTGTATTATTGCTGTGGTTATTTCCTGATATTAAGTAACTAGAACTAAAACAAGGCTGTTAATTTAAAGAACAAGGCTGTTCATAACCAGCAGATGGCAGTAAAGATGGAGGGCTGAGAGACAGCTAGAGAAAAAACATAATCAGTAGGAATAGAAAAGAAGTTCTTAAAAAAAGTCCTAAGTGTCTGGGTCCTGCACTTAGTCTAAGTAGAGATTGTGGTGAGCTCGCTGCAATGTGGAGAAGGGAAGAAATGACAAGAAGGCTCCAAGAGTTCAGCCCAGAGAAGGCACTGGGTTGCCTTTCAAGTCTTTTAAAAAGCAATGTCTTGATTTTTTTTTCCAGATAGTTTATTTTTAGTGTATAGGAATGCTATCTCAAAAATAAAATAAAACTAAATATTTAGGAATAAATTTAGCCATAGAGGTAAAATATATGTACACATAAAACTATATAAAACATTCATGAAAACATCAAAGTCACAAATCAGTGGAAAGATATCCCATGTTCATGGATTCTAAGAATTTTCAATACTGTTAAAATATCCATTCTACCTAAAGTGACCAGCAGATTCAATGCAAATGCTACCAAAATTCCAATGACATTTTTCACAGTAGAAGAAAAGACAATCTTAAAATTCTCTACATATAGAATCACAAAAGACTCTGACTTGTCAAAGCAACACTGAATGAAAAGAGCAAAGCTAAAGGCATCATATTATCTAATTTGAAAATCTGCTACAAAGCAATAGTAATCAAAACAGTATAGCACTGCCATAAAAAGACACACATAGGTCAATGAAACAAAATAGAGAAGTCAGAAATAAACCCAGGTATGTACAGTCAACTAATTTTCAACAAGAGCAGCAAGGAGACACTATGGAGAAAGGATAGTTTTCTCAATAAATGATGTAGGGAAAAATGGATATCCACATGCAAAATAATAAAATTGAACCCTTATCTTTTAAAAAATCAGCTGGAAATGGGTTAAAGACTTCAACATTAGATCTGAAACTGTGTTTTCTAGAAGAAAAGTAGCATAGAAGTAAAGATTCTTGACAATGGTCTGGGTAATGATTTTTCGGATATGACACCAAAAACACAGGTATGAAAAGCAAAACTAAACAAATAGGACTACATCAAAATAAAAAGCTTCTCCAGGGCAAATGAAACACTAAACAAAATGAAATGGCTTGAATTGGGAAAATATATTTGTGAACCATATATCTGCTAAGGGGTTAATATAAAAATATGCAAAGAACTCACACAGCTCAATAGCATATAATAGTAATAACTATAACAATAACATCATTAAAAATGAGCAGAGGAACTGAATAGACATTTTTCCAAAGAAGACACAGAAATGAGTAACAGGCATTATATAAAAGGGTGCTCAACATCACTAATCATCAGAAAAATGCAAATAAAAACCACAATGAGGTATCATCTCATACCTGTAAGGATGGCTATTGTTGAAAATACAGGAAATAACAAGTGTTGGTGAGGGCAAGGAGGAAAGGAAACTCTTGTACACTGTTGATGGGAAAGTCAATTTGTGCAATCATTATGGAAAAAAAGTATGGAAATCCTAAAGAAATTAAACATGAAACAATCACATGACCCAGTAATTCCTCTTCCATATATATACTCAAAGGAAATAAAGGCATTACCTGTAAAGATATTTGCTCTTCCATATTAATTACAGCAATTATTCACAATAGTCAAGATCTGAAAACAACTGAAGTGTCTGTTGACAGTTGAATGAATTAAAAAATTAGGTATATACGATGGAATATTTTTCAGCCTTTAAAAAGAAGACCTTGCCACTTGTAAAAACATGGATGAGCCTAAAGGATATTATGCTAAGTAAAATAAGCCAAACACAGGAAAATTTATGTTCTCACTTGTATGGGAAATTTTAAAAAATAACTGAAGATATAGAAACAGAGAATAGAATGGTGGTTACCAGGGGTGATTTGGAGAAAGGGAGAAATTGGAAAATACAGGTCAGATAATACAAACTTGTAGTTATGTGGGATGAATAAATTTAGAGATCTAATGTACAATTTGAGGACTATAATTAAAAATATTGCATTATATACTGACAATTTTCCAGAAGAGTAGGGTTTAGTTACTTTTGCCACAAAAAAAGTAATTATATGATGACAGATATGTTAATTTGACTCTGGTGATCACTTCATTATATGTATGTATATCAGGATAAGTATATCAAAACTTCATGTTGTACACCGTAGATGTATGCAATAAAAATAATTAAATAAAGGCAAAATCTTAGAGCAGAAATTACAGAAATCTAAAGTTCCCTTGAAGATTTATAAGCTGCTGAAATATCACAGACAAAAAAAAATAAATAAAAAATAAAAACAGGTTTCAGAATATCAGGATATTTCACTCAGAAACTCAACTGCTTATCGGAAAGGATTGGGGGAAATATGAGTGCCAATGATGGAAAAAGGAAAAGGAAGTAGATGAAATTCTAAATACTCACAAGTTATGGGGAAATTAAATAGTATCCAGGCATGAAAAAGAGCCTGACTGATGGCAAAAATTATATCAGTTGGTAGCCATCTGGCAGCATTTGAATACTGATTGGGAATCCTGTTCCTCTCTCTACTGTCACTGAGGGTAGCCAGTCTGGGATTTGGGGGTGGATGCTTACAGCTCTGGTGACAGCATAATCTGATTTCCTCTTCTTACCTTTCTCCAGCCTTTACATCTCAGGAGTCTACATTTCCGTAGTTTTCTACATCAAAGATTACATGAGTTGGCTTTTACTTCACTGCCTTGAATTTTCTGTCATCTTCCTTCTCTACATCCTCTTTCAAATAACTGTTTCCAATTCTCCTGATTTTCTCTTTAGCTTTCTTATGTTTCTTTTCAAAGTCCTTGAACAATTTAATCACTTGCATAAAACCCTGAAGAAGGTCTCTAATATTGTCCTAAAATCTGAACATTTTATCCCTATATTATACATTTATGTTACCAGTACTACAGAGTTTGTCTGAATTTTAAAGGCAATTATACTTGTAAAATGCTAAAGATCCCACATTTGTGTTTTAACATCCACACTTCTGTGATTCTGGTAGAAGTATTCACCCCAGATTCATTTTCACCCTTAGAGAATATGATACTGCTTTCGTTATCTTCCCTTTGGCATGCCATGCAATAAAGCATCTGATATTTATAGCAATGCCCTTTTCTTTCTACATACAAAGTGCCTTTAGCTTAGAATTTTGATCCTTGTTCTATGGAACACTGGGTTCTCAGTAGCATTTCTAAATTGGGGAATCAGAGTGCTAAACAGCACGAAAGATTTTTGCCACCTGTCCTCCTGACTGCTGNGCAGAGCCGCCACGAGAGGTCCCTGGGGCGTAAAAACGCTCTTAATTTTCAGGTCTCTGAGACCCACGAGCCAACACCACGCAGGCCACAACAGGCACTCCTTTTTCTTTTTAATTTTGTCCTTGTTAACACTTATCTCTATCTAATATTAAATCCATTTTTATTTTTTAAGTTCCACAATATAAAAAATTTTTGTTTTGTCCACAATAATTTTTTAATATATATATTTTACTGTGTATTATTGCTGTGGTTATTTCCTGATATTAAGTAACTAGAACTAAAACAAGGCTGTTAATTTAAAGAACAAGGCTGTTCATAACCAGCAGATGGCAGTAAAGATGGAGGGCTGAGAGACAGCTAGAGAAAAAACATAATCAGTAGGAATAGAAAAGAAGTTCTTAAAAAAAGTCCTAAGTGTCTGGGTCCTGCACTTAGTCTAAGTAGAGATTGTGGTGAGCTCGCTGCAATGTGGAGAAGGGAAGAAATGACAAGAAGGCTCCAAGAGTTCAGCCCAGAGAAGGCACTGGGTTGCCTTTCAAGTCTTTTAAAAAGCAATGTCTTGATTTTTTTTTCCAGATAGTTTATTTTTAGTGTATAGGAATGCTATCTCAAAAATAAAATAAAACTAAATATTTAGGAATAAATTTAGCCATAGAGGTAAAATATATGTACACATAAAACTATATAAAACATTCATGAAAACATCAAAGTCACAAATCAGTGGAAAGATATCCCATGTTCATGGATTCTAAGAATTTTCAATACTGTTAAAATATCCATTCTACCTAAAGTGACCAGCAGATTCAATGCAAATGCTACCAAAATTCCAATGACATTTTTCACAGTAGAAGAAAAGACAATCTTAAAATTCTCTACATATAGAATCACAAAAGACTCTGACTTGTCAAAGCAACACTGAATGAAAAGAGCAAAGCTGAAGGCATCATATTATCTAATTTGAAAATCTGCTACAAAGCAATAGTAATCAAAACAGTATAGCACTGCCATAAAAAGACACACATAGGTCAATGAAACAAAATAGAGAAGTCAGAAATAAACCCAGGTATGTACAGTCAACTAATTTTCAACAAGAGCAGCAAGGAGACACTATGGAGAAAGGATAGTTTTCTCAATAAATGATGTAGGGAAAAATGGATATCCACATGCAAAATAATAAAATTGAACCCTTATCTTTTAAAAAATCAGCTGGAAATGGGTTAAAGACTTCAACATTAGATCTGAAACTGTGTTTTCTAGAAGAAAAGTAGCATAGAAGTAAAGATTCTTGACAATGGTCTGGGTAATGATTTTTCGGATATGACACCAAAAACACAGGTATGAAAAGCAAAACTAAACAAATAGGACTACATCAAAATAAAAAGCTTCTCCAGGGCAAATGAAACACTAAACAAAATGAAATGGCTTGAATTGGGAAAATATATTTGTGAACCATATATCTGCTAAGGGGTTAATATAAAAATATGCAAAGAACTCACACAGCTCAATAGCATATAATAGTAATAACTATAACAATAACATCATTAAAAATGAGCAGAGGAACTGAATAGACATTTTTCCAAAGAAGACACAGAAATGAGTAACAGGCATTATATAAAAGGGTGCTCAACATCACTAATCATCAGAAAAATGCAAATAAAAACCACAATGAGGTATCATCTCATACCTGTAAGGATGGCTATTGTTGAAAATACAGGAAATAACAAGTGTTGGTGAGGGCAAGGAGGAAAGGAAACTCTTGTACACTGTTGATGGGAAAGTCAATTTGTGCAATCATTATGGAAAAAAAGTATGGAAATCCTAAAGAAATTAAACATGAAACAATCACATGACCCAGTAATTCCTCTTCCATATATATACTCAAAGGAAATAAAGGCATTACCTGTAAAGATATTTGCTCTTCCATATTAATTACAGCAATTATTCACAATAGTCAAGATCTGAAAACAACTGAAGTGTCTGTTGACAGTTGAATGAATTAAAAAATTAGGTATATACGATGGAATATTTTTCAGCCTTTAAAAAGAAGACCTTGCCACTTGTAAAAACATGGATGAGCCTAAAGGATATTATGCTAAGTAAAATAAGCCAAACACAGGAAAATTTATGTTCTCACTTGTATGGGAAATTTTAAAAAATAACTGAAGATATAGAAACAGAGAATAGAATGGTGGTTACCAGGGGTGATTTGGAGAAAGGGAGAAATTGGAAAATACAGGTCAGATAATACAAACTTGCAGTTATGTGGGATGAATAAATTTAGAGATCTAATGTACAATTTGAGGACTATAATTAAAAATATTGCATTATATACTGACAATTTTCCAGAAGAGTAGGGTTTAGTTACTTTTGCCACAAAAAAAGTAATTATATGATGACAGATATGTTAATTTGACTCTGGTGATCACTTCATTATATGTATGTATATCAGGATAAGTATATCAAAACTTCATGTTGTACACCGTAGATGTATGCAATAAAAATAATTAAATAAAGGCAAAATCTTAGAGCAGAAATTACAGAAATCTAAAGTTCCCTTGAAGATTTATAAGCTGCTGAAATATCACAGACAAAAAAAAATAAATAAAAAATAAAAACAGGTTTCAGAATATCAGGATATTTCACTCAGAAACTCAACTGCTTATCGGAAAGGATTGGGGGAAATATGAGTGCCAATGATGGAAAAAGGAAAAGGAAGTAGATGAAATTCTAAATACTCACAAGTTATGGGGAAATTAAATAGTATCCAGGCATGAAAAAGAGCCTGACTGATGGCAAAAATTATATCAGTTGGTAGCCATCTGGCAGCATTTGAATACTGATTGGGAATCCTGTTCCTCTCTCTACTGTCACTGAGGGTAGCCAGTCTGGGATTTGGGGGTGGATGCTTACAGCTCTGGTGACAGCATAATCTGATTTCCTCTTCTTACCTTTCTCCAGCCTTTACATCTCAGGAGTCTACATTTCCGTAGTTTTCTACATCAAAGATTACATGAGTTGGCTTTTACTTCACTGCCTTGAATTTTCTGTCATCTTCCTTCTCTACATCCTCTTTCAAATAACTGTTTCCAATTCTCCTGATTTTCTCTTTAGCTTTCTTATGTTTCTTTTCAAAGTCCTTGAACAATTTAATCACTTGCATAAAACCCTGAAGAAGGTCTCTAATATTGTCCTAAAATCTGAACATTTTATCCCTATATTATACATTTATGTTACCAGTACTACAGAGTTTGTCTGAATTTTAAAGGCAATTATACTTGTAAAATGCTAAAGATCCCACATTTGTGTTTTAACATCCACACTTCTGTGATTCTGGTAGAAGTATTCACCCCAGATTCATTTTCACCCTTAGAGAATATGATACTGCTTTCGTTATCTTCCCTTTGGCATGCCATGCAATAAAGCATCTGATATTTATAGCAATGCCCTTTTCTTTCTACATACAAAGTGCCTTTAGCTTAGAATTTTGATCCTTGTTCTATGGAACACTGGGTTCTCAGTAGCATTTCTAAATTGGGGAATCAGAGTGCTAAACCTTTCTCTATTACCCATGTTCAATGTCACCTTTCAGACTGCTTTTCAGCACGAAAGATTTTTGCCACCTGTCCTCCTGACTGCTGCCAAGTCTGGAATATTAGCTGTTGCTTTCCATTGAACCCTTCTCCTTGTCCAACCCTTTTCCTTGCCTATTTTTCTTGGGCTGACCTCCACCATTCAGGCAAAAAGCCATGACTGTAACCTCTTCAGATAAGGTTTAAATCAAACATACAAATATGTAACTGAAAAGTCTGTGAGTAATCCTAAGGGCTTGTTAAATTAAATGAGTATGCATTTGTCTTTGATGAATGATTCTGACTTTGAGTACAATCACTGCACAAACTGCCTTTTGGAACAGTGATCAACTATACCTCCTACACACACACACACGTTCACGTGTGCGCACGTGCACACACACACACACACACACACACACCCATCTATAGGTGCTGAAGGAGTTTGATTTTTGTTTTTTAACAACAAAATCTTGTAGACTCTTTCCACATTATTGTCCCAGAACCTTTTACTTAGTTTTTGACACAACTTGTGGTCTTCCACTGCAGTTATATTCTCTGTGATTTTAAAATTTGCCCCCTGAAATGTTTATACAAATACCCCAGTCTAGTCTTCCATCTCTGTTTCCCTTATGACAACACAGTTTCCATCACTCTCATTCAACAGCACTTCATTAAGTTGATCCTCAGTGCTTGTAAATAACATGAGTTTGACCGGCCCTCTTTGGATTACTCTACTGTAGTTGTGTACAGTCACTGTTTGGCATCATTCTTCCTCCTCACAAGAGCAGCACAGTGAATCCAAGGTTCAAGAAGCCTACCTCTGATGACAGTTAAAAGACGGACAGCTCCATTATGTCATTATTTGGTGCCCTGTCCAGTCATTTGATGCTTGCAATGGCAGGCAAAAACATCAGTAAAACATATTTGGAAGGTCAAATATAATTTCCTATTCTATTCCTATGGTAGACTGAGAAGAACCCCTGCTTTGTGACTTCAAAATAGAAAAATCTCAAAAAGTAATATATTTTAGGTAACTTTCCTAAATTACAAATGTATTTTGCCTCAAATAATCCTTCTACATGACCAATGAATGACAACTCCTTCTAAGCCAGATTCTGAAAGGGTATGTGGGAGGATGGGAAGACAAATGGCATGTGAGGAAATAGCTAAGTAAGAATGTACAAAAAAAAGTACAAGTCATTTTAGATTTTCACAATGAGACAAGGCAGCCACATTTTTAAAAAGCAAATATGAAAAGCATGACTGTTACTTATCTAATTTCCTGGAAATTAGACATATTTACAATAAAACATATTTTGAGCAGGTAGGAATTCAAAAATGATTAGCACTCAACCTGTAATAGTGGCTGTAGATGCAAAAGCACCTACATGTAAAAGTTTTACATCTGAACATGTAAAAGTCATCAGCAGCGAACCACATGTATTTTTCCATGCCAGGTTTAAGGCAATTTAAAAAGAAAAGTTTTTAAAAAGGAGTTATATGCTTTTCTGTTCAGTGAGACAAATAAAAGCAAGGACTCATTTCAGAGGGATATAAAACAAAGGTGTGTCTTAAAAACATAGCAACTAGGAAAGCTTTCACCTGGTGACCTATGGGCAAAAGGAAGACAGCTAATGAGGGAGGTACCAATCTTCTGTCTAGTGCCCTCAGAGAGGATATTCTAAGAGATAGCTCTATGAAAAAAGGGAGTCATTCCAAATTGAACCAAATGAATCAAACATTATTACACCTGGGAGGGATTAGAATAAGTCTCTATAATAAATTTATATTTCTTTAGAGGGAAACATCTAAGTATCTAATTCTAGATATGACACATAATAGAAACTTAGTAACTATTTGCTGAATAAAAGAAAGAAGAAAAAAATGGAGAGGTACTAAGAAAATATCTCCTTCAAGGATACACAAACATTCTGTGAAATTACTAAAATTTTAAGTGGGTCAGAAGTAGTTAACCTGGACTGTAAATATGTCATTGTTTAAAATCATTATAACATAAAGAAGAACCTGAAAGTTATGATAAATACAAAATTAAGCATTACATGGAAACTCTCTTAGATTTCCTCTCTGGCCATTAGTTTGTTCCTACTACCAGAGATGAAGTTACCATCGCCATCATTTACTTGGGTATTTTTCTTCATAAGTTTGTAGTATAAGTAAAATACATTGTTATTTTAAATGTTTTAAAACATCTATATAAATTATATACTCAGCACTATTTTGCAAATTACATTTATTTTGAGATTATGTTGATAAAATTCCTGCATGCTAATAAGGGTAGCTTATTATTAGTTCGTGCATTTTCATTAATACAATTAATAAAATTAATAATATTAATATTGTATTGCATAAAAATACCACAATCTATTCACTGTCCTATTTCCAGTTGGAGGCCATTGCAAATTATGCAGCTATAAAAAGTTATAATTAATATGTATTTACATAACTATGTTTTCTTCATGGCATTTGCCTTTAAAAATATAAATCTATTCCTACACTGTTAAAGGCTATCTTAAATATGTTTTTCAAGGTACTCTTCTAAGAACTTGGAAGGTTTTATTTTTGCATTAGTGGCTTTATCTACCTAGATTTAATTTTATGTATGGTGTAAGGGGAAAAACGCAGTTTTAGCATAAAAGAAATGACTGTATCATGTCATTCAGTATACATTTGGGCACATACAATTTATCAGGTTAATTTAAATATTTATATTCTTGGTAAACGGTTTTTCTATGGCTGCTATAACAAAGTACCATAAATTGAGTGGCTTAAAATAACAAAAATGTATTCTCTCACAGCCCCAGAGACTAAGAGTCTGAAATAAAGGTTTTGGCAGGTACATACTTTCAACGAAACCTGTAGGAGAGAATACTTCCTTGTCTCTTTAGTTGCTGATGCATCTCAGCAATCGTTAGGATTCCTTGGCTTGTAGGTACATCATTCCAATCTCTGCCTCAATCATCAGGTGACTGTTTTCTCTCCATGTGCCTCTGTTTCTATGTTTCTTCTCCTCTTCTTATAAGGACATGTGTTATATTGCACTAAGTATTTACCCATCTCCAGTAGGATCTCATTTTAACTAATTGCATTCGCAATAAACTTATTTCCAATTTTTTTTTAACTGTACTTTAGATTCTGGGGTAAATGTGCAGATCATAGAAGATTGTTGCATAGGTATATTCATGGCAAGGTGGTTTGCTGCCTCCATCCCCCCCATCACCTATACCTGACATTTCTCGCCATGTTATCCCTCCCCTCCCTGACTGTCCTTCCCCTATCACTGCCCACTGGATCCCAGTGTGTGATGCTCCCCTCTCTGTGTCCATGTGTTTTCATTGTTCAACACCCACCTATGAGTGAGAACATGCACTGTTTGATTTTCTGTTCTTGTGTCAGTTTGCTGAGAATGATGGTTTCTAGGTTCATCCATGTCCCTACAAAGGACATGAACTCACCGTTTTTTATGGCTGCAAAGTATTCCATGGTGTATATGTGCCAAATTTTCTTATTTCCAAATTAAGCTCACATTCTGAGATACTGAAAGGATTTCAACATACTACAATTTTGGGAAATAAATATTTAACTCATAAGTTTTAGTTCACTGAAACAAAAAAAGAACTCTTTGACTCTTGGTGTGAAGCACTGAATGACTCAAATATGTAGCCGCACTGGCAAGGGCAGGTGGGCACATGCATGGCAGCTCCTGGTGTCATGATTTACAGGCACCTCCTTGAAAGATTCTGGCCCTGAGCATGAGAGCAGGGTAGGGAATGATGAAAATGACCTAAAGAGCTGGGTTACTGAGGAGAGTTATGCCCTGGCTACTACTTGTACTATGTCACCTGGGAGCAATGGGGATCAACCTGCCTCACCTGCCACTGTTGGCTTCCATATACACCATTTGGAGGCCTGAGAATAGGCCTGCCCCACTAGCCACCATCAGTCTCTGCACATGTTGTCTGGGGCCTGGTAATCTACCTACTCCACCTGCAATAGCCTGTGCCTGCATGTACCATTCAGGGTCCTGATGACAAGGCCACCCTGCCCACAGCTGACATTGCCAGGCCTACAAATGTCACCCAGAGCCTGAGGACAAACTTGCCATGACCACTACTTCCTGAACACAAATGTGCCATCTGGGGGCCTGGAGATCAACCCACTGCCACTGGTGCCCATACTACACCATTGGGAAGTCTGAAAAGAGGCCCACTCCACCTGCTGGCACCCACACAAATCTTACAGGGACCTAGGAATTGACTCACCCCACTTGCTGCCACTGCCACAAACATGCACCATCAGGGTGTCTGAGGACAGAGCTGTCATGTCGACTGTCATCACTGCCAGCATCTGTGCTTAACACCTGAGGACAAGTCCACCTCACCCACTGCTCTCTGTGCCCAACCATACTGCTTGGAGGTCTGGGGATCAATCCTACCCACCTGTCACAGCCTGCACCTGCAAACATCATCAGGGCCTGAGGAGAGGCCCACACTACCTGCTGATGCTTCCACCAGGTCTCACACACAGCATCTGGGACACAAAGATTTACCCATTCTGTTTACTACTGCTGGTGTTTATACATCTGAATGAATGGTTTCATTCAGGTGCCTGAGAACAGGCCTACGTCACCCACTGTCACTAGCACCTGAGCAGAACATTTGAGAGCCTGGTGATTCATCCACCCCACCTACCACTATAAGCATCTGCACATACCATTTAGGGGCCTGAGGACAGGCCTTCTTTGCTCACCACTGCTACCACTGGTGCCCAACTGCCAGCCTGCCTGGCATTCCCATCCCCAGCAAAGTCTAACAACAGCCTCCTCTAACAATTGCAATTAAAGCCACTGAGGAACTCACAAACACCACTGATGCTGATTACAGCTGAATAAATCATATGGATACTACACTATTGCCTCCACACAGAATCAAAGCCAAAGCACCCTACCCAACCAACACTATAAGTCCATCTATAGAAAAAAAAATTTTTTTCTTAAGAAAGCCAACCCATAAGCAATGAGAGAAGCAACTGCTATACTAGATGCACAAGTATCTACATAAGGACACTAAAAATATGAAAAAGCAAGAAACATAACACTTCCAAAAGAACACAATATCACCAGTAACAAATTTCCTCCAAAAAGGAAATTTGTGAAATGTCTGAAAAATAAATCAAAATAATGACATTAAAGAAACTCAGTGAAAACAAAAGAACAGAGATTAAAAAAAATGCAAGTAAATCAGAAAACTAATTTATGATGTGAATTAGAAATGTAATGGAAGTTATTTTTTTAAAAGAAAACCCAGAAATAATGGTATTAAAGAATTCAATGAATGAAGTAAAAATACAATGGAGCGTTTCAACAATACACTAGATCAAGCAGAAACGCTTTCTAAACTTCATGACAGTCATTTTGAAATAACCCAGTATGACCAAAAAGAAAGAAAAAAGAAAGCAGAAAGCCTACACAACATATTGGGTATGATAAAGCACACAAATTTTTGAATTCTGAGATTTCCAGAAAGAGAAGAGATAATTTAAAGCATGGAAAATCTATTTAACAAAATTAAAGTTGAAAACTCCCCAAGTCTTGGAAGACATTCAGATGCAGCAAACTCAAATATCCTCTAACAGATTCAACCTAAAAACATCTTATCCAAGGCACAGAAGTCAAACTTCCAAAAATCAAAGACAAAGGAAGAATTTTTAAAACAGCAAGAGAAAAAAATCCAATCACATTATAAGGGAATCTCAGATTTTTCAGTAAAAACTATACAGGTACAGAGAGGATGAGATGATATATTCAAAGTGCTGGGAAAAACAAAACAAAACAAAACAAAACAAAACAAACAACAACAACAACAAAAAAAACCTGTTAGTCAAGAATACTATATCCAGAAAACTTGTCCTTCAAAAATGAAAGAGAAACAAAGTCTTTTCCAAACAAATAATAAAAATGGAGGGAATTCGTTACCATTAGAGTGGCTCTACAAGAAATTCTTGAAGGAGACCTACATCTAGAAGCAAAAGAATAATATCTACCATCATTAAAACACAAGAAAGTATAAAACTCCCTGACAGAGAAAATATATAAAAGAAAAAGAGAAAAGAGTCAAATGTTACCACTACAGAAAAATCACAAAACCACAATGAGAGAGAAAGAAAAAACAAAGGATGTACAAAACAGATAGAAAACCACTAACAAAATGTCAGGAATAAGTCCTTACCTATCAATAGTAATCTTGAAGGTAAATGGATTGAATCCCCTCTCTAAAAGATATAAACTGCAATAAAGGATAAAAACCATAGTACAACTCTATGCTGCCTATAATAACTCACTTCATCTCTAAAGACACATATAGACTGAAAGTGAAGGGATGAATAAAACATTCCACACAAATGGAAACCCAGAGTGAGCAGGAGTAGCTATACTTACATCAGGAAAAAAAAAATACACACACACCAAAAAAATGACAAATCACCAACTATAAAAAGAGACAAAGAAAGTCATTACATAATGATAAATGAATCAAGCATGAGGCTATAAGAATACTAAATATATATGCACCTAACAACAGAGCACCCATATTTATAAAGCTAATATTAGATCCAAAAGGAGAGACTCCAAAATGATAATATTTGGATATTTCAACACCACATTTTTCATACAGGACAGATTATTCAGACAGAAAGTTAACAAAGAAACATTGGATTTAAACTGTATTTTAGACAGTTTAAAAATGGCCCCAACAGACATTTATAGAGAATTTAATCCAACAACTACAGCATACACATTCTTCTCATTAGCACATGGAACATTTTCCAAGACATACCATATGTTAGGCCACAAAACAAATCTTAACAAATTTTAACACATATTTAAAAATTTAAATCATATCAAGTATCTTCTCAGATCACAATGAAAAAAGAACTAGAAATCATTAAGAAGAGAAACTTTGAAAACTGTAAAAATACATGGAAATTAAACAACATACTTCTGAACAACTATCTTAGCCTATTTTGCATTGCTATAAAGGAGTATCTGAGATTGGATAATTTGTAAGAAACAAAGATTTACTTGGCTCATGTTTCTGATGTCTGAAAAAGTTCAAGATCAGGTATCTGTGTCTACTGAAGGCCCCAGGCTGCTTTCACCCACTGAAAAAATTGAAGAGAAGTCAGCATGTGCAGAGATCACATGATAAATCAGGAAGCAAGAGAGTGAGGAGGAGGTGCCAAGATCTTTTTAACAACCAGCTATCACAGTAACTAACAGAATGAGAACTAATCCTTCACTCAACTACCAAGGGAGGGCATTAATCTGTTAATGAGGAATCCAGTCAGTCACCTAAATGCATTTTAGTAAGCCCACTTCCAACATCAGGGATCATTTCAACAAGTACAAAATTGTATTTTTTGTTATCTACATAGTTTCAATCTTGCTTTAGAATTAGTTTCTAATTCTCTTTGAATTTTGATGCCCATAGAACCCACGATCTGGTGTTAATGATGGACATTGAACTTAATAGCAAATAAGCTAACTTGGGTGGTATGACAGTGCAGACACAGGACACTGTGGTGCTACAGGAGGACTTTGCTAAATTTAGGTCAGTAAATGCACTCCAGTGAAAGGGAAGACAAAATCTTGAAAAGAAAAAAGAGAGAAAAATCCAATGTTCTCGCTGAGCCCTAAACAATGAATAAATGTTAGCCGTTGTGAATATGGATAGAACAAACAGTGTTCTCAGAAACTCCCAGGCAGAAGCTAACATTTCAGATCTGCGTTTGGTTCATGGAGTTGGAACAAGAAAAATTAGATGAGACCTGGGATTAAAGCAGGGATCAGAGTGTGTAAGCCGGGGATAAATCAGATGTCAGTTAATCATGAGCCATAGAAAGGATTTGGGCATTTAAACTACAGACAACGAGACCCATTCTGTAAATCAGGCTGCTTCTGTTTGAAGCAGTAGAACTTCAAATTAAATCTGAAGTACTGCAGAGATCAGTTAAAGTAAGGGCCCCTGAGTCACGCAACCTAGACTCGCTCCCCAGCTTCCCTAGTTTTAGAATGATGTTGGCCTAATGTTTAACTTCTCCACATGTCAGGCTGTATCTGAGAAAGAAAATGACAATAGTACTCCATCTTAGAGATTTTTAAGATAACTTACCTGGTACTAAGTAAATACAGAATAAATTCTAACCACTATTATTTGAGTATTTTAAAAGCCATCTAATAGAATGATAGAAAATTGTTTGATAAGAACTCAACTTTGAGGTAGAGAAAATGGTTAAAAGACTATTTGAATTATTCAAGTAAGAGATGATACTATTATAATTAAGGCAGACACTATGGATGCAGAGAAAATGGCAGACTTAAGAAATAACTTTACGTGCCACTCATTCGTTATTTTAATAACTTTCTTTTGATGTATTCTGTATTGAAGTAATGTCATTTAATGTGACAATTCGGGCATCTTGATGTCACATATTATGTAATTTATTTAGTTCTATCTGTCCGGAGAAATCTAAGTACACTGTGGCTACTCAATAAATAGAGTGTTGTAGGAGGAAAAAAAAAAAAAGGATGGGAGGCAGAAAGGGGAAGAAAGGAAAGAAGCAAAAATGGAAGGGAGGGAGGTAAGGAGGCAGATAAGTAAGAAAGATTACTCTAGCATATATCAGGTTTTTATAGCATGTTAGTCTTCAATGGGATGGTATTAGGAAATGAAGACCAGGAGTCTGATTAGATTGTGTTTGAATTTCCTTCAAGAATTTGTGTTATACTTCAGATATTCTATCTAATCTAGATTCTCTGAGAGTATCCTATAAAATCTAGAAAGGTCTCAATCATCCAGAGATACCCCAGTGTGTGTGAGGAACCCCTAGAAGAATTCTGGACTGTATCAGTCCAAAAGCCAATCTAGGTATAGCCCTGCCTGTCCCTGTTAATAATGGTATAGGTTGCTTGCTCCCTTTCCCCTAACTTAAGCTTATGAAAAATAAAACAAGATTTATTTAGAAGATATATTTTCATATCTGTGAAAAATGTCCAGGAGGAAAATCTTATAAATTGCAGTGATTATCTATTTCAATAATGACAAAATGTCCTAGTGACTAATTCAGAATCATTTCATGTTAGTGAAGAATCACAAATTAAATAACTTATTCTTCATAACACTTTTTCTAAGATACAGTGTTTTGATTAACATTTAGTTTAACTGGCCAGGTGCCACACTTGTAACCCCAGCAATTTGGGAGGCCGAGGCAAGTGGATCACTTGAGGTAAGGAGTTTGAGACCAACCTGGCCAACTTGGTGAAATCCCATCTCCACGAAAAATAAAAAATAAAAAAAAAATTAGCCAGGTATGGTGGTGCACGCCCATAATCTAAGCTACTTGGGAAGCTGAGGCAGAAAAATTGCCTGAACCCAGAAGGTGGAGGTTGCACTGAGCTGAGATCACA
>NW_016107463.1:3584040-3649876 GCF_001604975.1 Cebus imitator | reverse complement strand
AAAAAAAATTAGCTGGGAGTGGTGGCAGGCGCCTGTAATCCCAGCTACTTGGGAGGCTGAGGCAGAGAATCGCTTGAACCCGGGAGGTGGAGGTTGAAGTGAGCTCAGATCACACCATTGCACTCCAGCCTGGGTGACGGAGTGAGACTGTCTTAAAAAATAATAATAACAATAACAGGACAACACTCTGCTCAAAGACACTAAGTTTTCTCCCCCACTTCCTTACGTGACATCCATAGTTTAAATTCTGTCCATTTAATCCTTCCTCACAAATAGTCTCTTCCCAGTGGAACTGAAAGTGAAAATGTTTGTTCTCCTAAAGGCAGCTCTATCCCTTTCCTATATCCACATGGATGTTATCTGATTGTTTGGTCCCAACCAGTCAGTCACAAAAATAGCTTGGTATGGTACGTGTTCTTAATCTTTTACGTGGCCCTCTTCTTATGTTTCTTTGGCTTTTCCCCCAACATGCTTATAATGAAAAGGTAAATTTTCCGTGCTCTCTCTCTCTTCAAATACTATAGTCATATAATTATTGAACCAATACAAAATTCACTGAAAACCCAAATACCAGTTATTTCAAGATTCCTTCTTTTAAAAATGTATAGAGAAGCAATAATTACCAGGTTTGAATATGTAACAAATATCTAAAGATACATATATACACACATACATTTATATCCTATATATATGAATGTATATATTCAGTATAATTGACTTACTCTGGAAGGAATTATGTAGTCAATTGTTTTCACTTATCCTCTGTAAGTTTCCAGTGCTTTTCCTTCTAAGAGGAATGCTTTTCTCTTGCAAAATGTATGTAACTACTGAAGATACTTCAAATAATGTTAGAAACAAAAACTTAAAAAAAATTTTTTCTTTGTACAATACAAATTATCTTTTGACATTTTAGAATAGTTCAGACTACCAAATAAATATACTATTTAATAGCAAATTATAAATGATTAAAAAGATGTATGCTGTATAATATAAAACTATTAATGTTCATGTTAACCGATTGTCCCAAAATTTCTACATATGTCTAGAATTAATGTTTTATGGAGCACCAGAATTGATGACATTAATGTACTTAGTTGAAAAGGTGGCTAGAACTCAGAGAGTGTGATATCTAGTTCTGGTATTGTCCTTTGCTCTGCGTATAAGACATTTATTTTTACCTTCACATTGCTGTTGGGTGAGTGAAATGAAGTAACCTATAAAAATAATTTGTAAAGCATAATGTATTTTACAAACAAAATGCATTATAAAAAGAATATGAGCTATAAACCATGCAAGAAATATGTTTTCATTATTTTCAACACTCCATATAATTAGAGGGGCTTGATGCTTTTGAAGTGATTTCAACCATGAATTTTTGTTCTTGTTGGACAGGTGATTCTCATTATTGCTGTTGTTATTTAAATTTCTACTCTAGTAATGTCTCTGTTCATAACCAGCAGTTAAAATCTGAGGCAAAACTGTATACTTTTTTTGCTCTCTCCTTTCTTGCTGCCTTGTGGGAGCATCACATCTGTATGGGATTTAGTGGAGAGCATGGATGGATCCCAGTGACTGGTCTCCACTGGGACAATCAGCCGAAATTTGATACATACAAAATCAAAGGGTTTTATTACATTTGTTTAAAATTTTCTCAAAGATATAAGGATGATTGCAATCTAATTTGAGTTTATGTTTTGTTTCACACTCTTTAGTGATTACAACTTCTAAAACTTAGATTTATGAATCTGAATGTGAGAATAGCAAGATCTTTACACACAATAAGATGTACTGAGATCTTAATATGTGAAAAGGCTTGTTTTAATTTCTTTACATGTGTTAACTAGCTTAATCCATAAGACTTTCATAATTGAGAATATAATTTTCATTCCCAGTTTAAAGATGAAAAATAGAGGCAGTAAACGATTAGATAGCTTAGCCGAGGTCACACATGTAGTAGATAACAAAGCTGCGCCTCACATTTCACTGGTACAGTTTGGCTCCACAATCTACACCTTCCAGCGGCTAAAGTGTACTTTTTTTTTTAAGGGTACTGATTTTTTAAGGGAACTAATGATCCAACTGACTAAGCATTTACTGTCTCGAAACATTCACTGGAAGGTTCGGAGAAGTCACTGCTATATATACACATGACCCATTATATTTCTGAGTATCTGCTGCCATCTCATTATCTCCAAATGGCTTTTCCACAAGTATTTTTGAAATAAAGCGTCTGTACAAATGGCTGAGTCATTCATCATGAAAATGATCAATAAAACCTGGTAATTTTCATCAACTGAATGAAGCATTAGAAGTAGAACTGTGACAATTTAAAAGTATATATATATATATATATATATATATATATTCTTTCTGTAGATATATAGGACAGTATGAACAAAGATGAGGGATATAAAAGCTGACAGTGACAGTCACCGCTGAGAGGAAATGAGTGTCACAGAACACCACAGACTATAGTGTAATTTAATATTTTAAGTAGAAAATTAGAAGGATGAATCATTTTATCTAGTGCCAGATTTCCTAGATATATAATAAAATATGATGGAAAAGTGACTCTCTAAAGTCCACAGAGTCACAAAGCCACCATGTGAGAAAACCTATTAATGAACTTAAATGTGGACACCAAGAATAGGCAGCAATGAGTCACATTCTCTCAGGAAAGGAAAAAGGAAAGGAAAGAAGGGAAAATACTCATCCAGAAAGAGTTTTGAGGAACCTGTGATATTTGTTCCCACCTTCCTTTTTTTGAGTCTGCAAGAAATTACACATCATTTCAGAGTTTCATTCTGAACAGTTTTTGAAGCAATATTAAGTTTTCAAAGTGAGGGTGAAAATTGAGATTGCGTGGACTATGTGGGTAGAGACAGACTTGATTACAATGATCTAGAAGGCCAGCTCCATTGAGGCAACATGAGCTTTTGGAGACTCAAATCTTCCCTTTGTCAATGATTCTCCACCCTGTTGAACACTAGAAACCTTTCAAGAGATTTAAAAAATTGCAATATGCAGGCTGCACCTAAGAATAATTAAATTAGAAGTTTGGGTGTAGGACTTATGAGTCAACATTTTTTTAAGGATGCTAAAGTTGAAAACTCTTCCTGTGTCAGCGATTCGCAAACTTTAGCTTGCATCAGAATCACCTGGAGGGTTTGTTAAAACACGGATTCCTGGCCCCTAAGCTCCAGTTTCTGACTTAAGTCTGGGCTGGGGCCAAAGAGTTTGTATTCCTAACAAGTTTTAAGCAGTTGCTGCAGCTCCTGGTTTTCAGGGAAATGAAAGATAAGAATTTGACCTCTGCTACTGGGGAGCGATGTGATTACTGTAAGAGGTAATGACATTGAACTGAGATGGGCTTGCTCATAGGCTGGTCTCACTCTTTATCCAAATGCTTTGGAAACCCGGTAGAGCTTGGGAGTATGCACCTAGTATACTTCGATGAAGGCTAAACTATAACCTCTCTAGGTGTCCTAATCTGACCTATGATTAACATCTACTCGACATACTGATCTTCCAATTCATTGTCAACTAGGTATTATTTACACAATATTGGTAGTCTTACTGGAAATCACAGCCAGTTTAGCTCAACTATACTTTGCCTTTCCATAACCTTCTGGAGTAATGATGATGTCTAAGTTTGTAACTTTACAGATTCAGAGAAGTTTGATGTAAAAATTCCTGTTTCCCTTTCTTCCACTTAAGGTTAAGGCCCCTCCCTCTTAACCCCTACCCTCCCTTCGCCCTGCCCCCATATTCTTCCATCTCCCCAACTGTGCAAAAGAATTAGCTACCCTTAAAAAATGTATTAAATGAAAAAATATCTAATCTCTTATTTCAAATCCTCTGCTGCTCTGGCACTTTTTAAAAAATATGTATATTTTTTAACTTAGCAAAGTTAAAATAATGGAATAAGAATAAGAATGCCACTGTGATGTTCGTATTTATGAAAACATGTTTTCTGCATTCAGAAACAAGTTTTTAAAATATATGTTCTTTACTTCTCTCAAAAATTACTTCTAATATTTTGAAATGTGCACCAGGCTTTCTAGAGTAAACACCTATTTCTCTGCCATTTTAAAATCTCGTGTGTCTTCAACTGTTCTACAGTGTAGCTTAAGTTTTGAGGAGAATGAATTGAGAATAAATTTAAAACCGATTTCAATAAAATCAAATTTTTAAAAGAAGGACAAAACCAGATTATCCATTGGGTTATGGCATTTTAAGAGTCATACAATGTTTGAATGAATAGCACTGATTTGGTTCTCATGTTTCCAGAAAGGTCTTTCTCCTTGAATTGGATAAGAGTTTTATTTGAAGATGAAACTAAAGAGAACAGCATCAGTTATATTCATTTTGCCTTTCTACACCATTTTCTTGAAAGGGGATTTTTTAAAAAATTTTCTTTCAAAGAGAGAGAGAGAGAAATGAGAGAATTAATAACTTATTTTCTTTAATCTTTAATTGAAAAAGTCTTTAAAAAGAAGCTAAAATGCAGTTTTATTGACTAACTTTCTTTCCCTTTGGTTTCAACTATGCATTGTGTTAGCTAGAATGAAATTCCAGAGTAAGCAGGTAAGAAATACTATTTCTTATTATAATACAACAGCATGGATCTAAGCTGTAAAGATATTTAAACTAGTTAGTCACATCTGAAATCCAAGAATAGATTTTTAATAGTGATTCTACTTATAAGTAGGCCATGACTTTCATCTGGGCCCTATAATGAATGCCTTACATGATAAACTCTAAGTTGAGGTAATATATTTTTTTGTGTGTCTGAGTGGAAAAAAATGTTTTAAAAGTTGCATTCTAAAGGGGTCTGTTTTGTTTGCATATGTGTGTGTGTTTTATAGAGAGTTCCTATTCAGCATTCCTTTCCCGTTTGACTAATAAGATGTATCCTTCTCAGTTGTATATTTAATTATATTCTTTATGTTTTAAGGAATTTTGAATGTGAGCACATGATAACTGAGAAATAAACATCAACATCATAAACAGTGGTTTCATTTATTTAGACGTAATTCTAGAATAGCAAATAACTGTTCTTCAGTTCATTGGCAAGGCACATAAAATATAGGATTCTTCAGTGGAAGATTTTATAAATCCTGTGGAAATGTATTGTCATATCTCCTATATTTAATTTATCACTAAGTCCATTTAATTCTATTTCCAAACGTGGCTCAATCCACTATTTACCTCTACAACCATTTCCTCCACACAATCCCTTTCTTACTTTAGAATATTTCTGGAGTCTCCAGTCTCCTTGACAGCACTTTTCTGATTCATTTTTCACACAGAAAGCAGAGCAACCTTTCTAAAACATTATTTTCCTTTGTTTAAAACCTTTAGGAGTCTCCCATTGGGCTTAGCATGAAATCCTACAAGGCCAAAAAAGATCATCTTTCTCCCTGTCTTTGTAATTTTATTTGAAACCGCATGAGCTCTCATTCTTAGTGAGTGAGAGTTCCTGTTCTTTTTCAGTTTCTAAACTGTTTTTTAACTCATGACTTTGCTAGGAGCACTCTGTCTTCTACTCCTTACTTAAAGGGTTTCCTTTTATTAACCAAATCTCAAATTAATTATCCTCTCTGATTTTTCTTGATCATGCCATCTCAAGTATTTTCCTTTGCATTCTATAGACCACTAAAATCTTTTTACAGTTTCTTTCATAAAATGTTTCCCAAGTAGCAATTACATTTTTACTATTTGACCTTAGAAATTACACTCCTAATATCATTACTAAGGTAGAGCTTATCACAAATTTTAGTTATGTATTCTTTGGTTATTTGTTAGTCTTCTCTTCTACTAGTTACATGATCTGTGAGGTAAGGACCATGCCTGTTTGTTTAGCCTATTTATTTAGAATAGCCAGCATACTGTAGGGCCCAAAAGAGGAACTTATGAAAGCAGGTTTAATGAATGAATAAACATGAAGACACATTAATAACATCTACCACATAGCCTCTTTTTGCTCTTAAATATTAGAAACATCCTCAGTTTGCAATCATCCCTTAAGCATTAATTTTGTAGACAAATGAAATTGTATCAAACTAAAAGTTTTCTGCACACCAATTAAAAAAAAAAAAACAAAAATGAATGAAAAGACAACCTAAGGATGGGAGAAAATATTTACAAAATTTTTATCCAACAAAGAATTAATATCCAGAATATACAAGAAGCACAAGCAACTTATCAGCAAAATAATAATAATTCAGTTAAAAATGAACAAACTATCTGAACAGATATTTCTCAAAAGAAGACATACAAACAGACAAGAAATGTACTTTTTAAATGCCTAACAGCATTGCACTCAGGGAAACACAAACAAAACCACAATGAGGTATCAACTCACCCCAGTTAGAATGGCTACTAAGGAGATAAAAAAGTAACAAATGCTGGTGAAGAATGATATGAAATTTCCTCAAAAACCTACAACTAGAACTATCACTCTAGTTCCAACTGGATCCAGCAATTCTACTACTGGGTGTACATCCAAAGAAAAGGAAACCAGTATATTCAAGATATATCTGCACTCCCATGTTTGTTACAGCACAATTCAAAATAGCTAAGATATGGAATAAACCTGTGTCCATCAACAGATGAATGGATAAAGATAATGTGGCATATAAGTGCAAGAGAATACTATTCAGCCCTGGGGAAGAATGAAATGCAGGGCAACATGGATGAACCTAGAGATCATTAGGGTAAGTTAAATAAGCTAGAAACAGAAAGTGAGAAAACCACATGCTGTCACTCATATGCAGAAGCTAAAAATGTTGATCTCACAGAAGTAGAGAGTGGACTAATGTTTACTAGAGACTGAGAAAGTGGGACTGAGGAGAGGCTAGGGATAGATTTGTTAAGAAATACAAAATTACAGTTAGATAGGTGGAATAAGTTCTAGTGTTCTATAGCAATGGAGGCTGACTGTAGTTAACAATAATTTATTATATATTTTCAAATAGCTAGAAAGGAGGATATTGAATGTTCCCAACATAAAGAAATGGTTAATGTTTTGGGTGCTAGAATATTGCCCTGATTTGACTACTGCACATTGTATATAGCAAAACATTACTTATGTGCTTCCTAAATATGTATGTGTACTATGTTGATTTGGAAAATAAAAAATGTTTTTAGCAATGGGTTAATAACTTTTAAGAAAAAAGGTTAAAAATAAACCACAGACTACCTACTTGTTATCAGCTAAAACTGCATTAACCAAAATTTCAAAATTCAGATTGATATTAAAATGTCGGAAACAACCAACAGATAAAACCTAATGTAGTTAAAGCTGCTAGGTAACAGAAAAGTCCCATATGGCATTAGATAATGTTTTCATTCTTTTGAAAGTCTGTATTTCTAAAACAATGCCTTTATGTCTTGATATAAAAAGGTATATTAATAGAACTTACTAGTAAATCTAATTTATATAAACAGTTCTTCAGTTGTAATTATTTGATGTAATTTATTTGTGGTTCTGAGGAAATCCATCAAAGTATCAAATGAAAAACAGTAAATAGCTCTCTAAAGAAGTTATTACTGTTTTATAGTATACAAAATTTCAGAGACATATTGTTATATTACATAATTGATAGGGATGCTATCCTCCAAGTAAATTTCTCTATAAAAGCATATCATGACTAACGTTTTGAAAGATTTCTGAGAAACTCAGCAGGAAACTTCTCAAGGTACTTTAAAAGATCATTTCCATTAAGGTTCTGTGCTTTACCTTTACAGATCTAGAAATCAGATTAAAACACTTAAGATCTAATTCACAGATTCATTCTAATATACAGATTCTGTGCTAGGCACAGAATAAAACAAAAAAGTAAATTGGTCTCAATTCCACATCATCTCTCTTTCTCCACTTGAAGCCTATTTCAATTAGCCTTTTACCACCTCTCCCATTTCATCAGAGGTTCTCCTGATGGAGTCAACAATGATCTCCACATTTCTACATATAATTAATAATTCATAATCTTCCACCTGTTGCACAATTAGGGGCATTTAAAACATTTCTTGACTTGGTTTCTAGGATATCTCAATCTGTCAATTTCCTGACTGGTCACTCTTTCGCAGTTTCTTTTGTTGAGACATTTTTGTTCTCATCCCCAACCTCTAAAAGTGGAATTTTGCAGGGCTTGTTTCTTGGATCCCTTCTATTTTTTCTCTGCAGTCATTCCCTTTATAATCTCACCCAGTTTAATATCCTTAAATACCCTATGTATGACAATGACTCCCATGTTTGCTAGCGCTGCCATAATAAAGTGACACAAACTGGATGGATTAAACAACAGAAATTCATTTTCTCACAATTCTGGAAACTAGAAATTCAAGATTAAGGTATCAGTAGGGTTGGTTTCTTCTGAGACCTCTCTTCTTGGCTTGTAGATGGTTGTCTGCTTTCTGTGTGTGTCTGTGTCCTAATGTCCTCATCTGTGACTCCAGTCATTGGATTTGGACCCATCTTAATGACTTCATTTTAACTTTCTCTCTTAAAGGCTGTATATCCAAATAAATTCACAAAATAAGGTACTGGGGTGTAGGTGTTCAACACATGAATTTTGAGAAGACCACAGAAATGTCTAAAACTGATTTACTCAAATTCTCTCACGAGACTGTATTATGCCAGTCTTTACCAAGAAGAAAGTGGCAATTTTATCCTTCTAACTGTTGTGGTCATAAACTTTGGAATCATCCCCGACTCTTCTTTTTCTCTTATTCCCACATCTAGCCCATTAGTAAATTCCATTGGTCCACACATAGAAAATATATCCAAAGTCTGATATTTCTTTCACTATATCTACTGCTATCACATTGGCCATGCTACCATTATCTCTTGACTTGATTATTTCAATAGTTTTTTAACTTGCCAACTTTCTTCTACCTTTGTCCTCTTATATTTTTTTTCCCATCTCAACAGCTAGAGCAAGACCTTTGACATGAAGTAATTGTGTATCATTTCTCTTCTCAAAATCTTTCAGTGCCTCACTTTTCACTTAGAATAACACCAATCCTTAAAATGGCCAATAAGGCTTTTCATGGTGCGTGCCTCTTACTTTCTCACGTTAATTCCCATTATACTTCTTACTCACTCAGTTTCAGCCACAACAGACTTCATGTTTTCACTTTAAAAGTCTAGTCACTTTCCTGGACATCATGCAGTCTCCTTACAAAGACTATCTGTGAAACCTGTTGACTGTATGAAGCTGAATTTATTGAACATGTTGGACATAGGAGAGCGCTGCCTTGGTAGAGTCTCAGAGTGTCTCAAAAGAGGAATTTGAGGTTGGGGTTAGTCATATAGAGTGGTTTTTAGGGAATCTGAAGGTTGGGGTTAGTCATATAGAGTACTTTTAGGGAATTAAAGGTTGGGGGTAGTCATAGAGTGGTTTTAGGGACTGTGAAGGTTGGGGTTAGTCATGTACAGTGGTTTTAGGGAAAAAGTAAGGAAGGAAGTTCTGGCAGAGATTAGTGAGAATTTGTAAACTACTCAAGTTGCTCAACCAGTCAGTGGGCTTTGGAACACATTAAGTCCTGCTAAATCAGTTTCTCTTTTATATGTCAGTTTCACCTAGCTCTTCTGTGTTACAAGTCAGTATGAGTTTAGGAGTCACTTATTGTGATGACTAATGCGTCTGAAAAATAGTTTCTGTGAAAACTTTCACCTTCAAATGTGTCCTGGTTTATCTATTAAATAATAATATAAGCTTGTACATAGATCATGTCTGTTGATTTTGTCTTACAGGGACCCATTTCTTCTTGTAAGCAACAATTCCAATTCTTTCAGAGAACATTCCTTCCCATTCTTAACCCCTGTAATTCAGAGAGCTTGCATTAGTCCTAATCCACAACTATGGTAGACACTGAGAAGAAACAGGGAATCCTATTAGGGGGCTGCTAGGTATCCCCTCCAAAACAAAAAAATAAAAATAATAATTTTAAATTTTTTTCAAAGGAATTTCCAGACACCTAGCAAGTCCCACAAAATAAATAAGCAAGTTCGTAAACAAAAAGTTAATAGCTTAAATAATAGCCAAAAAAATAATAAAATAGAGTCACAAGAATGATTCCCCATATAAACTAAAGATAACATCTTAACTTAGAGACATATGTCCCAAGTTGTTTTTCAAAAAACCCAGACCCTCACCAAACACAAATCTCAGATTAAGAGGTTTATGCCTTTATGTGCTGACACACAGACCTCAGATAAGAGAGAGCCAAAGATTAAACCCTGACCGCATTCCTTTCTTCTAAATGTCTTCCTGTGGAACCCCAAAGAAAGTCACTCTCATAAGCCAGAACTAACATTCTCTTCTGCTAATTCCAAATTTTTAGACAAAGCTTCTCTTCCATAACTAATCTCAAATCAAAAAATCTTTAAATACACCTATAACCTGTGGACCTGAGGCTCCTCACTTTGCGATGTCCCACCATTTTAGGTCAAACCAATGTGTAGCCCCCATATACTGACTTATAACTTTGCCTATAACCTCTGCCTCCCAATCTTTAAAACCCCTTATCTTATAAGCCATAGGGGAGTTTGGGTCTTAAACATTATGTGTCTAACTCTTGTACTTGGTGCTCTACAATAAAAAAAAAAAATCCCTCACTTTCTGTCACTTCAATGCCAATGTCCGTGTTTGGCTTTACTGCATTGAGTAGGCACACCTGAGTTCAGTTGGGTAACGTTCCCAATTAGGCCACTCAGAGCAATTCATTTTCCTGCCTCCAATGTTGGTTCTAAGATGTTCACATGATCTAATCTAGGAGAAAAACATAGATGCAGGGACCTCAACTGGACCTACTGGGGATTTTTCTCCCCACAGGGATAATAAACTGTTTTTTTTGCAAGTGTGAAGATACTGGTTGATGTCCTACTAGAGAATGAAGTCAGTGCCAAAGAAAGCAGATTTCTGATGAGACTATTTGAACGCCAGACTTATTATTAAAGATAGAAATATAAAAAAAACTTTAGACTTTCAACTAGGTAAAGTGACAGATTTTCTTAAAAGCCCTTTGCCATAAATCTGTATATAAGGAAACTGTTCCATGCAGTAGAAATGGGCAGTACAAGTCTATGAATACTGGGAACAATCTGCTGACTGTAAGTCAGGGTTTAAGCAAACACAGTAGTCGTACAGAGCTAGAAAGGCAGCATTTAGAATAACGGAAGCAGTTGGCTTCTGTAGGGAAGCACTTCAGAAAGAAGAAACACAAGAAGGACTCCAAGTTCATACGAGTGTCCTTTTGAGTCCATTGCTGAGGAATGGGTTGTATATGCACTGGATGAGCTCACCTCAGGCTGCTAAATAGTTGACAATGGAACAGAGACAGAAAAATAACAGATCTCAGCCAGGCATGGTGGCTCACCCCTGTGCTTTGGGAGTACATGGTGGCAGGATCGTTTGAAAATGGTTAGGAGATCAAGGCCAGCCTGGGCAACATAGTAAGACCCCTATCTCTACAAAAAGTAATAAACAATAATTTTTTAAATAGAAGAATAACAGATCCAGAGGAAGAACAGCAGTAGAGGATGTAGGAGTTTTAGCCCTGCCGGATTGTAGATATCTTCTAAAAACCTGTGGCATCCAGCTGAAACACCAGAAAGCAAGGATCATGCCATAAAAGGTAGATTCAGGACAACAAAGCCAAAAAATAAGTTCTGACAAGGTCTACAAATCCTGCAGAGTTTAGCAATAGAATACTGCTGATCTGAAGAACTTTGAATACCTTTGATTTCCTATTAATCTAATAACAAAGCATAAAAATATTGAGCAATTGAAACTATACAGAAGTAAAGTTTCTATGTGTCACTAGATTATGTTAACGTGATTCTGAGATAGATTTAGATAAGATTACTATTGTAAACCCTAAAGCAACCACTGGGAAAGTAATTCAAAAAATATAAATTAAAATGCTACACTAGAGAATATTCATCTGATAGAAAAGAAAGCCGTAAAGAAACAGAAACAGAAAATATTCAAGACATTCACATAATGCTGTTATTCTGAAAGTGAACAACATTTCACAGGATGCTCATTTCATTTTCAAACTTTTAATCTATGCAATCAGAAAGATATAAATTTTCAATATAAATTTTGGAAGAGAAATATTCATTTGCAAATATATATAGAGAAGGAAAGAATATTAAATATATTTTATTAATACAAAATAAGAAAATTTGAAAATGAAGTTTCTGTACATATATGTAGAATATTGAAGATACTCTATTAAAAAATAGACTTAAGAAATGTGGATCATGTATATAAGACTTTGGAACAGCATATATTAAAATGAGCATTTAAAGATATATCTCCCTTCCATAATGTTACCATTATTTAATACTTGATAAAAAAAAGTAAATAAAAGGTAGAGGACATATATTAAAATTACAAAATTATATTGAGAAATATAGAAAGATATATATTGTATGAAATATTTTACATATTAAAAGTAAATAATATTAGCATATTCTATAAATTCTACAAATATTTAAAATTCCATAAAAATATTTTTTATTCTACTAATAAAGCCATAGAAACAACAATTACTCATTCAACAATATTTTGACCATCTACCATGTATCAGCCTTATTCTTGGCAGAGGAAAAGTAAACGCAATCCAAGTAGTCTCTATCTTATAGGGAAAGCTCTGTAGCAGGAGGAGGAGAGAGAAAAAAACAAATAAATGATACAATTTTATGTGGTTATAAATACTATGATGATAACTAAGTGGAGTAAGGGAATAGAACGTGCTGAGAAGTGGTATTGGAAAAAGTGTGTGCAGGGAAGGCCTCTCTGAGAAGCTTACCATCGATGAGGCCTAAATGATGTAAAGGCTATTGGTGGAGTTTCCCAGGGAAGAGAAGAGCTAATGTCAAGGCTGTGAGATAAGAATGGCCTTGAGGTGTTCGAGAAACTGAAACAAGCCAGTCTAGTGTATGGAATGAGGGAGATGAGTAGAAAGAGGGAGAGCAGAGGTATTTTTGGTGCCAGGTTGTGTAGGACTCTATAGGACTTAGCAAGGATTCCAATCTTTATTTTAAACGAGATGGGCAGGCCAAGTTTAGAGTATTGGACCAAAGAAGTGATATAATTAGATATATTTATAACAAATATGCTTCTGGCTGAGAAGGAAAGACTGTAGAAAATCAATATGAAAATAGACTACAGAAGTACAAATGTAAAAAACTGGAGTCCATTAAGAAATTAGAGTGAGTCAAGCAACTTGGTAAAGAGTGACTGGCACAAAGGTAGTATTAATTACAGTAGTGACAAACAGTCCAGTTTGAAGTTCCTTCTTCATAGAACACGAGGGCTAAATTTGGATTAGAGGTAAAATACAATTAGAAAAAACAAGGAATCTTAAAATCAAGCCATGATCAAAAATATGAGGAGGGGCCTGCTGTGGCAGCTCATTTCAGTAATCCCAGCACTTTTGGAGCCCGAGGCTGGAAGATCATTTGAGCCCAGGAGTTTAAGACCAGCCTGGGCACTATAGCGAGATCCTGTCTCTACTAAGTATATAAATTAGCCAGGCATAGTAGTGGACTATAGTCCCAGCTACTTAGGAGGCTGAAGCAGGAGGATCAATTGAGCCTGGGAGGGTGAGGTAGCAGGAAACAGTGATCATACCACTGCACTCCAGGCGGGGCAACAGAGCAAATAAATAATACGAGGAGGTCAACAGTTTGTGGGTAGAAGAAAAAAAAAAAAAAAACCCTACCATTCTATCTGACATTCTTTCAGCACCAAAAAGGAGAGATTTTATATTTTGATGAATGAGACTGGAGGTCAGATGATGGGTATATGCATATACCCAAACTCATCAAATTGTATACTCTACATATGTGCAGTTTTTTATATCAACTAACCTTCAACAAAGCTACTAAAATGCTTTTTCAGGAATAGATTGCATATAAGTAAATGTCAATAAAAATGTATCTTAAAGAAAGTAAAATATTTAATTTGAAAGCACATGCAAAGCAGAGGCAAATGTAAAACGTCAGTTTAGAGGGCAAGAAATGCAGTGGAAGGTGAACACTGACATATGTGAGCCTGATAAGAAAGGTGAGGCTGAAGAAACTTCAGAGGGAAAAATGATGGCACTAGCTAGAAAGGAAATTTTAGATTAAAGCAAGACTCATTAAAAAAAAAAAAGAAAATGAGGAAGAAGCATGAAAGGGGATTAGTTTATCTGTCATATTCGTGTAAATATTCAGTGCAAACTGATAAAGCTACAGGATTTAAGAGCAAAAGTCCTCAGCAGTTCACCCCCTAGCCCCCACAAAATAATCTGTTTCAGATAGAGTGATCAAAAGGCCGTATTTATAAATTGATTTGGCTCCCTCACACATGTGTTTGTTTTCCTAGGTAAACTGTTAGGATTTTTTAATGCTGACACCATATCTTTTTAATATTCTTGCCTCCAACTTTCAGCACTATATCATGTATGTAACAAGTGCTCAATAATTGCTTATTGTTAAATCAATTTTTATTTTACTGTAGATTTCCATTATATTAATTTTTGTATTTCTATTTTTAAAAGAAAAAAAATCCAAATGCCTAAAATAAAACTTGGAAGAGAAGGAGTTTAGAAAACAAGTTTATAGTAGGCCACTGGGATTCCACGAGGACCAGAAAACAAGGATTGGAAAGACAGGTTATACAGAGATTTTTACACTCATGGAGATAGAATTTCTCAAAGTAAAGCACTGTGCCATGGCTCTTCTTTTAGGATATAGAGAATCTGGTGGTGTGATTAGAAAAATGTCCCATTTAACCACCAAAATAAAAAAGCATACTAGATTAGTGGTTTTTAAACTGTCCTCTTCAGAACTCTCAGTACCATATTTCCCAAATTAGAAAAACGTACAGATACACTTTAATAGTGAAAAAAAACCAGAAAAACTTATTGTCAGATTACATTTTATTATATCATAAAACAGATTACACATGGGGAAACATATAAACTCTTTATGCTTATAGCACTCACACCAATATAGAAAACAAAACACTAGAACGTCTGGGAATCATGGTGGACAGGAGACAAGACTGGATTGCAGCTCCTATTCAGATGGACACAGCAGCATGTGGAGGCTTGCATCATGAACTTTTGCTCCAAAATGACTGCAGGAATACATTAGGAAATCCGAGAGAACCCACAGACTCTCTAAAGAAAACAGATTGCTCCTGCAGGACCACTGTGAGTGCCCAAACTATACAAGTGGGAAAGGGAGATTGTCCACCTTCAAATACACACCCACACTGGGGAATCTGAAGGTCTAGATTACAGGAGAAGATTCTGACCTTACCTGAAGCTGAGTCAGTTTAGAGGGCCAAGCAAAATACAGGGTTACAGGATGCAGTGGGAAAATCCCTGTGAGCTCAGTGAGTCCCCTGTCAAGCCATTTCTGCGTTGCCTCACAGGGGTCCTTGAGGAGGGCTGCTGGAGGCACTGGGAAAAGGCCACAGGGAGAAGAAAACCTCCAGCTGAACTTTTTAACAATTTGAACTGATCCAGAAACCTCCTGGCCAGAACTTGGGGGAGGACATGAATACAGTGTACAGATTTCACAGGTGGGAAAAGAAGGAAAGTCCTATTTATTTGCACAGCTGAGAGGCAGGTAGCCCAGGGCAAGTTCTCAGCCCTGCTTGCCCACTGCCTGGAAACAGACTTGGTGTTGTTGGTGGGGACATGGTGGAAGTGAGACAGGTCCTTTGGGTTGCATGGGAGCTGAGTGAGGCTTGTGACTGCTGGCTTTCCCCCACTTCCCTAACAACCCGCAAGACACAGCAAGACAGCCATAATCCTCCCAGGAACATAACTCCACTGATGTGGAAACCACCCCCAACCCCAACAGCAACTGCAGTAAGACCCACCCAAGTATAGTTTGAGCTCAGACATGCCTAGCCCTGCCCCCCACATAATGGTCCTTCCCTACCTACCCTGGTAACTGAAGAAACAAAACATATACTCTTGGAAGTTCTAGGGTCCTGCCCACCACTTGTTTCTCCCCATACTAGCATAACTGATGCTCTCTTGAAAGCGCCACCTAGCAGCGGGAGGCTAACCAGCATAAAAATAGTGCATTAATCAACAAAAGCTAAGGACCCTCACGGAGTCCATTTTACCCGCGCTGCCACCTCCATGGGAGCAAGTGCTGGTATCCTTGGCTGACAGGCCCATAGATGGTTCCCATCACAGGACTTTGTGCAGACAAGCCCCAGTACCAGCCCAGAGCCTGATAGTCTTGCTGGGTAGCTAGATCCAGAGGAGAGAGAACAATCACTACAGCTTGGCTCTTAGGAATCTGCATCCCTACCTTGCTATGAGCAAGGTATAAAAGAAAGCAAACCTGTCCTTCAGCATGATGGGTGATAGATCTCCCCCCCTGAGAGCAAAAGGCCTCCAGAGACCACCACCGATGAAGAGCAAGTGAAGAGCTTTACATCAAAGCCATTGGCATTGACAAATTTTTCAGTTTCTTGGAGACACACTTGAGAAAGCTGCCCAACTAAGACCTATCTCCCCGCCAGGAATTTCCATCATTGAAGATCTTCAGGGTTTATTCCACAAGGCTGGCCAAGACATGGACGGGAAGCTGACCTACCAGGAAATCTGGACCTCCTTAGGTTCTGATATGCCAGAACCAGAGAGCTTGAGAGTATTTGATTCCAGTGGAAATGGAAGATACTCATTCCTGGGGCTAAGGGTAGCTTTAGGTGTCTCTCCTCATCAGGAATATTTTAGAAATGGACTGTCTAATATCTACTTACCTAATAAAAAAAAAAAAAAACACTTTCTCATCAGTCCTCTAGTCCTCCAACTGCTGTAGCAGATACTTTGCCACCTTTTAACTTGATTGAAGAAGCTATATAAAAGTTATTTTTTTAAAGGAAGATCATTTTACTTATAATGTTCAGAAATCTATGATTTCCTAAAACCAGTAAGATCTTCCATTTTATTGCCAAAAAAAAAAATTAAAGTCCTTTTTTTTTTTTTTTTTTTATTCCTCTTTCCTTTTTCTGAGGAAAGGAGACCTGATTTTTTAAAGCTGGGAAATGTATATAGAGAGAAAACAAGCCACCTTTTATGTTTCACTTAAATTTGCCTTAAATTAGCTGCACTTTATGGATACTCAGAAAATGTCTTTTCTTTAAAAAGATAGGCCCTTTCTGTTTATAAATATTCAAGTGAAAGAGAGTATTGTGCATATTGTGTGGAAAGCAGGAAGAATGGTTTTGAATGGGATGTGAACAAATGACATTAAACATTGCTGATCTGGGTGGGTGGCAGATGAAACTGCATCCATGTCTTCATCAGGCATTCCTCAAAGGCCCAGGCACTGCCAGGGGTTTTGGCCTGGTAGCTGAGGGACCTGATTTCAGGAAGTAGACACTGGAGACAGTGCCGACTCCAGGCATAACTCATGGAAGTAGGATTGTGGCTCTTTGCTCCTATTCCCTCAGTGAATCCCAACCTGGGAATCAGAGAAGTCTTGTTGGGGATTTTCTCATTTTTAATACTATTTCAGGGCTTATGAGCATAAAACGTTATCCACTGGGGAGCTCCATTTTCCCCACTGAATGAGCTAGATTGCCTTCCCCGACCTGCCCACTTAGTCTGTCTTAAGCAATAGCTGGCTCCTTCCACGAGTACTATCTCCATTCTGAATGGCAAGACTGAGTACCCCCAGCCACTATCTTACACTGACCCAGAGCTTTAGATGAGAGTTGTGCTTCTAATATTGATCCAGAAAACTATACCCCTTGAGATTTTACCTAGAAGCTAACCAAGAGCCTGATATGTTTCTCTTATGGTTAACTAAGGCCAAAAAGGTTGTGAGATGACATGTGAAATAATATTCAATTTCCTTATAATTATCAACTCAAAAGTAGCTAGAGGCTTTCTATCCACAGGATGCCAAAGTATAGCAGGGCAGACCTGGACTTGGGCCCTTCACATGGTGGTAGCAAGTCTTACAAATCTAACATAAGCAAGTACAATACTTTATTTAAATGCTTATGTGGCCCTGGCATGAAAGGTCCCTAGGCTGGAAGGAATAATACCTCTATGTCTCCTGCATGGTGAGTCTAGAATTGCTGTGTTGTTCATAGAAGCAATATTTGGCCAACAACTCAAAATGGAAAAAAATTACAAAAACTTAACTTTGCTATAGGCCAAGTCAGGGAGAAAGTAGAGAAGCTTTCATGGCACAGATTTCTTATAGTGGAGATCATTTCCTTTTCAACTTTGTTCAGGTTACCATTCAGCCATGGATACCGTCCAGTGCCCTTAAACATTTAAGGGCTGTTTTTTTTTTCTTTACATGACGTTCAGCTTGGTGTTGATTATCCTTAATTTTTTTTTCTAGAAGTATTAAAATTTAGTTAAGGCAAGATGACATCTTTTCCCATGAATGTGTCTACTTATCTCATTATAGCTTATGCTCTGTTTCACTTTCTTGGAAAGGTTAAAACATCAATTAGCCTGGCACTTTAGGTAACTTGAAAATGACTCTTACTTTTCTGGCTGCTTTCCATCCACTCTCACCCTACACCTTAATTTTATATATATATATATATGTGTGTATATATATATATATATATATATATATATATACACACACACACACTTCAGATTTTGTAATGATTAAATAAAATTCTAGCCAAAAAAAAAAAAAGATTCATTAGTTTCTGGATGCAATTAATGTACACAAATCAGTAGTTCTCCTATACACCAACAGTAACCAAGCAGGGCATCAAATCAAGAACTCAATCCCTTTTACAACGGCTGAAAAAAAATAAATACTTAGAAAAAATAAATACCCAACCAAGGAGGTAAAAGAACTCTACAAGGAAAATGACAAATCACTGCTGAAAGAAATCACAGATGACACAAACAAATGGAAACATATCTCACGCTTATGGATAGGTAGGATCAATACTGTGAAAATGACCATACTACCAAAAGCAGTCTACAAATTCAATGCAATTCTCATCAAAATACCACTATCATTCTTCAAAGAATTAGAAAAACCCTAAAATTCATATGGAACCAAAAAAGAGCCTGTGTTGCCAAAGCAAGACCAATCAAAAGGAACAAATATGGAGATATTACATTACTTGATTTCAAACTATACTATAAGGCCATAGTCACCAAAAAAGTATGATACCAGCATAAAAAAAGGCACATAGACCAGTGGAACAGAGTAGAGAATCCAGAAATAAACCCTAATACTTACAGCCAACTGATCTTTGACAAAGCAAACAAAAACATAAAGTGAGGAAAAGACACCCTATTCAACAAATGGTGCTGGGATAACTGGCAAGCCACATGTAGGAGAATAAAACTGGATCCTCATCTCTCACCTTATACAAAAATCAACTCAAGATGGATCAAGGACTTAAATCTAAGACCTGAAACTATAAAAATTCTGGAAGACAAGGCTGGGTGTGGTGGCTCACACCTGTAATCCCAGCATTTTGGAGGCCAAGGTGGGTGGATCACTTGAGGTCAGTAGTTCGAGACCAGCCTGATCAACATGGTAAAACCCTATCTACACTAAAAATACAAAACATTAGCTGGGTGTGGTGGCAGGTGCCTGTAGTTCCAGATACTTGGGAAGCTGAGGTAGGAGAATCACTTGAGCCCAGGAGGCAGAGGTTGCAGTGAGCCGAGATTGCACCACTGCACTCCAGCCTGGGAGACAGAGAGATTTCATCTCAAAAAAATAAATAATTTCTTTTTTTTTTTTTTTTGAGATGGAGTTTCGCTCTTGTTACCCAGGCTGGAGTGCAATGGCACGATCTCAGCTCACCACAACCTCCGCCTCCTGGGTTCAGGCAATTCTCCTGCCTCAGCCTCCTGAGTAGCTGGGATTACAGGCATGCGCCACCATGCCCAGCTGATTTTTTGTATTTTTAGTAGAGACAGGGTTTCACCATGTTGACCAGGATGGTCTCGATCTCTTGACCTCGTGATCCACCTGCGTCGGCCTCCCAAAGTGCTGGGATTACAGGCGTGAGCCACTGCATCTGGCCCAATAAATACAAATTTTTAAAAAAATTGTAGAAGACAACATTAAAAAAACCCTTCTTGACATTGACTTAAGCAAGAATTTCATGACCAAGAACCGAAAAGCAAATGCTATGGCTTAATAAACTAAAGAACTTTTGCATGGCAAAAGGAACAGTCAGCAGATTAACAGACAGCCCACAGAGTTGGAGAAAATTTTCACAATGTATACATCTGACAAAGGACTAATAACCAGAATCTACAATTAGATAAATCAGCAAGACAAAAACAGTCTCATCAAAAAGCACGCTAAGGACATGAATAGGCAATTCTCAAAAGAGGATACATAAACAGCCAACAAACATATGGAAAAATCCTCAATACCGCTAATGATGAAGGAAATGCAAATCAGAGCAACAGTGTAATACCACCTTACTCCTGCAAGAATGGCCATAATAAAAAAAAAAAAAAAACAATAGATATTGGCGTGGATGCAGTGAATACAAAACACTTCTACACTGTGGGTGGAAATGTGAACTAGTACAACCACTATGGAAAACAGTGTGGATATTCCTTAAAGAACTAAAAGCAGAACTACCATTTGATCCAGCATTTCCACTACTGGATATCTACCCAGAGGAAAAGAAGTCATTATATGAAAAATATACTTGCACACACGTTTATAGCAGCAGAATTTGCAATTGCAAAAGTGTGGAACCAATCCAAATGCCCATCAATCAATGAGTGGATTAAGAAACTTTGGTGTGTGTGTGTGTGTGTGTGTGTGTGTGTATATATATATGATGGAATACTACTCAGCCATAAAAAGGAATGAATTAATAACATTCTCAGTGACGTGGATGAGACTGAAGACTATTATTCTAAGTGAAGTAACTCAGGAATGGAAAACCAAACATCATATGTTCTCACTCATGTGTGATGTGGGAGCTTATCTATGAGGATGCAAAGGCATAAGAAAGACACAAAGGACTTTGGGGACACAGGGGCAAAGGTTGGGAAGGGGATGAGGGATAAAAGACCACAAATTGGGTGCAGTCTATACTGCGTAGGTGACAGGTGCACCACAATCTCACAAATCACCACCAAAGAACTTACGTAACCAAACACTGCCTGTTCTCCAACAACCTATGGAAATAAAAAAATTAATAATAATAATAAAGAAAACAAAACCCTATCCACTCACCCCTTTGAGACACAGCTACACTCTCCTGAGTTTCTAGAATCTGTTTCTTTCAGAGGGACTAGACCCATATATGAAAGTTCTCTTGGACTTTATATTCTTTGAATGTAAAAGTTCCACTTTGCCTATGAAATTTATAAAATGAAACCAATAAGTAACTGCAGAGTCACATTCAGCCTCAACCCACAAATATTTGCAATATTTTCGAATGTAGAAAATATTTCTGTTTCTATTAAAATCACCTAAAACAGTGAGATAGAGAAAATAATAATTACTTCAAAATACAGTTTCAAAAATGTCACAAATGTATTAACAAACTGTATAAATATTTCTTGCCTAGTTCAAGACTGGGTAAATAAATAAACCATGTTGCAACCAAGAAAATATGCTCTACCAAATATAAGTAAATTATTAACAATGTGAAGTTTCATAGAAAGAGCATAAAAATACATATTATTGACCAGGAAGACCATAAATGGAAGATATTAAAATGTGGCAAAATTCCTATTTCCAGGCAAATATACTTGTACATTTTTGAAAAGATGACAAATATAAAATAAACGTTTTCCAAACTACAAAATGAGATGAAAGCAAATGAAACCTATCATATAGTTCACATGCCAAAAAAGAAAATAAGAAAAAAAGTTGAAAATAGTAATTAGTGTGTAAAATAAAGTGAAAACAATAGCTCACAATTACTATCACTCATATTATAGCTTACGTTGTAAAGTATAAAATGGTCTTGTTATACAATGTGAAATACCTATAAGAATAAATTATAAATTACCATTTAGAATATTACTAAATGCTTAAATAAACTGAAAGACATAGCACAGTAGACTGTAAGGATATTGTTAACCAATGTGTTCTCCATGCCTACTACTTGGATGATACTTGATAAAATGTGTTTTGTGAAAGATAATATAAATTAATGAAAAAAACATAAAAAGTGAACTGTTACCAAGATTTAATGTATTTCTAATTAAAAAGTCAATAAGACACATCTTAGAATATGATTAAATGATTATTAAATTTTTTCTATATGAAAAACAGCTAAGATGTGAAAATGTATCAAAGGAAGAATGGTAATGGCAATCTTGACCTATAAGATATTAAAAGATAATATTTAATGAGATTACAATAATTAACAGAATACGTTGGCTATATGAAAACCAATAGGCAGATTAATGCAATGGAAGAAATGAAAACATGCACATGCATGCACACATATACTGTATTAGTCTGTTCTTACACTGCTATAAGGACATACCCAAGACTGGGTAACTTATAAAGGGAAGAGGTGTACTTGACTCACAGTTCAACATGGCTGGGGAGGCCTCAGGAAACTTACTTTATGGTGGAAGGGGAAGCAAACATGTCCTTCTTCACATGGCAACATCAAGGAGAAGTTTGAGCAAAAAGGGGAAAAGCCTCTTACAAAATCTTCAGATCTAATGAGAATTCACTATCATGAGAACAACATGAGAATAATCACCCCCATGATTCAATTACCTCCCAATGTGTCCCTCCCATGAATGTGGGGATTATGGGAACTACAATTCAAGGTAAGATTTGGGTGGGGACACAGTCAAACCATATCATACAAACACACATATGTATAATTTGACAGAGATCTGCTGTAGACATTGTTCAAATGCTAGGTTAAGTATGTATCTTAAAAAATAATTTAAAACCTCATAACAAACTTCGGGTTGACATTTACAAATAAGGCTATTTTTAAAAGAAACAAACACAAATGATCTCTAACTGGTAAAAATCATACTAAGCTTAAAAGCAATGAATGATGTAGAAGATGTAAAGAGGAAATGGTCAATTTACACTAAATTATCTGCTTCTTGATAAATGACAATAAATGTAAAAGGCAAGTCACAAGATGGGTAAAATATGCATAATCAGTCTAAGATAAATACTTCATCTCTTTAATAAAGACCTGCTAAAAGTGGAAAAGGCAAACCCTAAACCCATGCCAGAAAAAAAGCAAAATGTATAAACATCAACAAGTTTCACTTAGATCTAAGATGTAAATTATAACAAAATACCATTCCTGACTATTATATTGGCAAAGATGCTTTTACTCTTGTTTTTAGTGATGCTACCTAATTTTGAATTAGATTTAACAAAGTATCTCATGTACTGTTTTTATATGAAATATAGATTGATCTAACTCTTCTAAATAGAATTTAATTTGTTAAAATCTACCCAGAGTTTTGCTTATACAGTTGGATTTTATATTTTTAGCTGTATAAAGCCATACAAGAAATGAAAAATTTTTACATTTTGACAGGAAACACGTAGAGATCTTTTTGGGGTTTTTAAATTAAAAATCTTATGTATTTAAGGTGTACAACATCATGTTTTGATATACATATACACAGTAAAATAATTAAGCAAGTTAATACATCCGTCAACCCACAGTGAATACATTTTTGTGGTGAGAAGACCTGAATTCTACTTTTGTAGTTAATTTTCAGTATAATATGCGATGCTAAACTATAGTCATCATGTTGTAGGCTATATCTCTTGACTTATTCATCCTAGATAACTGCAACTTTGTCCACTTTGACCAACATCTCCCCATTTACCCCACACCCAGACCCTGGTAACCCACCATTCTACTTCCTGTTTCTGTATCTGACTTTTTGGATTCCACATACAGGTGAAATAATGCACAGATTTTCTTTCTATATCTGGCTTACTTCACTTAGCATCATGTCCTCCAGGTTCATTCATGTTGTCACAAAGAACTTCTTTTGTAAGAGTGGGTTATACACACACACACACACACTATATATATATATATATATATATGCATATATATATGCATATATATATGCATATATATATATATATAACAACTTCTTTTTCAATTCATCTGTTGATTGACACAGGTTGTTTTCCTATCTTGGCTATAATGAGCAATGCTGTGATGAATATGGGAATGCAGGCATCTCTTTCAGATACTGACTTCATTTTCTTTGGAGGTATATCCAAAGGAAGGATTCTTGTATTATAAGGCACTTCTCTTTAATTTTTTTTGAGGAATCTCCATACTATTTTTCATAATGGCTGTACCATTTTACATTATCACCCACAGTGTACAAGAGTTTTCTTTTTTCCATACCCTTGCCAAGATGTTATGTCTTCTCTTTTTCATAACAGCCTTTGTAATAGGTATGAGGTGGTAGCTCATGGTGGTTTGGATTTGAATATTCTTAATAATGAGTGATTTTGAGTACCTTTTCAGATACATGTTGGTCATTCTTATGTTTTCCTTGGAAAAATATTGGTTCAAGTCGTTTGCCAATTTTTTAATTATTTGATTTTTTTTGGCTATTGAGTTGGGTGAGTTCTTTGTATAATTTGGATATTAATCCCTTATCTGATATATGGTTTGCAGATATCTTCTCCTAACCCATAGGTTGCCTTTTCATTTTATTGATTTTTCCATTGACATACAGAAGCTTTTTATTATGTAATCCCATTTGTTTATTTTTCCTTTCGTTGCTTGTGCTTTTAGTGTCATATTCAAAAAATCATTGCTAAGGTCAATGTCAATGAGCTTTTCCCCTATGTTTTTTTCTAGAAGTTTTATGGTTTCAGGCCTTATGTTTAAGTCTGTAATGCATTTTGAGTTTATTTTTTGTATATAATGTAACATAATGATCCAACTCTATTCTTATTGCATGTGGATATGCAGTTTTTTCAACACCACTTGCTGCATTGTACTTTTTTGAGGAAACCCAAATATGCACTAATAAGAAAGAGTAAGTAGATCTAGCACATTCGTATGATAAAATGTTAGGAAGCCATTAGAAATTATCTTTCTTCAGAAACAAAACTGTAGAAAATTCCAAAGTATTAAATACATAAAATATATAAGAACAATTATAGTTTCAATTATATAAAAGTATGTGTGTGCAGATGTATGTATTTATAATGAAGTATTTTTAAAAATACACCAAATTGTTAAACACTGAATACCATTAGAGGGATAAAACAAAATGTTTATCATTACTTATGTATTTTGTGTTTACATATGTCCCCAAAGTAGCTAATTTGATAGAACAAAATAGAGCATAAAATATCTTATTTCAATGATCAGAAAGAAACAGCATTACTTAACAATAATGCCAACAAAATACCTCTCTGCTAAGTTTTAGGATTCATTTTTTAAATATAGGAATAAATGCTTGTCATGTGAGAAAGTGATTGTCACCACTTTTTTAACAAAAAGTATTGAAAATAAGGTAGGAATGAATACATTTTATGAATAAATAACAGAATATTAAGAAGCAACTAATTCCATTCAGCTGACCACAGATAACCATACTTTTTCCCAATGTCTTACCATAGAGCTTCTTTTCTCCATTGCTCTCTTAAGAAAATCATTTTGTGCTATAAGTTTCATCAATAAATTGGGTGACTTTATTATTTAAAAAATCATATTAGAAGCCCAAGAAATTGTGGCACACAATTCTGCAATAAGACTTTCAGCCATAGAAAACATCTACAACTTTTTAACTTCATTTTTTCTGTTGATTCCCTAGACATGAGTTATTTTTACAGGAAAAAAATACAGTGTTGTGAATTATGCAGGTCGTCAGTGCTTTCAAAACAACTGTACCTTCTGTGTGTGTATATATAGAGAGAGAACAAATAAGCTACAAATAAGCTCACTCAAAAATAACAGACATTCAATTTTGTACAAATAACATAATTTTTCCATCTAGAATCATAGGCTGATAAGAAGCCTAGGATGTTGGACAAATATTATTTAATAGATCAACAGAGTAGTAAGCTAAAATTAAAGCCACTGAATTGAAAAGATAGTTTTCATTGTTAAGTATATCATGCTAAATCACTTATCACACTAACAGATTGAATAAGAAAAAATGTGAGTATATCAACGCCAAAAAATCAATGGAAAAAATTCAACATCTATTCATAACAAATGCTGTCCAAAAAGAATAAGAATAGAAAAATATCTTCTTGTACTATAAATTAGAATATATTAAAAAAAAAAAAAACCTTACAGCTAGCATCACACTTGATAGTGAGTGACTGCATGATTTCCACCCACAATCTGGAACAAAACAAGGTGGCTGTCTTTCATCACACCTATATAAATCATACTGAAAGATCTCACTACTGCAGTAAGATAAGAAAAAGGAATAAAATATATACAGATTGAAAAAAAAAAGTGGTTTTATTTACAGATAACATGACTGTCTATATATACAACTTCAAACAACCTACAGAAAATCTCCTGAAATAACTGGAGTATAGAAAGGTCATAGGATACAAAACTAATATTTGAGAGGCAAATGTTTTACTCTATACCAGTAATTAACAATTGAAATTTGAAAATAAAAACAAACAACAAGAATATTTATAATTGTACCAGAAAAAGAATACTTATGTAAAAATCTAAAGAAAAAAAAAACAAAAAAACAAACACAGGAAACTATATACATAATACTACAAAACTTGGATGAAATAAATCAAAGAAGACAAGTAAATTGAGAGATATTCTACTGGATGGATTGCAAGACTGAATATTATTAACATGTCACTTATTTTCAAATTAAGGTACAGAGTCAATCCAATCCCAGACAAAATCACAAAAATCACAAAAAAACAACCTGACTCTACTAATAAACTTTACCAAAAAAACTTTAAAAAACTGAATATGTAACACAACATTGAAGGAGAGAAAATGTTGGAGGACTGATACTACCTAACTTCAGTAATGACTAGTTAGCTACAGTAATCAAGGCGGTATAGAATTGATAATATAGCATTGGTGAAAGAATAGACAAATAAATTAATGGAACAGAATAAGGAGCCCATAAACAGATCCAGATAAATATAAGGAACAGATTTTTGACAAAGACGCAAAGGCAATTAGATGGAGAAAGGAGAGTCTTCTGAACAAATGGCACTGAAAAAATGGAACACACACAAGCAACAAAAGAGTAATAATAAATCAAACACCCACAGACATATCTTAAACAATAAATAACTCAAAATTTATTCTGACCTAAATGTAAAATATAGACAATAAAACTTACAAATAAAAACATATGAAAAAATCTATATGAGATTGGGTTTGAGAATTAGTTTTTAGATACACTCAAAGTATGCAACAAGAAAGAAAAATGCGAAAATTAGGACCTCATTAAAATTGAAACATTTCCTCTTTTAAAACACACGAAAAAACAACAGACTGAAAGAAAATATTTACAAATGACAGGTCTAGTAAAGAACTTGTACCCAAAATATACGAAAACACTTACAAAAACTGGGAAAATAAATCAATTTTAAAAAGGAGGAAATAGATTCAAATTTCACCAAAGCAGATAAACAGATGGCAAATAAGCAATGAAAACATGAACAAAACCAACTGTGACAAGGAAAATGCAAATTAAAACAAGACACAACTGCACACCTATTAGAATGGCCAAGATCCAGTACACTGACAATACCAATTGCTGGCACGGATGCAGAGGAATAAGAAACATTCGTTGCTTGTGGGAATACAAAATGCCGAAACCAACTTAGAAGACAATTTGGCAATTTCTTTCTACACGTAGTCTCACGATATGATCCCACAAACCTGCTGCTAGGTATTTATCTCACTGATATAGAAACTCATGTCCATGCAAAATCTGCATGTAAATGTTTACAGTAGCTTTCATGATAGTCACCAAAAACTGGAGGCATCAGAAATTGTCTTTAGATATAAATAGACAACTGTGATACATCCATACAATGGAATGTTATTCAGTGATAAAAATGAATAAGCCATCAAGTTGTGAAGAGATATAAGTAAATGTTAATGTATATTTCTCAGTGAACAAAGTGTAAAAATGGCTTAATCCATGATCCTTTTTATAGGACAATCTGGGAAGGTAATCAATGATAATGGTAACGGTAACTTGATCAATGGTTGCCAGGGATTTGGAGAGGGTAGTGTCACACAGGGGATTCTTAGGGTAGTGAGACTATTCTCTGTAACTCAATAATGTATGATACAAAACACTAAGCACTTGTGAAAACCATTTGTAAAATAGAAATTTACAATACAAAGAGTGTATCTTAAAGTCTACAAATTTTTTTAAATTAGGAAGTTAGTTGATCCCACTATAAAATGTGGCCAATGACAAAAGAATTTAGTTATATTAAAAATGTATTAAAATGGCCTAATTGAAAAGCATAGGGGGAAAATTTGCTGACTTTGGAAATAAGTGAAATTTGTGGGACTACAGGTGAAAGAAGCTATATGCAAGCCTGTATTCTAGTTGATAAAGTTTTTTTTTTTTTTTTTTTTTTTTCATGGAAGTGCAGGTTAGCAACTCTGAGACTGTTATACATGTATACTAGAATTGAACAATTAGGTAAGTGGACAATGAGAACCAAAAGTGGAAATTTACAGATAAGAATGAGGAGGGGGCTGGAATGATCCGTATGGTAATAGCTTAGCATTGAAGACATCAGTATGAACTCTGAACTCATGTTTAGTTTTATATAAACACAGATACATATAGAAATATTTATAGATATGTACAGGCACAAAGGTTAGTAGATACATGAATTTTTTTGCTCTGTCAGCTGAGTGGGCCTAGAAGCAATGCCACCCTAGTAACAGTGAGCATACCTAGAACGCAGACTGTGGTTTCTAATAGAATTTCCCAATAAAAGAAACTATCTTAGTCTGTTTGGGCTGTTACAACAAAGTACCATAGACTGGGGGCTTATAAACAACAGAAATGTATTTCTTACAGTTCTGGAAGTTGGAAGTCCAAGATCAGGGCACAAGGACAGTTAAGATCTGGGGCGAGGTCTCTATTATGGGTTGCAGAATGTTGATTTTTCCTTGTATTCTCACAAGGTGGGAAGGGAACTAGAGAGCTCTCTGTGGTCTTTTTTATAAGAGCACTAATCCCACTTACAAAGACTCCTCCCTTGTTATTTACCTCTCAAAGGCCACACCTCCTAATACTATCACATTGGATGTTAGAATGCCAACATATGAATTTTGGAGGGAACACAAACATTCAGTTCATAACAGGAATCTTAGAGAAATGCCTAATACTAGAACTGACGCAGGAATAAAAATACGATCCTGGAGCAACTTGTAAGCGTCAAAACATAAGGAAGTATGAAACACACACAGTCAAAGAAACATAAGCGCCAACTAAAAAAGCTCCCAGTAAACAAAGAGGGAATTACTCGAGCAACAAAATATATAAATAGTATTCGATCAAAATCTAAACTATAAAGTAAATATCCAGAGTTCATACTCATAACCTAAATAATCGAATAAATAAATAAATGGAGAGTAGAGACAAATTCCCTGTGTAGAGGAATGCTAAATATCTGATGTAGCTTTCCAGCCCTCATAGAAGTAAAGCATAGCTACTTAAATGTTGCCCTCACATAGTAACTTCCTTCCAAAGAACAGCATACAGAAAGGAGCATAAAATGTGAACTTTACAGTTGATAAATACAACAAACATTAACTCAGTCATAAATTAAGTTTACCATCAATTGTGATATCATTGACAGCTTATCTTCTTGAAACAATGTGTTGAAAATGACTTTTTACCTCCTCTGCCACAAAACCCATAACCCTAGTCTAATCATGAGAAAAACATAACAGAGATTCCAGTTTCTACAAACGGTACACACTACTACTCAAAACAGAAATAGTCATGATCATCAAAATCAAGGAAAGTCTGAGAAACTCAACTCACCTTAAGCCAAGAACTTAAGAAGATACAAAAAATAAATGTAATGTGGCCTGTTGGATGAGATCCTGAAACAGAGAAAGAATACAAGGTTTAAACTAAGGACATCTGTGTAAAGGATGGCCTGTAGTTAATAACAGAGTATCAATATTCATAAATTAACTGTAGGAACTGTACCATAATAATGTAGGATATTAACAGTACAGGAAACTGAATGTGGGGATATGGAAACTCTCTGTACTTTCTTCCCAAGATTAAGAGAGAAAATGAGGAGTTTCATTTGGTAGGACCTCGTGCCCATTTTAAGGACTTTGGTATTTACTCCAAGTGACATAAAAGGTTTTGAATAGAAGTATGACATAATCAGATGGATGTTTTTAAAGAATCATTCTAACTGCTGCACTGAAAGAAAAAAACAAAACTGTTGGGGGAAGGCAGTTATAAGGGATGCAAGTAGTTAGGAGGCTCTCAGGATATCCAGGTGAGTGATAATAATGCCAAGAGGCTGTCTGATGAACCAGGTAGGCAGGATGAGAAAAAGGGCAGGATCATGAAGGCTCCAAAGTTCTTGGCCTGAGCCAGCTGGAAGGATGGCATTGCCATTAACCAGCATGGAGAAGTTTGAGAGTAAAGAAACTTTTTAGGGGTACTATGAAGACATATTAATTAGAGACATTAGGCCCTCAGGTGTCAAATAGCAGGATACTGAGTCTATAGTTCAGGGAAGATTTCCAGCCTAGAGATATTATCTGGCAAGGCTTAACAAATATATGGTTCATTCAAATGTGAGAGACACTGCGTCTACCAACAGATTTAACTAACTTTTTGAGAATAAAACTTTTCACCTACTTTTATTGTAACTATGAGTCTATACCACATATAGAAAACTCATTTCAGACTGAATTAAAGATTTGATAACAACTACTTCTCAAACAAAATTTGATCAGTAACATTACGCTTGCTTTCTATTTTGATTTTTCTCTTTCCATCTTAGTCATCAGGGATCGTTCCAAGCCTCAGAGTAAACTGACCTTTGCTAATATGACTATTTGCCAGTTTGGGGTGTGGTATGTGCCAAAGAGTCCAGAAAGGTCTGTTCTAAAGATTGCTGATCCCTGGGCCAAGGAACAGAGCTTTATCTCCAGCACTCAAGATTTATATGCAGTGGACACAAATGGCATTGCTATAATTCTTAAGAGAATTTTTAAAATTCTAATTTTTTCTTCACACTTTTATCAATGCAGAGGAAAGCTTTAAAAGGCACAGTGTATTTAAGAGAAATAATGTCAACGTTCTATTTCTCTCTTCTAACACAAGGACAAATTCCTAATAGCTATTCAGTGAATTGTTGTAACTATATACATGGTTTATCAGTTAGCTAAGATTCAATTTGCTGTCAAATATTTTATTTTGCACATAGCAAATTTTCTTCCTTGTCTTGGCTGCCTATGAACTTTGATATGATCCAAATGAAAGAAAAAATATTGATACTTTAATAAAAACATGCCATTGAAAAAGGTAGAGTAAAAACAACATTAAAAAGTACTCTAAAAATAGTATATAGCAAATATTTAATAACAATGTTTTACTTTGTTTTCAGATAATGAAATAGTTCTACAAATTTGTTGCTGGTTAAAATGTAACAAATATTTCGATGTAGAAACAGCTGCAATTTTTAAAGTATAAAGACAACAAATATTACTCTATCTGTCCACCTATGTCCACCTGACAGTCTCAAATATCAAAAAGATGCTTAATTTAACCTATAATTTAATGCTATTGTATTCATTAAATGTTTATCAAAACATCTAATTAAATAGATATATCAATTAATAATCACTTAAATTAAAATATTAAATATTTTATTTTAATTAAAATATTAGCATTTGCCATTAATAGACTGAATCAGATGTGAAATTATTATGCTAGATTATAGCCTAGTATATGCTGAAATAGTTCTGGAACAGTATATTTTTCCTCACACAACTTTGTATATGATGTTAGCTTTTCTGACTAGAGAAAACAGGTATTTACCAAAACATCTACTTAAATAAATATTTAGGTATATGTGTAACTATGTATATAAGCATTTGTTTATTAAAATAGTAATTCTAATGTTAAAACTGAGTTTTAGATATCAAAACAATTTTTTTGGCAAATCTTGACAATATAACAAATGCCAACTTTTGTAGTAACCATCTTTGAATATATCACGTCCTGGAAATGAGTATACACACATTGATGCTTTATGATAACAACCTGTCATATTTAGTACTTAACGAAACAATGATCTTTTCTATATTTGCCAATACTAATAAAAACATTCTGCAAAATACTTAAGCACCCAGGACACAAAATGATGTACAATAAAAATCATGGTTTTCAATTAAGTTTGTGCTTCACGAGAATGAACAGTGTCTGTGGACAAGTTATCTTATTTCGTGCATTGGTGGGCGTAGGGGATCGACTAGTGAGGTGGATGCCACCTAGAAAGCATTTTTCCACCTTAACTCATTATCTCACCCTGACTAAATTTCCTCTTACTCAAGTGGCAGAGTGGACACATTTGTTAAGGAGCTGTGTAATTGTTTATTCATCCCATCTGCTGTCTTGCCACCTCACTGACTCATTACAGCAACCCCAAGCAAGATAATGAGTTTAGAGTCGACTCTGAAAGCCGGAGAAGGCACACCTGAGGAGGAAGTGGGGCTGAGGCAGTACTCTTTTATATACAGTCTTCTCAAACTGCCTTGTCACCCTCTTGTGCCTCTTGTTCTACTCTGCTTTTGACTTGGTTATGCTGTTTATTAATAGATTGGGTCAGGTGCCAATTTATTGTACTGGATAACAGTTTATATATAGGCATTCCAATTACGCTGGGATAGTTCTGAAATAGTATAGTCCTCTTCACACAGCTCTGCTCATGATGCTGGCTTTTCTGACTAGAGAATCACTGAGAACTTCCAGCTGGCTTATGTTTTCATTAAATGAACAGTGAAAGGCAAATATGCATAAATTAAAGTTAAAAAATGAACATGGCATGACCTAAAATTTCTGAAATGCAATAATGTAAGCTTTGCAAAATCCAATTTGGCTGATATCAGTGAAAGACTGTAATACAACCAGAAGGAAGCTATGCATTCCAAATCTTGCTATGTCTGCCTCAGGCTAAATTAGAATATGAATAACCTCAACACTAACATTTAAAACTTTCTTATAAAATACATGATATGGAAGAACTTCAAATCAGTAATACATGCTAATTGCTAAGCACATTTGCACCTTTAATTTACTCAAAAATTTTAACATTATAAATGTGATGCTTGCCCTTTAATACTCCAAATGCACAACTAACATTTAAATAGCTATCAACAGCTGGTATTTAATACAAATTTATTTACCTGCAACCCAGAGAGCTATTTTCTCAACTTTTTATTTCTGAGGCACCATACTTTAGTGTGATCTTCTTAAACATACTTTATCAGAGCATATAATCTTCTAAGGGTGTGTGATTCAAGCCTCCTCCAAGGCAAGCTAAAAGCATAAAAGGTATGTAAATTAATAGTATTATTTCATTTATTCAATGTGAAGATGAGTTGAAAATTTTCTGAATATGTAACATTTTATTTTATAGTATAAGAGCTATAATACACATTCAATTAGACTTTTCTAAAGTAACTTGCAATATTTTAAAAGTTAAATATGTAAATAAACTCATACCTAAAAAAATAGATTTTCTTTTCCAGGAAACCTAAATATAGCCATTGCAAATACTAGATTGAGAATGCTTTAGTAATACATTTACTATGGAAATACGTGTCAAGTTCTTTTGCTAGAAAGAAATATCATTTCAATAATGCTGGCTTCTTTGTAAATTGACAATTCCATGAACTAATGCATATGGCATCTTGGCTCTTAAGTGACATATCAATGTATAAAAATAAGATGGTCCCTAAATCAAAAAAAAAATTTCTATAATTAAAACAATGCAGTACTGGCAGAGGAATAGGGAAAGCAAATAGATTAGAAATAATAAATAATTATAATAAAATTAAACAAGAACAGAAAGTAAATAGAAATTTTTTTAAAAAAAAGAACACACGGAAATTTTTACATTAAAAACATTGGTATAATTAGTGAAAGAGCTATGATTTTTCCACTGAAACTGCTTTAATTGTTCTCACCATAGAATTAGTCTTTTGGGAAAATTATAAACAGATTTATTTATACGTGAACATATTAAAATATAATTCTGAAATTAACATATATTCTATTCATTTAAGTTATAATAAAATAATTTCTAATTAAGCAATATGTAATTTTATGAGACAAGGTAAAGAAAAACGAAGATTTACTATTATTAACAGCTACTAAGATTTTTTGTCTGTCTCTTTGTTTTGAGACAGGGTCTTGCTCTGTTGTCCAGGCTGGAGTATAATGGTGTAAAGCTACTGAGTTTTAAATCAGCTTTTTAAAAATTGAGAAGACTATTTTTAGAACAGTTTTAAAATTACAGAATAATTTAGTACAGAGAGTTTTCATAGGTGCCCCCACCACACAGTTTCCACTACCATTACCATATTACATTAGAATCGTCCATTTGTTACAACTAATAAATCAATATTTTCTTATTAAACAATGTTCATGGTTTATTCAGATTCCTTAGTTTTTATCTACTTGTGTGTGTGTGTGTGTGTGTGTGTGTGTGCATGCAGGTGCACTAGCATCTTATCCCATTATATCTAGTCATCATGTCTCCTTCATGTTCCTCCTGGGCTATGACAGTTTCTCACACTTTTCTTATTTCTGATGACCTTGACAGTTTTGAGAACTATGGATCAGGTATAATGCAAAATGTCCTTCCATTGGAATCTATCAGAAAAGAAAACAATAATTCCATCTGACTTAGAACACAGTGTCTTCAATAGGATATATGCTAAGCAAAATTAATCATATTTCAGTTTTTTCATTGGTTTCTAGTTAAAGTAAAATTGTTATTTTGAAATTATTATATACATGTTGTATGATAAAATAATTATGTTAACAAAGAAGTATACATTTTAAAGAGAGTGCATTTTTAAATATGTCTGTAAATATCAATATAAACTTATTTTTGTCTTTTAAAGTATAAATATTGCTGAATTTCTATTTCTGATCATGATAGAATTTTAACAGGGATTGTATTCATTCTCCTACCTTTCAAACAACTTTTAAATACTAGATAAAAAGTATATGAAGCAACAGTTTTCAGGTACTAGACACCAGGAAGCATGGAATTGTGACCCCTGACAGCAGGAAACCAAATGAAATGAGCACAAGGCTTGTCCCAGCTTAATGCCTGGAGGCAGTTTCCAGGCCACAGTGCAGAACAGGAAAATCCAAACAGAGTGTGGCAGGCTGAGTTGAGAAGACAGAAAATTCTATTTTAAAAAGGTGCAAGAAGCTAAACTTTATGAGACAGAATAACAGAGAAAGAAGACAGTTGCTCAGAGAAGAGTTTCAGAAATGATGGAGAACGTTCTTGAGTTCTTTTTCTGAGTAATGATACGTATCATTACGTACATATTCATGGAAAGAAATTACCCTACACCCTTATAAGGACCAGCCTGAAATCATTAGGGTGAAATGGTGCTAGGAATAGTTTCTGCAGGCAGTGGCAAGGGCTTCGATGTTGAAAACTAAGAAGCTTGCTCTAATAACAATACCGAGAACAACATGGAGGAAGAACTAGATTGGAGGAGGGAAAATCAGAATAGTGATGCAATACAGGTGAGAGAGGATTAGGCTTGTATCTAAGGCAGCAGCAGTGAGAATACAAAGAAGGGGAAGATATGATAATATTCAAAAGTTGACAATAATAATACTTGTTCACCAAATGAATATTAAGTAATGAGGAAAAGTAAATACTCTAGCCTTTAAAACTCTGATACGGGTACTACTATGGGCTGAATTGTGTCCCCCCAAAATTCTTGTATTGAATACCTACCCCCTAGCATCTCAGAATGTGATAGTATTTGGAGCTTTTAAAGAAAGTACAGGTATTAAGGTAAAATGAGGCTATTAGGGTGGATCCAAATTCAATCTGACTGGTGGCCTGCAGAAGAGGAAATATGGGCACACAAAGATTGACAAGGGATGAACAGAGATAAACATCAAGCAAGAACACAGTGAGAAGGGAGCCACTTGTAAACCAAGAAAAAGAGCCTTGGAAGAAACCAAACCTCCTGTACCTTTACCTCGCTTTTCTAACCCCAAAACTGTGGAAAAGAAATTTCTGTTATATAAGCCACCCAGACTGTGGTACTTTGTTTCAGAAGTTTTAGCAAAGTTGTAAAGTTACCAAGATGGATGGTGAGGATATTCACTGAGAACTGGATTACATGAGGAGAATCCAAATTGAAGAATAACAATAGTTTCAGATACTTTGAATTTAGTCCCCAAAGAGAGACATTTAGGTGCCAATATCTAGTATCAATTTGCATATATAGTTCTAGACTTAGGAAAAATTGTTAAACTGTAGAAGTTATTACTAGTCATTGACTTACAAATGGAAGTGAAGTCTGTTGATGTTTGTTACAGAAACACCACTTCACAAGCAATTTTTCAAAATGGTCAAACAGGAGGGAGAACTTATGTTGCACAAGCACTAGCAATGATAGAAGATTCTTCTTTTGATTAATATATAATATTGTACATATACATTTATGGAATACCTGTGACATTTTCTTACATGCATAGGATGCAAAATGATCACGTCAGTGTATTTAGGCAATCTATCACCTCAAGGACTTATCATTTCTATGGTGGGAACATCTCAAGGCCTCTCTTCTAGCTATCTGAAACATACAATACCTTGTTGTTAACTATGGTCACCTTATTCTGCTACTGAACATTATAACTTATCCTTTCTATCATACTGTATAGTTGTACATACCAACTTCTCTTTATCTCCTTCCAAACACACACACCCTTCATAGCCTTTGCTAAAAACCCTCTATTCTACCTGCATGAGATTAACTTTTTAGCCCTACATATTCTTATTGAGGTAAGCATTGTATCGGAGAAGGTAAGTTGAGAAATCCTGGGGTTGAATGAAGACCCACAAGTGTGTGTGTGTGTGTGTGTGTGTGTGTGTGTGTGTGTGTATGTACATTCATTCATACATGCATATATATATACACATGTGCATGCATATGGGGTAAATGATAAAGATCAAATGACTATGTTTAATTTCTTGTCCTATGTCAATATGAAAAACAGCTAAATATAGTCTCAGTAAATTCTCATTAAAAATGTTTAGGACAGGCCTGGTGGCTCATGCCTGTAATCCCAGGGCACTTTGGAAGGCCAAGGCAGGTGGATCACCAGAGGTCAGGAGTTTGAGACCAGCCTGGCCAACTTGGTGAAACCCTGTCTCTACCAAAAACTATAAAAATTAGCTGGGTGTCATGACACATCCCTGTAATCCCCGCTATTAGGGAGGCTGAGGCAGGAGAATCCCTTGAAGCAGGGAGGTGGAGGTTGCAGGGAGCTGAGATCATGCCACTGCACTCCAGCCTAGGCAGCAGAGTGAGACTTCGTCTCAAAAAATAAAAAATAAAAAAACAGAAACAATATTTAACGTCGGGGAGGAGTCAAGATGGTCAATTAAAAGCAGCGGCATCTGGAGGCTACCACAGGGGGGAAAAACATAATTAAGCGTGTGAAGCCTTCACCGGCAACAAAGGTAGGTTCTCTCACCAAAATTGACTAGAAGGCTGGCGTGACTCACGGAGAGACGGAAGAGCAGTGTGGTGTGGCGACCCACGGGAGAGCCCCACGGGGAAGAGGACCCCCTCCACGCAAGCCAAGGGGGGCAGCGAGTGAGCCGCTACCCAGCCAGGGAGGCTGCTGCTTCCACGAACCGGAGCCGTGCACCCCACGGAACCCAAGACCTCACTCACGAACACATACCTCTGGCACCTAGCGTCCCAGCCCGGGAACGTGTGGATTCCTACAGCCTCTCAGCTGGAATCTGTTTAAGCCCGCCCGGGGGAGGGGCGACCAGAACCCGCTGCAGCTGCCTGCAGTCTAAACCATTTCAGCTCCGTGGAGGAGAGGCAGCAGCCAGCACTGGGACTTGCAGCTGGCTAACACGCTGAGCTTCCTGGGCAGGGGGAAGGGTGGTACTCATTTCTACAGCTCTAGGCTGCCCTTTTACCCAGCAGGAGCCAGGGAGGCTGGACGGCTTGCTCCCAAGACTTGTCCCCATAGCCCAACACACCTGCTGTGGCGGTCTGCAGTCAGAGTGCCTCTTCAGGCCTAGCATTGACCCATCCTTCCTCGGTGGGTGGGACTTCCCTGCCGGATCTCCAATAACTCCAGCCAGGGGCTCAGGGACAGAATTTCGCTCTCCCTAGGCCTGAGCCCCTAGGGAGAGGGGTGGCCACAGTCTCTGTGGACCAGCAGACTTCGCCTCTACTCCTGGTACTTCTGAGGAATCCGGGCAGCCCAGACAAAGGAGTTTCCCCTCAGCAAAACACACCCTCTCTACCAAGGGACAAAGTGCTCCGTAACACAGGTCCTGCTCCCTGTGTCACCCAACTGGGTGATCCCCTGCAATGGGGGTTGTCAGACACCCTATACAGGAGTGATCCTACTGGCATCAGGTTGCTGCCCCTTGAGGTCAGAAGTCCCAGAAGAAGTAGCAGGAACCCATCTTTGCTACTCTCCAGCCTCCTTGAGTGACATCTCCAGGCAAGGGAGCAAGTCAGATAAATAAGGCCTGAAGTGAACCCCTAGCAAACTGCAGCAGCCCTACAGAAGAGGGACCTGACTACTGAAAGAAAAACAAGCAGAAAGTGACAATAACAACAACAAAATCTCCCACAAAAAACACTTGCAAGGGTCAGCAACTTCAAAGACCAAAACTAGACAAACTCATGGAGACAAGAAAGAATCAATGAAAAAATGCTGAAAACCCAAGTGGCCAGAGTGCTTCTTCTCCTGCAAATGATAGCAACATCTCCTAATCAAGGCCACAGATCTGGATGGAGGATCAGATAGATTAATTGACAGAAGTAGGCTTCAGAAGATAGGCGATCAAAAACTTTGAGGAACTAAAGGGACCATGTTCTAACCCAATGCAAAAAAGCTAAGAACTTTGATAAAAGGTTAGAGGAATTGTTAACTAGAATAACCAGTTTACAGAGGGATATAAATGACCTGATGGAGCTGAAAAACACAGCAGGGGAAATTGGCGAAGCATACACAAGTATCAAAAGCCAAATCAACCAGGCAGAAGATAGGATATCAGAGTTTGAAGTCCACCTTACTGAAATAAGACATACAGAAAAGAGTAGAGAAAAAAGAGTAAAAAGAAATGAACAAAGCCTCCATGAAATATGGGACTGTATAAAAAGACCAAACCTATGATTGACTGGAGTGCCAGAGGGAGACAGGGAGAATGGAGACAAGCTGGAACACCCTTCGAGATCTCATCCAGGAGAACCTCCCCAACCTAGCAAGACAGGCCAATATGCAAATTCAGGAAATACAGAGAACACCATTAAGATACTCCATGAGAAGTTCAACCCCAAGACACTTTATCATCAGGTTCTCAAAGGTCAAAATGAAGGAAAAATTGTTAAGGGCAACCAGAGAGAAAGGCCACATCACCTACAAAGGGAAGCCCATCAGACTGACAGCAGACTTCTCAGCAGAAACTCGATAAGCCAGAAGAGATTGGGGGCCAATATTTAACATTCTTAAAAAACAAAAAACAAAAAAAACAGAATTTCATATCCAAACAAACTAAGCTTCATAAGTGATGGAGATATAAAATCCTTTTCAGACAAGCAAATGCTGGGGGATTTCATTACCACCAAGACTGCCCTGCAAGAACTCCTGAAAGAAGCACTAAATATGGAGAGGAAAAACTGGTAACAGCCACTGCAAAAACACACCAAAATATAAAGACTGATGACAGTATGAAGAAATTGCATCAACTAGTGTGCGAACAAGCAAATAGCATAATGATAACAGGATCAAATTCACACATAGGGTGGGTGCAGTGCCTCATGCCTGTAATCCCAGCACTCTGAGAGGCCAAGGCAGGTGGATCACTTGTCAGGGGTTCAAGACCAGTCTGACAAACATGGTAAAACCCATTTGCTACTAAAATTACAAAATTTAGCCAGGCATAGTGGTACACGCCTGTAATCACAGCTACTGGGAGACTGAGACAGGAGAATTGCTTGAACCCAGGAGGCGGAGGTTGCAGTGAGCCGAGATCATGCCATTGCACTTGAGCCTGGGGAATAAGAGCAGAACTCCATCTTAAATAAATAAATAAATAAATTTCACACACAACAATACTAACCTTAAATATAAATGGGCTAAATACACCAATTAAAAGATACAGACTGGCAAATTGGAAAAAGAGTCAAGACTCATCAGTGTGCTGTGTTCAGCATCTTACATGCAAAGACACACACAGGCTTAAAATAAAGGGATAGAGGAAAATTTACCAAGAAAATGGAAAGCAAATAAAGCAGGGGTTGCAATGCTAATCTCTGACACGCATACACACACACACACACACACACACACACACACACACACAGACTTTAAACCAATGAAGATCAAAAAGACAAAGAAGGGCATTACGTAATGGTACAGGGAACAACTCAATAAGAAAAGCTAACTATTCTTTGAAAAGCTAAAAGAAAAGCTAAAATTCAATATATTATTGGGTGAATATATATGCACCCAATACAGGAGCATGCAGATTCATAAAACAAGTTCTTAGAGACTTACAGGGAGACTTAGACTCCCACACAATAATAGTGGAAGACTTTAATGCCCCACTCTCAGTATTAGACAGATCAATGAGACAGAAAATTAACAAGGATATTCAGGACTTGAACTCAGCTCTGAATCAAGTGAACCCAGTAAACATCTACAGAATTCTCTACCCCAAATCAACAGAATATACATTCTTCTCAGTGCCACATGGCACTTATTCTAAAATCAACCACATAATTTGAAGTAAAACACTCCTCAGCAAATCCAAAAGAACTAAAATCATAGCAAACAGTCTCTCAGACCATAGTGCAATCAAATTAGAAGTCAGGATTAAGAAGCTCACTCAAAATTACACAATTTTGGGAAAAAGACAAACAATCCCATCAAAAAGTGGGCAAAGGATATGATCGTTACTCAAGGATCTAGAACCAGAAATACCATTTAACCTGGCAATTCCCCTACTGGGTATATACCCAAAGGAATATAAGTTATTCTACTATAAAGACACATGCACGCATGTGTTTATTGCAACACTATTTACAATAGCAAAGACGTGAAACCAACCCAAATGCCCATCAATGATAGACTGGATAAAGAAAATGTTGTACATATACACCATGGAATACTATGCAGCCATAAAAATGAATGAGATCATGTCCTTTGCAGGGTCATGGATGAAGCTGGAAGCCACCATCCTCAGCAAGCTAACACAGGAACAGAAAACCAAACACCACATGTTCTCACTTGTAAATGGGAATTGAACGTTGAGAACACATGTACACAGAGAAGGAAACAACACATACCAGGGCCTGTTGAAGGGTGGGTGGTGGGGGGAGGGAACTGAGAAGACTGGTCAACAGGTACAGCAAACCACCGAGGCACACATATACCTATGTAACAAACCTGCACATTCTGCACTTGTATTCCTTTTTTTTGTTTTTAAGAAGAAATAAAGGCAGGAGGGAAGAAAACAAAACAAACTACCAAGACAAAACCTTAAAAAGTATATTTTAACTTGGTTTATAATCAATCCCTTTTCTCAGTTTGCCATGCATTTAATTCAAGTTAATAGAACCGATAAATATTTTTGTAGAAATTTATGTTTCTAGTAAGCTTTCTTCATTATGGAATTCCATAGAATCATGTAACTCTCTTTATAGCACTTATCATTGTGTAATTTTAGTTTTTTGAATTATTTATTAATGTTTTTCTTTTCCACAATACCATAAGCTCAGTGAGAATAAAGGTCATGTCTGCTTTTAAGTACATAGACCATTGGTTGGCACAATGTCAGTGCTCAATGAGTGTTTGTGAGTGAATGAATCAACTTTTCAAGAATATCGTCACTTCGTTATTAGTTGCTTACAAATATTTGACTAAGAAAGTTAATTTATATAGTTTAGTTTTTAATATTTCACTTAAGGGTTTAGCCACATGGCAATCTGTGACATGCAAAATGTCACTATTCTGCCACCTATAAGGTAATTCTACTTATTTTTCTCTATTATGAAACATTTATGAAACTAAGCTTGTTCTACCATTTTTATCAGTGATACCACCATTTGTCAGCACCCAAGTGGTAGGTGGAGAATCAAGATAATGAGCTGGCTGGTACTACTATAGTGAAATCAGCAATCTGAATACCAGGTTTGAAACTCACATCAGATACTATGCTTTAAGATATTAATATGATAATGATCACACATTTATTAATCCTTGTGGTGTCAGTCATGACATTGAGTTATGTATATTCTTAAAATTAATCTTGCAAAACCACTGCAATTTGGAGTTCAGGAGATGAGATTAAGTAACTGTTCAAGGTCAGACAACTGGCAAATTGATGCCTTCACACACTCTCACATCTGTTTGTCTCCAAAGCTCTTACCTCTAACATCTTGTTCCAGGCACCAATTTAGAAAAACACTTGAAATACCAGACACCATAGGCTTTTATTCTGAGATGAGGTGCTAAATTATTCAGATTCTTTAAAAATGTAATTCATTCACCAGTACAAACTTCTCATTCCTCAGGCTGAATCTGAACTCAGCCTGTAGACTAAAACTAGCTTTACCAGTCTTGCTCTACAATGCCCCTGTTCCTACTCCAGTGTTTCTCTTTCACATTTGGAAATAGCTCTGCTCATCTCCAAATATCTGTTTGAAATACAGGTCTATTGCACAAATTTATCTTCCAAGAACAAAGCCCATATTTCTTCAAGTTCAAATGTGACTCACCTCATTCAGAAAGTCCTACCTGACGAATATTGATCCACAATCATCTTCCCTTTCCCTCTTGTTTTTTTTCTCTCAGCATTTCTGAAAATAACATGTACCTCATCTTCAGGAAATTCATTTCTTTTTATTTATTTGTTCATATACTCATTACACATATTTATTCATCGAGCACCTGTTTGATATGTGGTAGTGATATAAGTACTAGAAAATACAGTGGTGCTCAGCAAGGTGAGGTCTCTTTAGCTGTGAAACTTACAAAGCAATCTGATGATATCTAGTAAACTAGGCGTACTTACACCTAGTGCCACAAAGAATATCCAGATGGAGCTACTTTAGATTGGGTGCTAAGAAGGCCTCAATGAAGAAGCCATGTTTAAACTGAGTAGAAAGAAGAAACCAACCTGGGCAGATATGCAAACAAAGTATTTCAGGTGTCAAGTATGAAGACTCTAAAGTAAATAGGAATTTGGTTTGTTTGAAATACATCAAGAGGCTTTTATGCATGGTTTGTATGGAACATGGTGAGTGGGGAAAACAGTGGTAGAAGATGAGATTGGGGATGGAAGTAATGGCAAGGAATCTTTATGTTAATTGCAATAGAAGTCAATGTGTGATTTTTAAAAGGCAAGAAGCATGATGTAATTTATCTTGTAGAAAGATCTTTCTGGCTGCTAAGTAGAGAATGGCTAGTATGGAAGCAAGAATGGAAGAATAATGATCTCAAGGAGAAGTGATACAGGCTTAGATTGTCAGGGGACAATGAGGCTGGAGAGAACAGTCCATTAGCAAGGTCGGTTGGAGGTTACAGGCAACATGACTAGCTGCTGAATTTAATAAGACTTAGGTTCTTGAACAACTGGTTACATAAATCGGCTCTCTACAGATTTACAGGAAAAAAATTGGGGATAAATAGCTTTTGGGGCCAAATAGAAGAGGTATAATTTAACCATAACAGATTTGACATGTCTATTAGGCATCAAAATAGAAACAGAAAGTAGTAAGATATATAATTTTAGAATTCAGAAGAGTAGTCAAGGATGGAGAAATAAATTTAGGATACATTAGCAATTGACTGGCAATTGAAGTCATGGAACCTGATACAAAGAGGAAATGTAGCAATTCCAGTAGAGGACCTGTAGAATAGAATTTCTCAATTTTTCCATTTTAACAATTACATTTTCATCTAATTCCAATTATTTCAAAACGCTAATCACGATATTCAGTGATAGTTAATTCTGTTTCACATAGATATCATAACTACTATTTAAGCTCTTCAGGGAAGTATCTGTATGTACATATATATTTATTATCTATTTATTCTGGCATTGTTCAATCTGTCTGGGTATAATGAACATCTGAAATAAAGTGAATTAAAGTGAACAAAAATAAGGAGTCAACAGAACCAGAGAAGTATTGTGAGACCTTTAATAAGAACATTTTTAACTTTCATTTTTAAGCCTAATTGAAAATAATAAAATTTAGATGATAAAATCCCATTGCTTCAGCTCAGTTTAACAGAATTTTCCTTGTTTTAAATCACTCTCCTTATATTTACATTTACATTTAAAGTTCTGTAAGAAAATTCCTTTCCTGGCCAGGCATGGTGGCTCACGCCTGTAATCCCAGCATTTTGGGAGGCCAAGGCAGGCAGATCATAAGGTCAGGAGTTCGAGACCATCCTGGCCAACATGGTGAAACTTGTCTCTACTCAAAAATACAAAAAATTAGCTGGGCATGGCAGTGCTTGCCTGTAATCCCAGCTACTTGGGAAGTTGAGGCAGGAGAACTGCTTGAACCTGGGAGACGGAGGTTGTAGTTAGCCAAGATCGCACTACTGCACTCCAGCCTGGGTGACAGAGTGAGACTCCATCTCCAAAAAAAAAAAAAAGAAAAACTTTTTCAGACTCTGTTCTTACTTACAAAAGTACTACTTCACCATTTTCATAAATATTTGGAACGAGGTAGATTTAGTCTGAATTCTCCCAGAATTCTATCCTAAGCTAATATCTGAGGAAAAGCAGTTTACATGGGAGGGGCTATCAGGAAATACAGGTATGTAGGGAAGTGAGACAAAAAAGGAGAAGGGGACATTATATTGAGAACATTACTACTGTGCGCCACTAGAACTTGATTGTTCTAGCAAACTTTAAGAGCAAATGTAGAACACATAGCTCACAGCTGAGGCAGCTGGGACTTTTATCCACTCCACTGTACCATTAAATTCTCAACATTTTTGTCAGTGCTGGGCTCGGGCTGAATGAGCTCTTGTGCTGAGAGAGACTACAGGCAAATATTATTCTATACTAGAAGTTGGAAGTTGGGGTGTCATGGGCTAAAAGGCTGAATGTAAAAGATGTATATTAGGCACTGACCATATTTGCTATAATGATACATTGCAGGGAATAACAACAATCTGTTTTTAAATAATGTTTTAAAAAGACAACTGATTTCAGCATATAAAAAGTTCCTTTCACAACTTTGCAAAGAGTTTCAGTCTGTCTTTCATCTGAGACAGTTGTTCTTTAAAAATAAATTGCAAGAGGTTCTTGTAAGTCATGTTTTTTAAGCCTTTTTAAACAAATAATGATGGGAAATAGAAAGGAGAAAGGGAGGAGAGAGAATATTCGTAGTTATAAAATTGTAATCTAAGATTTGAATTTAAAATAAAATGGAAGGCAACGCATTGACCTGACCATTTCTTCCTTTCAAAATTTAGAAATATTGGAAGAGTCATGCTTAAGAGAAAAATGTAAAAAATAAAGTATTAGAAAATGAAAAGATGTAGAGACTTAGTACTCTCCCTCAATTCATATGTGGAAGCCCTAACCCCTAACATGATGGTATTCAAAGGTAGAGCCTTTGAGATCAAAATAATTAGATTAGCAAGGGTCACAATCTCGTGATGAGATTGGTGCCTCTTTAAGAAGAGGAAGGTTCTCTCTGTCTCTCTGTCTCCATGAGCATGCACTCAGGAACACTTGTGTGAGTGCACAGTGAGAAAATGGCTGTCTGCAAGCCGGGAAGAGGTCATTATCAAGAGCCAAATCTACAGACACCTTGATCTTGAACACTCCCCAGCTTCCAGAACTGTGAGAAATAAATGCTGTTTGTTAGCTGCCCCACCTATGGTACTTTGTTACAGAAGCCCAAGTGGACTAAGACAATAGAGGTTTTTGGTTTTTTTTTAAAGTCATGTCCAAATTCAAATGATAAGTAAAAAATACATGAATGACCATTTATTTTTCCGCCCACCACAGCCTTTCCTTTGTTTTTGTTATTCATTGTAAAGTATGCTTAAGATAATTTGCCTTTTCTTGGGAATGAAATATAAAACCAATGAAATAACTTAGAAAGGTTATATTAAGTGCTAGAATGGGCTCATTGAAATAGCAAATAATCCTTTTCCCTTTGCAGAGTCACAAGTAGCAGTCAGTTACTTCATAGTATCCAAATAGAACTAGTTTTCAGGAACCCTTGGAGTAATATGGGTTTGCCTATATGGAAAGTCAGAAGATCTATACAAAAAAACTTCTGCCTAGACCCCCAAGATATGGCCAGCGGCCAAATTTATTTTAGATATGTCTCATTTGCAATGGCATGACACTTTATTAACCATGCAATTAGAAACCAGAAAGAATAATGTGAAAACACTCTATGTATTATTCAACAGAATTTCGTGTAATTATTTAAATATATATATACACTGAATTACCATGAATGTATCACAGGTGAAGTACTGATTAATTGCTAAGTTTTCCACAATAAAGGAAAGGCAAGTTGTTTCTTCACAGGTGTCTAGAGACAAAAGTCTCAGGCCTCATGCTACCTTATTTTTTTTCTATGTCCTGTGGTTTAAATTTTTTGGATTTCTTACACCTGCTGTCTTAGGATCCTAGATTTCTTCTGTGCTGTGCTCAGTCTCATATTAGCTTTCATCACACAATGATCTCGCTATTACTGACAGGACATAACATTCACTGAACATTATCTGCAAACATGTTTGGGTTGTGTTATGCTATCTAACCTCTGGCTTTTACTGTACTTTGTTTACTCTTTGCACCTGATTCTCTGGTCTAATGAGGTCTAATATTCACTTATGGATCTCCGTGTGCTATATCTTTTATTTTTATTTTTGTCAAATTGACCAATTCAACTGCTATGATTAGAATATTCAAGGCCACATACTGAATGCCCAAATCTCATACTGGGTACTAACTTTTATCTTTCTGTTCCCACTAATTCCTGAGATATTAAATTTATAACATAAATTTTAATTTCTTCTTTTACATTTATTAATTTTGCTGTACAAATAATATATAACATTTCATGATACAGCCATCAGCTGCATTGCAGTAATAAACACCCATTATGTTTTGTTCTGCTTCTAATTGGAGATGATGTCTTTATAATCAAGAAGTTTTGATTTTTATTACCTCTGTCACTTTTGATAGGAAAACACAAATTCCAACAAGCTGATTCTAGAAACGGTAATATCATTTTCTCTGTCATTTTTTTCTTCTCTCTTTGAACTTTTCTTTTTGCCATATTTGAGTGATGGTGAATAATTCTGAATGTGTATATATTATAATTATATATTATAATTCAGAACGTGTATACATTATAATGGTGTTCATTTGGAATGGGAGAGATGGAGAAACTAACAAAACTTTTTATTTTTAATTCTCCAACTCTGCACGTTCACTTCAAAATAAATGTGTTTATACAAATACATATACAAATATACAAATACATATAATGGTGTTCATTTGGAAGGGGAGAGATAGAGGGAGAAACTAACAAAACTTTTTATTTTTAATTCTCCAACTCTACACATTCACTTCAAAATAAATGTGTTTATACTATACCTGATTATGCACTTTATTTTTACAAGTGAAAAGTCTGAAGTTTTCTTATATTATGAGACCATCAACTAGAGATTTGAAAAAGCATTGCCTGTTTTGTGGTGCATTCGTGCTGGGACTCTGTTTGAAGGGATTTATTTTAATATCTCATCTGTCTTCTCAGTAGGAAGAAAGCCTTTAACAAAAAGATTAATACATAAATTAAATTTATTGGTATATGCTACAGAAATAATAGATGTTGAGAATTGGAATGCAGCCAACTGGTAAATGGTGTAAAAATTATATGAGTACATCTACAATAAAATGTAAAATCTGTGTAGAAAAATGTCAAACTTTAGTTTGTGAAGAAAACTTTTTATATTTATTTTACCTGAGGCTGAAAAATATACACAGTGGCATAAAATGTGAGGATCCTTGTTTGGAAGAGTATAAAATATAGATGATTATGCAATATCCAACTATACATTACATGAAAGGCAAGTAGGTTTTTCTACACTAATACATTTTCTTGGGATAAGGGAAAAAAGTCTACAGAGCAGAGCAAAAACCATGTAGGAGTTTCATGTTTAAACCAGCATTTAAGCAGTAAAAGTAGTAATTTTCATAATCATAAAACAAATACTAGTCAGTTACTCTGTTACTAGGAGAATTGTTAAGAATTTTGAGACAACTTAGAAATCTAGTCAAGGATCGTTTTCCAATCTTTTCTTAGCTTGAAATTTGCTTCTGAAATTATGAAAGCAAACAAAAACAAATGAAACAACAAGTCAAAAAAGAAAAGGCCACTCTACCTAGGCATCCCCTCACATCTCCCTACCCCTCAATGCCATTTTGTGCTATCCTTCAGTACCCTCACTTTAACAGCACTTCTTCCATTTTCAACCCTCCTGACCTCTCAATAATAGGACAAAGGGGATGAGGATATTTAGCAATTAATGGTACCCAATAATTGTTGCCTATAGCACTGTAATTTTTGAATTAGAAATGCCAAATAGTGATCTAGAGATAACACTTGCAATATCATTTTTACTCATCAGTCTTCAACTATTACATAGTCTTCTTTTATAGTATTACCATTTTTAAAAATTTCCAGTTTCAACCCAGTAAATCAGTATTTACATATCCATTTTACTCCTGGATTACTTTAATAACTGAACTATTTTTCCCATTTTCAGTACTTCCTTCTTTGAACACAATTCATAAATCAGATCAATGAATCTTTTTTAAACACCCATTTAATCTTTCAATCTTGATGATATTTTGAGATTTTTTAAAAATCAAGTGTTCCAGATTCATACATCAGTTTCTTGGCCTTTTAGCCTCAATATAAGTTGATCACTCCTTGTTGTGCTACATAGTGACAGTCTTAAGTTCCACTAAATTGATTTCTCACATATATTATAATTGAGTCTATAATATTAGACTCAAGTTTGGCTCCAAATTTTTGCCTATGCTGTTCACCTTCCACTTGAAATGCCCTCTCTCTTTCATCCTATCAAACTTTAATATTCTTCAACATCAACTTAAATTTTTGTATTATGCAAAGTTTTTTCCAACTACCCTATGCTATCCCTATATTCTCTAATAATTTAATTATACAGTCTGAGTAGCTTGAAAAAGGATGCAGGAAATGTTCTGAGAAATGCATTGTTAGGTGATTTGATCATGTGAAAACATCATAGAATGTACTTACACAAATCTAGATAGTAAAGACTACAATGCACCTGAGCTGTATTGTACAGCTATTTCTCCTAGGCTACAAACACATACAGCTATTACTACACTGAAAACTGTAGGCTTTTATTGTGACACAATGTTATTTGTGTATCTAAACATAAAAAAAGTACAGTAAAAAACGTATATAGTATAAAAGATTTTTTAAAGGTGTACCTGTAAAGGGCACTTAACATAAATGGAGCTAACAGGATTAGAAGTTGCTCCAGGGCTGAATGTGGTGGCTCAGGCCTGTAATCTCAGCCCTTTGGGAGTCCAAGGCAGGTAGATCACAAGGTCAGAAGTTTGAGGCTAGCCTGGCCAACATGGTGAAACCCCATCTCTACTAAAAACACAAAACTTAGCCAGGTGTGGTGGCAGGAGCCTGTAATTCCAGCTACTCGGGAGGCTGCGGCAGGAGAATTGCTTGAACCTGGGAGGCAGAGGTTGCAGTGAGTCCAGATCATGCCACTGCACTCCAGCCTGGGTGACAGAGTGAGGCTCCATCTTGGTGGAAAAAAAAATGCAAAAAAGAAATTGCTCTAGGTGAGTCAGTGAGTGAGTGACAGGCAACTATGAAGGCCTAGGACATTACTGTGCCCTAGTATAACATTTACAAATAGGTACAATGAGGTTACACTAAGTTTATTTTAAAAATTTCTTTTTGATAATAAATTAAATTTAGCTGACTGCAATGTTTTTACACCAACTTTTTAATATTTAAAAAATTTAACTCCAATTTAACACTTATCTTAAAACATTTTACAGCTGTACAGAAATATTTTATTTTTTGTGTCTTTATCCTATAAGTTTTACAAAATATTTTAATTTTTAATTTATTTTTAATGTTTGAAACTTTTTTAAGTTTTATAGATGGTCATAATGGTCAATAAAACAAAAATGAACTTTTTGTTTTATTGATAATTTATATTATTATTTTTTCCCAATTTTATTTAGTTCTGCTCTGATATTTGTTTGTTTTTTCTTCTGCTAGGTTTGGGTTTGATTTGATCTTATTCTTCTAGTTTTTTAAGTTGTGACATTAGGTTGTTAATTTGAGATCTTTCTATCTTTTTGATATAGGCACTTAATGGCATAAACTTTCCAGTTAGCATGCTTTTGCCATATCCCAGAGATTTTGGTATCCATGTCTCCATCTTCATTGGTTTCAAGAATTTTGTTTTCTGCTTTAATTTTGTTATTTACTAAAAGATTGCTCAGGAGGAAGCTATTTATTTTCCAAGTACCTGTTTAGGTTTAAGAGCTCCTTTTGGTATTGATATCTAATTTTATTTCACTGTGGTCCAAGAAGATACTGATATGATTGTGATTTTTCAAAATTTATTGAGACTTACGTTATGGCCAAGCATATGGTCTACTTTGGAGAACATTCCATGTACAGATGAGAAAAATGTATATACTACAGTTGTTGGATTGAATGATCTGTAAATACCTGTTACTTCCATTTGCTCTAGAATTCAGTTTAGTTCCTGAGTTTTGTCATTGTTTTCCTATCTCTGTGATCTGTCTAGTGCTATCAGTGTGGTGTAAACTCTCCACTATTTTTGTATTACTATCTAACTCTTTTCTTCGATCTAGTAGTATTTATTTTATGAACCTGGTGCTCTGGTATGGGGAGCAGGCATTTAGGATAGTTACACCTTCTTGTTGAATTGACCCTTTAATAATATTATATAATGACCTTCTTTGTCTTTTTAAACTGTGGTTGATTTAAAGTTTGTTTTGTATAATATAACTATAGCTACTCCTGCTTGTTTTTGTTTTTCATTTGCATGATATATCTTTTTTCACCCTTTACTTTGAGTATGTGTGTGTCTTTACCCATTAAATGGGTCTTTTGTAGGCAGCAAATAATGGAATCTTGTTTTTTAAACAGTTTTCCAATCTATATCCTTTAATTGGAGAATTTAACTGTTTATGTTCAAAGTTAATACAAATATGTTAGGTTTTGCTCTTGGCATAGTGTTGTTACCTAGCTGCTTTGTAGTCTCAATTGTGTAATTACTTTACAGGACTCATGAGCTTTGTACCCACATGTGTTTTACAATGGTGACTACTGCCCTTTTATTTTCACGTAAGAGTTCCTTTGAGCAATTCTTATAGGCACGGTTAGTGATGACTTACCTAGTGTTTACTTGTCTGTGAAAGACTTCATTTTTCCTTTATTTATGAACCTTGGTTTAGCGTGATACAAAATTCTTGGCTGTCAATTGTTTTCTTTAAGAATACTGAAAATGGGACCATAGTCCCTTCTGGCATGTAAGTTTTTTGCTGAGAAGTCTGCTGTTAGTCTGAAGGAATTTCCTTTAAATGTGATTTGGTTCTTCTCTCCTGCTGCTTTTGAGATTCTTTCACATTTACATTGGAAAGTCTGATGATTGTATGGCTTGATAATGTTCATTTTGCAAAGTATCTTCCTGGTGTGCCTAAGCTTCTTGTATGTGGATGTGTATATCTCCAGGAAGGTCAGGGAGATTTTCTTAAGTAGGTTTGCCCCAAGTTTTACTTTTTCTTCTCCCTCAAGAATGCATATAATGTGGAACGGCGTGCCAAGATGGCTGAGAGAAGGCAACAATGGAATGCAGCTCCCAGCGAATGAGACGCAGAGGGCTACAGGATTTCATGATTCCAAGTGAAGGGCTGGGTTCACTTCAGTGGGACAGGTAGGGCACTAATAATAGCCCAGGAAAGGAGCCACAGGGTAAGAGCCACCCAGGGAGGGCAAACCAAGACAGGGAGGGGCATGTCCCCAACTGGAACGTGCAGCCATCTAGGAGGGTCAGGGACTTCACCGCCTCGATGCTCTGATTCAGATCCTGTGCTTACCTCATCCCTCCTGCAACCCATGGTCCATGAGAGCCCCACCAGATTGAGGGGAGCCATGGGTTGTCGATACAAATCTGAGTGAGGCTCCTGCTGGGTTTCACAAGTCGTCAGCAGAAGTTTGGACTAATGCCAGGGGGACAGACCATCCCACAGAAAAAGGCAGAGTTGAAAGCAGGGAAAGAGGCCATAAGGCCTTCCAGGCCCCACACCCTACAAAACTCAAACTAAAGCCAGTGCACTGGAGAGCTTGGCAGCAAAAACACCAGTTTGACCCTGACCAGGAAGATTGAGCTCAGGGAAGGAGAGATGCCATTGGGAAGGCAGGGCTTATCTCACCAGCAAACAAACTCCAGGGAAGGACCACACACCCAGCAACCTGACTGAATCTGAGACAGCCCAGGAGTGCCTCTACAGGCTAAGAAAGATATAGCTCCAACCTCAACAGGACATCCAGTCAGAGATTCCTCCCGAAATCACCAACTTCAAAGATCAAAGGTAGATAAATCCACAAAGATGGGAAGAGGCTAATGCAAAAAGGATAAAACCATTCAGGACCAGAACACCTCTTCTCTTCCCAGGGATCACAACTCCTCACCATCAAAGGAACAAAACAAGACAGGGAATGAGTTTGAGAAATTGACAGAAGCAGGCTGCAGAAGGTGGGTAATAACAAACTTCTCTGAGTTAAAAGACCATGTTCTAACCCAATGCAAATAAACTAAGAACCTTGAAAAAAGATTAGATGAAATGCTAAAGAGAATAAACAGCTTGGAGAAGAACATAAACAACTTGATGGAGCTGAAAAACACAGCACAAGAACTTTGTGAGGCATACACAAGTTACAAAAGCTGAATCAATCAAGCAGAAGAAAGAATATCAGAGACAGAAGATCAAATCAATAAATGAAACAAGAAGGCAAAATAAGAGAAAAAAGTGTGAAATAAATGAACGAAGCCTCCAAGAACTATGGGATTATGTGAAAAGACCTAATCTACACTTGATCAGCGTAGCTGAATGTGATGGGAAGAATGAATCCAAGTTGGAAAACACTATTCAGGATATTACCCAAGATAACTTTCCCAACCTAACAAGGCAGGCTAACATTCAAATCCAGGAAATACAGATAACACCACAAAGATATTCCTCAAGAAGATCAACTCCAAGGCACATAGTCGTCAGATTCACCAGGGTTGAAATGAAGGAAAAAATCCTAAGGGCAGCCAAAGAGAAAGGTCAACTCACCCACAAAGGAAAGACCACCAGACTCACAGTGGATCTTCAGCAGAAATCCTATAGGCTAGAAGGGAGTGGGGGCCAATATTCAACATCCTTAAAGACAAGAACATTCAACCCAGAATTTCATACCCAGACAAACTAAGCTGCATAAGTGAAGGAGGAATAAAATCCTTTATGGGCAAGCAACCGCTGAGAGATTTCATCGCTACAAAACCTATCTTACAAGAGCTATTGAAGGAAGTACTAAACATGGAAAGGAACAACCAGTACCAGCCACTGCAAAAACATACCAAATGGTAAAGAACAATGACACGATGAAGAAACTGTGTCACTAATGGGCAAAACAACCAGCCGGTAACAAAATGGAAGGATCAAATTCAAACATAACAATATTAATGTTGAATATAAATGGCCTAAATACCCCAGTCGAAAGACACAGACTGGCAAACAGCATAAAAAGTCAAGACCCATTGGTGTGCTATATTCAGGAGACCCATCTCATGTGCAAAGACTCACGTAGACTCAAAACAAAGGAATGGAAGATTTACCAAGCAAATGGAGAACAAAAAAAAGCAGGAGTTGCAATCCTGTTCTCTGATAAAACAGACTTTAAACCAACAAAGATGAAAAGAAACAAAGAAGGGCATTACATAATGGTAAAAGGATCAATGCAACAAGGAGAGCTAACTTTCCTAAATACATATGCGCCCAGTGCAGGAACACCCAGATACATAAAGCAAGTTCTTAACGACCTAACAAAGAGACTTAGACTCCTGCACAATAATAGTGGGACACGTTAAAACTCCACTGACAATATTGGACAGATCAATGGGACAGAAAGGCAACAAGGATAACGAGGACTTGAAAGGAGATCTGGACTAAGTGGATCTAATAGACATTTACAGGACACTTCACCCCAAATCCACAGAATACACATTCTTTCAGCACCATGTCGCACTTACTCTAAAACTGGCTACATAATTGGAAGTAAATCACTCTTCAGCAAATGCAAAAGAATGGAAATCATAACAAAGCAAACAGTCTCTTAGACCACAGTGCAATCAAATTAGAACTCAGGATTAAGAAAAGCACTCAAAACTGCACCATCACATGGAGACTGAACAACTTGCTCCTGAATGACGACTGGATAAACAATGAAATGAAGGCAGAAATAAAATGTTCTTTGAAACCAATGAGAATGAATACACAATGTACCAGAACCTATGGGACACATTTAAAGCAGTGTCTAGAGGAAAATTTATTGCAATAAATGCCCACATGAGAAACAAGGAAAGATCTAAAATCGACACCCTATCATCAAAATTGAAAGAGCTAGAGGAGCAAGATTAAAAAAATCTCAAAAGCTAGTAGAGGAAAAGAAATCACTAAGATAAGAGCAGAATTGAAGGAGATAGAGACACAAAAAAGCCTTTCAAAAAATCAATAAATCCAGGAGCTGGTTTTTAAAAAGATCAACAAAATAAAAACACTGGCTAGACTAATAAAAAAGAAAAGAGAGAAGAATCAAATACATGCAATAAAAAACAATAAAGGAGATATCACCACCAATTCCTCAGAAATACTAACTACCATTAGAGATTACTACAAACAGCTCTATGCACATAAACCAGTAAATCTGGAAGAAATGGATAAATCCCTGGACACTTGCACACTCCTAAGACTAAGCCAGGAAGTAGTTGAAACCCGGAATAGGCAAGGTCTGAAGTCAAGGCAGCAATTAATAGCCTACCAACCAGAAAAAGTCCAGGTCCAGTCGGGTTCACAGCCGAACTCTACCAGATGTACAAAGAGGAGCAGGTACTGTTCCTGTTGAAACTATTCCAAACAATACAAAAAGAAGGAATCCGCCCTAACTCTTTCTATGAGACCAACATCAGCCTGATGCCTATATCTGGCAGAGACACAAATTAAAAAGAAAAATACAGGTCAATATCCATGATGAACATCGATGCAAAAATTCTCAATAAAATACTGGCAAACCAAATGTAACAGCATATCTAAAAGCTTATTCATCACAATCAAGTAGGCTTCATCCCGGGGATGCAAGGCTGGTTCAACATACGCAAATCTATAAATGTAATCCACCACATAAACAGAACCAAAGACAAAAACTATATGATTATCTCAATAGATGCAGAGAAGACCTTTGACAAAATTCAACAGCCCATTACACTAAAAACTCTCAGTAAACTAGGTATCAATGGAATGTATCTCAAAATAATAAAAGCTATTTATGGCAAACCCACAGCCAATATCAACTGAACCAGTAAAAACTAGAGGCATTCTCTTTAAAAACCGGCACTAGACAAGGATGCCCTCTCTCACCACTCCTCTTCAATATAGTATTGGAAGTTCTAGCCAGAGCCATCAGGCAAGGAAAAAAAATAAAGGGCATTCAATTAGGAAAAGAAGAAGTCAAATTGTCCCTATTTGGAGATGACATGATTGCATATTTAGAAGACCCCGTTGTCTCAGCCCAAAATCTCCTTAAGTTGATAAGCAACTTTGGCAAACTCTCAGGATACGAAGTCAATGTGCAGAAATCACAAGCATTCCTATACACCAACAACAGACAAAAGAGAGCCAAATCATGAACAAACTCCCATTTGCAATTGCTACAAAGAGAATAAAATACCTAGGAATACAACTAACAAAGCCTGTAAAAGATCTCTTCAAGGAGAACTGCAAACTACTGACCAAGGAAATAAGAGAGGGCACAAACAGGTGGAAAAAAATTCCATGTTCATGATTAGGAAGAATCAATATTGTGAAAATGGCCATACTGCGCAAAGTAATTTATACATTCAATGCTATCCCCATCAAGCTACCATTGAGCTTCTTCACAGAACTGGAAAAAACACTTTAAACTTCATATGAAATCAAAAGAGAACCCACATAGCCAAGACAATCTTAAGCAAAGAGAACAAAGCTAGAGGCATCACACTACTTGATTTCAAACAATACTACAAGCCTACAGTAATCAAAACAGCATGGTACTGGTACTAAAACAGAGATATAGACGAATGGAACAGAACAGAAGCCTCAGAAGCAATGCCACACATCTACAACCATGTGATCTTTGTCAAATCTGACAAAAACAAGCAATGGGAAAGGATGCCCTGTTTAATAAATGGTGTTGGGAAAACTGGCTAGCCGTATCAGGAAGTTGAAACTAGACCCCTTCCTTACACCTTATACAAAAATTAACTCCACATGGATTAAAGATTTAAACATAAGAGCTAACACCATAAAAACTCTAGAAGAAAACCTAGGCAACACCATTCTGGACATAGGCACAGGCAAGGACTTCATGACTAAAACACCAAAAGCAATGGCAACAAAAGCCAAAATAGACAAATGGGATCTAATTAAACTTAAGAGCTCTGCACAGCAAAATAAACAATCATTAGAATGAATGGGCAACCAACAGATTGGGAAAAAACTATTGCAATCTACCCATCCGACAAAGAGCTAATATCCAGAATCTACAAAGTACTAAAGCAGATTTACAAGGAAAAAAAAACAAACAAACCCATTCAAAAGCATGTGAAGGATATGAACAGACACTTTTCAATAGAAGACATAGATGAGGCCAACAAACAAATGAAAAAATGCTCATCATCACTGGTTATTAGAAAAATGCAAATCAAAACGACGTTGAGATACCATCTCATGACAGTTAGAATGGCTATCATTAAAAAATCTGGAGACAACAGATGCTGGAGAGGATGTGGAGAAAAAGGTACACTTTTACACTGTTGGTGGGAGTGTAAATTAGTTCAACTATTGTGGAAGACACTGTGGCGATTCCTCAAGGATCCAGAAATAGAAATTCCATTCGACCCAGCAATTCCATTACTGGGTATATACCCAAAAGATTATAAATCATTCTACTATAAAGTCACATGCACATATATGTTAATAGCAGCACTGTTTACAATAGCAAAGACCTGGAACCAACCCAAATGCCCATCAACAATAGACTGGACAAGGAAAATGTGGCACATATACACCATGGAATACTATGCAGCCATAAAAAATGATGAGTTCTTGTCCTTTGTAGAAACATGGATGAATCTAGAAACCATCGTTCTCAGCAAACTGACACAAGAACAGAAAACTAAACACCACTTGTTTTCACTCATAGGCAGGTGATGAACTATGAGAACACTTGGGCACAGGGAAGGAAACAATACTCACAGGGCTAGGTGGGAGGGTGGAGGCTAAGGGAGGGTTGGGACAGTGGGGGAGTGGGGAGAATGGAAAGGGATAACACTAGGAGATATGCCTGATATAGGTGATGGTGGGGGTGCAGGATGGAGACAGCAAACCGTCATGGCATGTATGTACCTATGCAACAATCCTGCAAGATGTAGGATGTGCATATGTACCCCACAGACCAAAGTAAAAAAAAAAATGCATATAACTTATCACTATACATAATCCCATATTTCTTAAAAATTGTTTTTATTTTTTTAAATTCTTTTTTCTTTATATTTGTCTGACTGGGTTTGTTCAAAAGACCTGTCTTTAAGCTCTGAAATTATTTCTTCTGTTTGGTCTAGACTATCCTCAAAGCATTCAGCTGTATTTTGTAACTCCCTCAGTAAATTTTTCATTTCCAGAAGCTCCATTTGTTTGGGATTTTTTTTTTTTCAGATATCTATCGCTGCATTCATAACCTACATTGCTTTTCTGATTTATTTGTGCTGGTTTTCAACTTTCTCTTAGATCTCATTGAGCTTCCTTACAATCTATATTAAAGTTTTAAAATCTATCGTTTTTGAAGTTTCACTTTGGTTAGGATTCATTGCTAGCTAGATAGGTAGTGTGATTCTTGAGGGGGTATCACAGCACTGTATTTTTCATGGTGCCAGAATTCTTACACTGGGTCCTTTTCACCTGGAGAAGCTGTTACTTCTTATTTTTGTATTTACTTTTATTTGGGTAGGATTTTTTTTTCTAACCCTTGAAAGTATGTTGGTGGTATCTGTTGTTTAGGGTTCTTTTGGCTTTACTTTTTTAGCCCTGTGCATTTCTATCAGTAGCTTTTGTATTGTGATGTGCAGTTCAACCTCCAGGCCAGTAGGTGGCACTGACATGTAAGGGTTGGCTGTAACAGCAGTTGAGTGTGTGCTTGATCTTTGCTTATTGGGAGGTGTTCTCTGGTGTTTCAGGTAATGGTATTCTCTGTGGAGTGCCCCTTGCCCTAAGTTCCATAGTCAGCAGGGAGTGGAAAGTGTGGGGAGGACCAAGCTGGGCAGAGTTGGACCACCAACTACCAAGCTCACCCATGGCAAGCACAGGCACCAGCCCTAATGGGGTGAGTGGTTGTGCTCCTGGTGAAATATACTGACGTCTCTGCAGTGGGTACTGGGCTGCACCAACTCGCTGTCCTGGGCAGGCAGGAATGTGAACTGTTTCCCTGTCACATCCCTGTCTCAGGACTTGAGACTCTCAGTTCAGAAAGACACTGCTATCTATCTCCAGGCTACAATGTAGCTGAGAGCCATGGAAAACGCCTGTCCCAAGGTCTCCATGGGAATGACTTTGGGGTGGATACGTTTTTGTTGCTCACTTGTTCTCTGATACCTGAATACTGCTGCTTTGTATAGAGAGAAAGAGGGGCTCTGCCTTTCAACACATATGAGTGAGTGTCAGCTGTGGTGGTACAGGCTGGTGTGGAGATGCCAGTGGTTGTGTACTGGGCCAGGCATTCCTCCAATCCTCAGGCCCCTAGATGGTCCTCTGGATAGTGCTCACAATCCTACAGGGACTAGAGCAGGTCCAGATCAGCAGACTTGTCCTCAGGTCCTCAGGTTTCAGGTGCTGGCTGAGTTAGGGAAGGGAGGGCTGGCTCCCAGGCCACTGGTAGAACACTCTGGCAGGGGCAGGCAGAATACTCAGGCAGCTGTAGAACATTCAGATGAGAGTGGTGCAAGGGAAGTTCACAGGATTTTAGGAATTGGCCTCTCAGGAGGGCACCGGGCCACAGCCGAAACAATTAGGCAGGGGTGGGACAGTTGTACTGAGGGCCTGTCGTCAGGGAGGATAGTCCCCATCAATGAGAGCAGTGGAAGCCAGCAGCTGCCAAGCATGACAGGCCTTCTCAGACCTCCCTCCCACAGAAAGTGGCAGAATCCACAAAGATGCCCAGTCTCCTGGCTCCCTGCTTGACTGGATGTTGGCATTGACAGTGAAGGGAGCCCCAGGGAAGATCACAGACCTCTGGAGGCTGGGACCTCAGAAGGACAACAGGTCACAGATGAAATGCTTAGGCAGGGAAAGGGTGGCTGTGTTGCCTTTAAAATTTGTTGTTAAAAACTAAGATACAAATATACACATTAGACTAGGCCTATGCAGGGGCAAATTATCAATGTCACTGTCTTCCACCTCCACATCTTGTCCCCTTGGAAGGTCCTCAAGGGCAGTAACATAAATGGAGCTAACATCTCCTGTGATAACTATGCCTTCTTCTGGAATACTTCCTGAAGGATCTGCCTGAAGCTATTAATTCACAGTTAAACTTTGTTATAAGTAGAAGGAATACACTCTAAAAGAATGACAAAAGGGTAGTGTAGTAAATATATAACCAGTAACATAGTCATTGATTATCAAGTATTGTGTATCATACATAATAGTATGTGGTACATAATAGTAAATAGAGTTTCTAGTTCTGAAAACTAGACAGAACTAGAGCTATCTGCGAAATGCTTTGTGATATCACAGAATGGAACCTGTGTTTTGATTCACCAGGCTCCAAACACTCTGTAGAATGTATAAAGTGACATTTCTGAGCTTGTATACTTTTATACTACTGGCAGTGCAGTAGGATTGTTTACACAAATATTACCACAAATATATGAGTAATGTGTTATGCTATGTATTACAACAGTTGTGATGTTACAAGGCAGCCTAGGAACTTTTCTGCTCCATTGTAATTTTACAGCACCATCATTGTATATGTAGTCTGCCCTTGAGCAAAATTTTGTTATGTGACACACAGATTGTGTATTGCTGAACTGTGTTATGTAATGATCCACTTGTACACTGCCCTCTCCCACTTTCTGAATGAGACAAATGCTGTACTAATTTGTTCTTCTAACTATAGAAACAGCCTTCACAAAGTAGATATTCAATAGATACTTTGTGAATAAATGAAACAAAGTTGGAAATAACAAAATTAGCACAAATTAATTTAGTGTCATGAGAACACAACATTTTCTTTTCAGTTAGAATTATTTAACGATATTATAGGACGTGATAGAGTAGACCTCATTTTATAACGAGACACTAAAAGAATGGTTGGAAATGCTGAAAGTGGAGTTAATTTGCATTAAAATTCACAAGGTTTGGAGTCATACTAACCTGAGTTCCAATTCTAGCTTTCTCACTTCTTGACTTGTGGTTGACAGAAAACTGCTGGAAAAAAATAATTCACCTAAGTCTTAGAATAATGTATATACATCATTGGGCTGTTCTGAGGCACAAATAGAATTATGCATTCAAAACATACAGCACAAGGCCAAGCCCAAAATATAAGTTCAATAAGCAACTGTTATTACCTACATTTTGTTTTGAACAATACATTATTTGGAATATAAGCTAAGCTGCTAGGACAAACAGACCTCAGCCTTTCATGATTAAAACAAAACAGAAGTTACTTTTGCTTTTAAATGTACAAGTCCCAAAGTAGCTAAGTGAGCCAAACAGGGTAAACAACCCTGCTCTATGAGTCATTAAGGCAATTGGGTACCTCCCAACCCTGTCATCCTCAAAAATGCTGAACTTTTCCTTAGACAAATCTACCTCAGCTTCACAGCTACATCCTGTCTTAAAAGAAAGAGAAAAGGCACCTACATTTTAAAACCATTTGAAGCAGAAGTTGCACATATTACTTCTATTCATATCCCATTGCCTAGTTACCTAGTTGCATGTCCACATTTAGCTGAAAGGAATACTGGGAACCATAATCAATAGTTGGACCACCATATAGAGTAGTCGCCCCTTATTCACAGTTTTGTTTTCTGCAATTTCAGTTACTAATGATCAACCATATTTTGAAAATGTTAAGCAGAAAACTCCAGAAAAAAAGTCACTGCTAAATTTTAAATTGTGTACCATTCTGAGTGGCATGATAAAATCTCACACCATCTCCCTGGGATGCTAATGATTCCTTTGTCCAGCATTTCTATGCTGTATACACTACCTACACATTAACCACGCAGTAGCCTTCTCAGTTATCAGGTTGGACAAAACAATATATTTAGGGTTTGGTGCAAGCCATAGTTTCAGTCATCCAATGGGTGGCACGGAAAGTATCCCCTGCAGATAAGCGGGGAGTCCTGTACACAGCCCATGGGTTAAAGTAAGAAGAGAAAGGAAGCTGGGAGATGGATATGGTTTGTCTGTGTCCCCACCCAAAATTCATCTTGAATTATAGTTCCCAGAATCCCCTTGTGTCACAGGAGGAATCTGGTGGGAGATATCGAATCATGAGGGCAGTTACCTTCATGCTGCTGTTATCATAATAGTGAATGAGTTCTCTCAAAAGCTGATAGTTTTATAAGGGGCTTTTCCCTCTGTTCAGCACTTCTCCTTCTTGCCATCGTGTGAAAAAGGACATGTTTGCCTCCACTTCCATCACGACTGTAAATTTCCTGAGGCCTCCCCAGCCATGTGGAACTGTCAGTCAATTAAACCTATTTTATAAATTATCCAGTCTTAAGCAGTTTTTAATAGAAGCATGAGAATGAACTAATACAGAGATCATAACAGGTTACTTAGTTATAAATTGCAAACAGTCTTCTTTATTGTTTGACCCTTTTCACAGATTAGGGCCTTCAGCCTCCTCCTAGAATATGAGACTACATATTGGGGTTCTTCTTCTAGAAGGAGCCATTATATTGCTTTTGATTTTGAAGGTTATGTACATTAAAATATCTTTATATATTCATTTTTTCACTTTATTCTCTAAAGGCAATTCTTAAACTTTAGTTCATAAATATTCAAAGCCAGTGGGGGTGGCTTTTGACACACAAGGTGGGGGTGAGGATTGCTGCAAATTTAACAATATAACTTGGGATAGGTTTTATCTAACAGGCAATGAAACCTTTTATGACCATGTCTGCAGTAAGCAATATACTTACAATATGACTCACAGCATAAATACTTTGAATTCTCTATATGCAGCATTCTAGCAAGTTATTTAACTTATCTTTGCCTCACTTCTTTATCACAAAAAAGTACTAATAAAATCTATCTTATGAGATTGTTGTAAAAATTAAACTACTGGAAGAGTCTTAAAACAATCTAGCAAGTATTAAGCAATTTTAACTCATTAAATTCATAGATAGATGGATAAATTGATAGATGATAGATAGATAGATAATAGACAGACAGAAAGAAAGGACACCAAATACACATGAATTTAGACACTTGGATTATAGCAATTAACCAAACAGAGAAGCAAAACAAAACAAAACATTCCAGACTTTGTGGAACTTATATTTTAATGCCATCTTATTTAAACTCTAAGAAGTAGGTCTTATTATCCTCATTTTACAGATGAAGAAACTCAGCTCAGAGCTGTAAGTGATTTATCCAAGTAGCTAATCACATAAACAATGATGAGCAGAGCGAATATTACACACAAATTAATCTAGCTCTAAGAACGCTGGCTACAAATTACCATGGTATATGTACAGCAAACATTTCTTGAGCTTCTACTATGCATGAGGCAAAAAGTGAGCCACACACTACACCCAGCCACTGAGAGGCAAAGCACATTGATGTTTTGGTGATTTTTATACTAATATCTTAAATCATATAAGTATAATAAAATACTTAGTATATCTTAAGCATAGACCTAGATCTAACCACTCCCTTACACACCCCATGTCATGTAAACACACCCTCAAATCTCTATGCTCCTCACTCCTGAATTCGTCTCTGGATAAACACGTTTGTGGCAGGAATAAGTTAATTAAGAGTTAAATCACTTCTATTTGAAATTATTTGGATAAATAAGAAATAACATGTATGGCAAGTTGTAAAAGAATACATGCCTCATTCACTGAAACTCAAGGACAGAATCAATATTCCTGGAGGAATAGAGTTCTTTCACTGTGGTGTTGTGTCTAAATATAACTCTCTGGCTTTAATGATTTGCTTCTACACAGGGGAACAGTACATGCCAGTGATTTAATGAGGGAATGGATTTTCTTTCTGGTTTCACTATTTTATTACAACTTAAATGCCTCTGGGTATATATGACTGTTCTCATTTGTATATGATTCTATATAGCATATGAAAAAAACTTGTGTGAGAATCTTAAATTTTAAGGAAAAAAGTAGTAAATGTGAGTCATTTATCTAGATTATTTAGAAAATATATTGCCTATTTAATTGTTCTGAAACACTGGTAGAAGTAATAGAAACCATGAGCAAAACAATGTTTAAAGATATAAATATAATAAAAATAATACATAATGATGAGCATATAGTATGGCTTGGATATTTGTCTCCTCCATCTCATGTTAAAATGTAATTCCCAATGTTAGAGGTAGAGTCTGGTAGGAGGTGTTTGAGGGAGGGGTAGGTCCCTTATAAATGGCTTGGTGCTCTCCTCAGGATAATGAGTGAGTTCTTGCTCCAAGTTCACATGAGATCTGGTTGTGCAATACTGTGGCACCTCCTTCCTCACTTTCTCTTGCTCCAACTCTCTCCATGTAATACACCAACTCCCACCTTGGCCTTTCACCATGACTGTAAGCTTCTTGAGAGCCTCACTAGAAGCTGAACCAATGTTGGTGCCGTGGTATTATAGCCTGCAGAATTGTGAGCCAAAATACAATTTCTTTCTTTGTAAATTATCTCAGGTATTTATAGCAATGCAAAAATGGACTAACACAACATAACTGAATCATTGTTTGGTAATTTAAAAGAAAATTGAGAATATTTCATATCATTCTAACATGTAAAAAATGAATAGACTTTAAATTTCAACTTTTATTTTAGGTTTGCAGGTACATGTGAAGTTTTGTTAGATAGGTAAACATGTGGCATGAGGGTTTGTTGTACATATTATTTCATCACACAGGTATTAAGCCCAGTACCCAATAGTAATCTTTTCTAATTCTTTCCCCTCTCCTCCTTCCCCCATCAAGTAGACCCCAGTGTCTGTTGTTTCCTTCTTTGTAAGTTCTCATCATTTAGCTCCCACTTATAAGTGGGAACATGCGGTATTTGGTTTTCTGTCCCTGCATTAGTTTGCTAAGTATAGTAGCATCCACTCCATCCATGTTCCTGCAAAAGCCATGATCTATCTCATTGTTTTTTGTGGCTGCATAGTATTCCATGGTGTATATGCTCCATATTTTGTTTGTTTGTTTGTAGAAAGTGATTTATTTGGAGAGGGAGAAACAGGAGAAGGAGAGACAAAGAAACTGCTAACTCTCACACTGAGTGAGAGAATCCAGACAGATGGAATCCAGGAGAGGAAAGCAGCATCCACACTGAGTGGAAGGGAATAGAGAGAGAGAGAGAGATGGAGTTTAGGAGGGGAAGACAGGCTTCCACGATAGAGTGTGGAAGGGGACTCCAGAGGAGAAATCCAGGAGAGAGAAAGATGGCTTCCACGAAGGGAGTGTTCGTGGAAGGGGACCCAAACATGGAGTTCCCATATTTTCTTTATCCAATCTGTCATTGATGGACATTTTTCCATGTCTTTGCAATTGTGAATAGTGCCACAATGAACATTTGCATGAATGTGTCTTTATGGTAGAATGATTTATATTCTTCTGGGTATACACCTATTAATGGGATTGCTGGATGGAACGGTAGTTCTGCTTTTAGCTCTTTGAGGAAATCTCCCTACCACTTTCCACAACGATTGAACTAATTTACGCTACTGCCAACAGTGTATAAATGCTCCCTTTTCTCTGCAACCTCGCTAGCATCTATTGTTTTCTGACTTTAGTAGCAGCTGTTCTGTCTGGTGGGAGATGGTACCCCATTGTGTTTTGATTTGCATTTCTGTAATGATTAGTAATACTGAGCTTTTTTTCATATGTTTGTTGCCAGCCCACATGTATGTCTCCTTCTGAGAAGTTTGTGTTCACGTTCTTTG
>NW_016107463.1:3575310-3583976 GCF_001604975.1 Cebus imitator | reverse complement strand
CAGCCTCCTGAGTAGCTGGGATTACAGGCACGCGCCACCATGCCCAGCTGATTTTTTGTAGTTTTAGTAGAGATGGGTTTTCACCGTGTTGACCAGGATGGTCTCGATCTCTTGACCTCGTGATCCACCCGCCTCGGCCTCCCAAAGTGCTGGGATTACAGGCTTGAGCCACCGCGCCCGGCCTTGTCCACTTTTTAATGGGGTTGTTTTTCTGTTGTAAATGTGTTTAAGCTCCTTATAGATGCTGGATATTAGACGTTTGTCAGATGCAGTTTGCTAATATTTTATCCCATCCTATAGGTTGTCTGTCTACTCTGTTGATTCTTTCCTTTGCTGTGTAGAGCTCTTAAGCTTAATTAGATCCCACTTGCCAGTTTTTGTTGAGATTTGTTTACTAGATTTTGACATGAAATCTTTGACTCTTCCTATGTCCAGGATGATATTGCCTAAGTTATTTTCCAGAGTTTTTAGAGTGCTGGGTTTTACATTTCAATCTTCAACAAATTTTGAGTTGATTTTTATATATGGTGAAAGGTAGAGATCCAGCTTCAATATGCATATGGCTAGCCAGTTATGCCAGTATCATTTATTGGATAGGGAGTCTTTTCCCCATGGCCTGTTTTTGTCAGCTTTGTCAAAGATCAGTTGGTTATAGATATGTAGCCTCATTTCTGGGCTCTCTATTCTGTTTCACTGGTATGGGCCTTTTTTTTTTGCACGAATACCATGCTATTTGGGTTACTGTAGCCTTGTAGTATAGTTTGAAGTCAGATAACAAGATGCATCCAGCTTTGTTCTTCTTGTGTAGGATTGCCTTGGGTATTCAGGCTCTTTTTTTGTTTCCATGTGATTTATAAAATAGTTTTTCCTAGTTCTGTGATGAATGTCTTTAGTAGCTTAATAGGAATAGCATTGAATCTATAAATTGCTTTGGGCAGTATAGCAATTTTAATAATAGTGATTCTACCCATGATCATGGGATGTTTTTCCATTTGTTCATGTCTTCTCTGATTTCCTTGAGCAGTGTTTTGTAATTATCATTGTAAAGAACTTCCATCTCACTGATTAGCTATAGTCCTAGTTATTTAATTTTGTATGTGTGGCAATTGTGAATGGTATTGCCTTTCTGATATGGCTGTTGTTGGTATATAAGAATGTTAGTGATTTTTATATGTTGATTTTGTATCCTGTAACTTTGCTGAAGTTGTTTATCAACTGGAGGAGTTTTAGGCCTGTGAATATTTTCTAGATGTAGAATCATGTTGTCTGCAAACAGAGATAGTTTGACTTCCTTTCTTCTTACTTGGATGCCCTTTATTTCTTTCTCTTGCCTGATTGCTATGGCTAGGACTCTCCATACTAAGTTAAACAGAAGTGTTGAGAGAGGGCATCCTTGTCTTGTGTCAGTTTTGAAGGGAAATGCTTGTAGCTTAGTCCCATTCAGTATAACGTTGGCTGTGGGTTTAGTCATAGACAACTCTTGTTATTTTGAGATATGTTCCTTCAATACCTAATTTATTGAGAGTTTCTAACATGAAGATGTGTTGAATTTTATCAAAAGTCTTTTCTACATCTATTGAGATCATCATGTGGTTTTTGTCTTTAGTTCTGTTTATGTGATGAATCATGCTTATTGATTTGCATGTTTTGAACCAATGTTGCATCCCCAGGATAAAGCCTACTTCATCATGGTAGATTAGCTTTTTCTTGTGCTGCTAGATTCGATTTACCAGTATTTTGTTGAGGATTTTTGCATTGATGTTTATCAAGATATTGGCCTCAAGTTTTCTTTTGGAGCAGTATATAATGACATGTATCCACTATCACAGTATTACATAAAATAGTAAATAAAAATCTTCTGTGCTCCATCTATGTATCCTTAATCTCCTCTCCCCTGAGCTTTGGGCAACCATAGATCTTTTTATTTTGTTCATGGTTTTAGCTGTTTCAGAACATTATATAGTTGAAAGCATATAGTATATAGTCTTTCCAGATTGGCGTTTTTGTTAGCAAAGTGCATTGAAAGCTCCTCCATGTTATTTTTTGGCTTAATACCTTATATCTTTTTATCTCTAAATAGTTTCCATCGATGGATGTACTTCTGCTTCTGTTTGGTTATCCGTCCACATATGAAGGGCATCTTGCTTCCTTCCAAGTTTTGACCATCATGAATAGAGCTGCTATAAAAATTTCTAATGCCATAAACCATCATTCTAATATTTTTTATTCTATAGTCTTGTAGATTTAAACATGGGAAGCCTAACAGATGCCGAATGAATAAATTCCAGAAACTGGTTAAAAAGAACAAATTCTTAATTCTATCCCATTTATGAGCATTTTATGTATCCATAGAGTAAGGAAAAGTGTTTGCAAAAGCATGCTCTAGCTTTAAGTTTTAGATAAATAGGTGTTTGATATATAATAATATGTTATTTAAAAGCTAAAAATAATCAAAATTCAAATTATAATAAATGAAGTCAATTTTCTTTAATTTTGGAAATGACTAAAAACACAATTTACTCTCTAGATTGCATTACAGTATATAGCATTTAATTATTTTTCTTTTCTAAAGGACTTTAAAAATGTTTGCTATAGCATATAATATTATGTTAATTTTCATTTGTTAAACAATTATGGTTTGCAGAATAAGCAACATAAAGCAAATAGTCAGATCACCGAGAGTTTTTATAAGTATCTACAGTTAACACTTACAAGATGTTTACTATGTACTGGTCCTGTTTTGTGTGCTTTTTCATGCATTAATAAATTTACTCCTTGCAATAAATGAGTATGTCAATCCTCTTAATAACTCCATTTCACAAATAAAGTATTGTGGTCACCCTGAAAAGGCAGAATGGACCCTCCTCACTCAAAATTTGGTTGAATTGTTGAGAATGATGACACTACACATGCACAGATGGTATAAAGATATTTGTTACTCACATAATGAGTTTTTCTGAGGAGAGGGCAGGCTCCCAAGCAGTCCCAAAATGGCTGGAGAGTAGGGAAAGGAGACTGGCTTGGCTTTTAAGGCTTTTGTATGGCTTAAACTTTTTATGAGAGCAAAAGGAAGGAACACTCAGGCTCTCTTATCACATTCTCTAGAAAGGAGGCAGGGAAGCCATAAGGAGTGGAAGGGCTTAAAAACTTATAACACTCAAACAACAGAAATGGAGTCAGAGTGTTTATTTTAAAAACAAAAACAAAGGCTCAGTGTGGATAGTTTACCCTAATCGCAGAGCTTTTAAATTGCAGATCTCAATTAAAATTCAGTCAGTTGTTTCCAGTATCCATGCTCTTAACCTAGACACAACTTTTCTAATTATATAAGCATCCCTTGCTTACTAAAGAAAATATGGTATTTATAAATAAGTTGTGAAGATTAAATAAAAATCATGCTTAATTATACAACTCAGGGGAAGACCATGAGTTATATTTAGTTTAGTTCTACATTGTCCTTTAACTGTTACACTGTTTTAATATTATGTGAGGTGTTTTGGATTTTTCTAAATTAATTACTATATATAAAACATTTTTTCAATTAATTAAATATTCTTCAAAGTGGTAGACAGAACTCTAAGATGCCCCCGATAATCTAGCTCTTGGTGTTACATCCTGCATTATTCTCTTGCCTGTGATTTGATTCTAATGAATAGAATCTTGCAGAGATAATGGACGTTAGCACCATAACAGGTGCCACTATTTTACAGATATAACTAAGGTCCCTTGAGTTCATCAAAAGAGATATTATCCTGAATAGGTATAATATAATCAAGATAGTTCTTTAAAAAATAAAAATAAATAAATAAAACAGTTTGGCCATCCCCAAGGAGAAACATTCTTCTACAGATCTTGAAAAAGTAAGCTGTCATGTGGAGAGAGAGAGTAAGAGAGGCCATATGGCCAGGAACTGCAAAAGGCCTCTGGTAGCAGAAAGCAAATCCTGGCTGACAGTCTTATAATTACACAAAATCATAGAAAATAGGGACTTCATTCCTATAATCACACATACACACAAATGGAATTCTGCTGGCAACCACATGAGCTTGGAAGAGAATCCTGAGAATGGAATGCAGTCCAGCCAGCACCTGGATTGCAGCCTTGCAATACCCTGAGAAGAGGATCCAGTAAGCCACCCCTGGACTCCTAACCCATGGAAACCAAGAGATAATTAATAAATGTTTTAAGCGCTATCTGGGGTAACTTTTTATGTAGCAACAGAAATCATGTAAATATGTGTTTGCAAATCTTGGCACAAATAACTATCAGATGACTCTGACTTAAATTGTTTCAGTATTTTCACATAAACGCCAGCCTAAATCCATGATTCTTTTCTTGGTATAAATTTAAGGAAGTAGATATAGAGAAGAGAGTGCACATACGTTAGTTTTTGCATTTTCAAATTCATGGCATCTTATTTCAGTAATAGCAACTCAAGTGTCCGATGCTTGCAGTCCTGATGAGATGTCACCCTTAGTATTTGGCCTTTGCCTGACCTGAGGAAAGTTATGAACCTAACAAGACCCATCAGACTTTCTTCCTGGAATTTGAATCTCAAAAAGAATGACACTGAAAATCCATAAGTCTGATTCACACTTATTATGACATCTGATGAGACTTTCTGCAATTCCCTTCCAACTAGATCTCTATGTGCCTTGTTCCATACCACTTCTTAGGCTTCATTGTTCAATTTTTCTTTAATTCCATGAGTGCTGACTCATATCCTTCTAATAAACCTCTCTCCCCCTCTGCACGTGTACATACACACACACACACACACACACACACACACACACACAGAGTCAATCCTCATTATTCAGTACTTGTAAATTTGCCTGCATGCTAAAATATATCTGTAACTCCAAAATTAATATTTACTATGCCTTTGTGGCAATATGCTGACATTATGGGGGATTGAAAACTTGGAGTCACCCACACATACATTTTCAGATGGCATAGAACAAGGCAAATCTCCACCTTCTTATACCAACTCTCACACGGTAAAAGTGCTCCTTTCACAGTCTACGTAATGCCATTTTTACATTTTTGTGCTTTTCTCTGGGTGACTTTGATGTATAAAATGGACTTTATGTGTTAGGTTGAAACGCTGTCTTATGTTTCTAAGCACAAAAAGGCTGTGATGTTCCTTAAGGAGAAATGTGTAATATATAATCTTTGTTCAGGCATGTGTTACAGTGCTGTTGACCATGAGTTCAACATGATGAGTCAATGATACAATATGTCTAGAAAAAGAAAGGAAACTCACTGATGTGTACATAAGGCTGCTTTGGAAAGTGCTAAAGTAACATGGACACAAGATGTAATGAAACTATGGAAAAGGTTTTGAAAAGTAGTTAAATGTGTGGATTCATGTGATGACTACAAAATTCTAAGAAGCATAGTGGTCAGCATTGTTGTGAGCTTAAAAGCCAAAAAAAAAAAAAGTATGGTCACCATAGTCAAGAAAATGTTAAACCCATCTCAGCTAGTGGTGGCAGGTTTGCATATTTCAAAAAGCAATGCTACATGGAAAATTTAAACTGGCAGGCAAGGCAATTAAAAAACATTTGCCAACTGTCGCACAGAAAAAGTGTTATGTAGAAGAGCAGGTTTTCAAAGGTAATGAGACTGGCTTGCTTTTCAAAGACATTGGCAAACAAACCTAGTAACACAAGTGATGTTTGGAGTGACAAAAATTTTGTGACCACAGGCTCACAGTAACCTAATCCAGTATTTTCCCTTTTAGTAATAGTTCAATATCTGCTAAATCAATATTCATGGTGATTTTATGGAACATAGCCACCATGAATAATGAGAATGAACACACACAAACATACACACACACCAATGTTTCTGTTGCTGGAAACTAAAGAATCCAATCAATAATATACCATATTAAAAGACTGAACTTATATCACTTTTAATATAGCTTGCCAACCAGAAAGCTTTATCAGCTTGCATCAATGATATGTCCAGTTTCCCTATATCATAAAACTTGTTGTGTCATTCCAATTTGGTAAACAAAAAAGAAGCAACTTTTTGTTTTAATCTACAGTTCCAATCGAGCAGAATTTGCCTTTTCTCATTTCTTGCATGTGTAATTCTCTTTTTTTGTTGTTGTTGGGGTGCATTCAGTGACTATCAGTTTTTCTTAATGCTTTATGAAATCATTTTTTACCATCTTCAGGCTGAACTAACCTCAATTTTCTGGTCTAATTCAATAACCTTTACAGTTTCCTCATTCTTTTGTGTTTCTTGTTTTCTTTGTCTTCCTTTTGGATTCATTTTGTGATAAAAATCTATTCTACAATATTTCTTCACCTAGGAATTTTGAGAGTAAGCTTTGAGTCCTAGATGTTTGAAACTGTCATATCGTCCTCACATATATAATCATTTGGTTCTAGAATATTCTAAATGAGATCTTTTTGTTTTAAAATTAGATAGTAGAGGTGCTGATCCATTATATTCAGAATTGCCAACTAGAATTCCAATGTAAATGTGATACGTCATCCCTTAGAGTCTCTAATTTCATTCATCTTGAAGCTCATAATAAGTTTCACTTTTTCCTGGGTATTCTAAAATGTTACTAGTATGTCTAAGTATGATGTTTTGCTTTGTTTCGTGTTTTTACAATGTCTTAAGCGCCCAGTTAACAAGATTAACGCACACCTTTCTTCCATTCTGATAGTATTTATTATTTTCTCCTTTCTGAGTATTATATTTATAATGAAATCTCCTTAGACATGTGTTAAAAATTTTAGATCTATCATCCTTGTTTCCTAACTTCTATTTTCATACATTTTAATTCTCTGTCCTTTATGGGTTGTACTAGGAAAGATTTTTTATTTGGTCATGTACTTCACTAATTCACTAATCATTTGAGTCCATTCTGACATCAATTCTATCTGCTAATTTTATTTATTTTAACAAATTTTAGTACTTGCAAAATATCCTCTTAGCTCTTTTTGTGTTTGGGGAGATGTGTTAAATTTCTTCATCACTTTGAAGATATTTCTGTCATTTCTAAAATTGTGTGTTCTATTCATGCTGTTTCATCAGGTATTATTTCTCGACATTCATGTCTATTTTTCATGGAATTTCATTGCTTACATGCCCAGACATATTTTTTTTCTTGTGTACTCATTTTACTAGGAAAACTGGTGAGGGGCAGGATGCTATAGAAAGAACTACATCAGAAAAAAAAGATCCAAGATGGATCAGCTAGGAATAGATGTGGAGTGCAGTTTCCAGTGAGAACAACACAGAGGGTGAGTGACCATCACATTTCCAAATGAGATTTTACTGCCCACAGGCCAGGAGATTCCAGAGCTGAAAAGTACCCCGAGTTTCCAGCATGGCTGTTTCAGCCAGCGCCATGGGTCTCCACACAAAAACTCATACAAATCTGGGCAGACATTTCAACTGGTGCCTGGAATGCCTGGGTCACAAAGCCATCCATTCAACTGAAAAAAGGGGGGCTGAAACAGGGAGCTAGGTGATCTGGCTCAGTGGGTCCCACCCCCACAAAGACCAGCAATCTGAAATGCTCTGGATTGAGAGTTTCGTAGCAAGCACAGCTGGACCTAGGATGGTACAGCTCGGTGGGAGGAAGGGTGTCTGCCATTACCGAGGCAGCCCACCACTACTAAGATAGTCCACAACTACTGAGGCAATCCACCATTACCAAGGCGGTCCACCTTTACTGAGGCAGTCCACCATTACTGAGGCAGTATGCTATTACCAAGGCAGTTCTAACTGTACCTCTGTAAACAAAACCACAAGGAAGTTCACACAGCAGCTAGGCAGAGCCTACAGCAGCTCAGCAATGCCTCTGCTGGGAGACTGTTACTAGACTACCTCCTTGCTGGGTGGGGCATCTCTGAGAAAAGGCAACAGCACATCAGGAACTTATAAATAAAGCCCCATCTTCCCAGGACAGAGTACCTGAAAAAAATAAGTGTTTAGGATATCCACTGCAGCAGACTTAAACGTACCTAGCCAGCAGCTCTGAATGAAACAATGGAGCTCCCAGTTCAGCACCTGAGCTCCTGTAAGGGATAGACTGTCTCCTCAAGCAGCTCCCCAACCCCTGTATATTTAAAGAGACACCTCATAAAGGAGAGCTCAGGCTGACATCTGGCAGGTACGCTTCTGGGACGAAGATAACAGAAGAAGAAACCAGCAACAACCATTACTGTTCTGCAGCTGACACAGGTGATCCACAGGCAAGCAGGGTCTGGAATGGACATCCAGCAGTCCTACAGCAGAGGGGCCTGACTTTTAGAAGGAAAACTTAAAAACAGAAAGAAATACCTTCAACATCAACAAAAAGGACATCCACTCAGAGACCCCACCTGAAAGTCACCAACTACAAAGACCACAGGTAGATAAATCCACAAAGATGGGAAGAAACCAGTGCAAAAGGATGAAAACACCAAAAACCAGAATGCCTCTTCTCCTCCAAGGGATCAAAACTCCTTACCAGCAAGGGAACAAAGCTGGATGGAGAATGAGGCTGATGAATTGTCAGAAATAGGCTTCAGAAGGTGGGTAATAAGAAACTTCTCTGAGCTAAAAGAACATGTTCTAACCCAATGCAAAAAAACTAAGAAACTTGAAAAAAGGTTAGACGAAATGCTAATGAGAATAAATAACTTAGAGAGAAA
>NW_016107463.1:3552049-3575270 GCF_001604975.1 Cebus imitator | reverse complement strand
CAAGTGGAAGAAAGGACATCAGAGATTGAAGATAAACTCAATGAAATAAAATGAGAAGGCAATAATAGAGAAAAAAAGAGTGAAAAGAAATCAACAAAGCCTCCAAGAAATATGGGATTATATGAAAAGACCTTATCTTCATTTGATAGGTGTACCTGAATGTAATGGAGAGAACGAATCCAAGCTGGAAAACACTCTTCAGGATATTATCCAGGAGAACTTCCCCAACCTAGCAAGCCAGGCTACCATTTAGGTCCAGGAAATACAGAGAACACTATAAAGATATTCCTCAAGAAGAATAACCCCAAGGCACATAATCATCAGATTCAACAGGGCGGAAATGAAGGAAAAATGCTAAGGGCAGCCAGAAAAAAAGATCAGGTTACCCACAAAAGGAAGCCAATCAGACTCACAGAAGATCTCTCTGCAGAAAGCCTGCAAGCCAGAAGAGAGTGGGGGCCAACACTCAACGTCCTTAAAGAAAAGAATTTCAACCTAGAATTTCATATCCACCCAAAATAAGCTTTTTGAGAGAAGGAGAAATAAAATCCTTTATAAACAAGCAATTACTGAGAGATTTTATCACCACCAGGCCTGCCTTACAAGAGCTCCTGAAAGAAGCACTAAACATAGAAAGGAATAACGAGTACTAGCCACTCCAAAGATGTACCAAATGATAAAGAGCAAACAATGAAGAAACTGAGTCAACTAACGGGCAAAACAACCAGCTGGCATCAAAATGGCAGGATCAAATTTACACATAACAATGCTAACCTTAAATAGAAATGGGCTAAATGTTCCAGTCAAAAGACACAGACTGACAAATTGGATAAAAAGTCACCCAGGAAACCCATCTCACATGCAAGGACACACACAGGATTAAAATAAAGGGATGGAGGAAGATTTACCAAGCAAATGGAGAGCAAAAAAATAAAACCAGGAGTTGCAATCCTAGTCTCTGATAAAATAGACTAAACCAACACAAATCAAAGGAGACAAAGAAGGGCACTAAATAATGGTAAAAGGATCAATGAAACAAGAAGAGCTAAGAATCCTAAACATATATGCACCCAATACAGAAGCACCCAGATACATAAAGCAAGTTCTTAATGACCTACAAATAGACTTAGACTCCCACACAATAATAGTGGGAGACTTTAACACTCCACTGTCAATATTAGATCAATGAGACAGAAAATTAACAAGGATATCTAGGACTTGAACTTAGATCTGGACCAAGCAAACCGAATAGACATCTACAGAACTCTCCACCCCAAATCCACAGAACATATATTCTTCTTAGCACCACATCACACCTACTCTAAAATTGACCACATAATTGGAAGTAAATCACTCCTCAGCAAATGCAAAAGAATGGAAATCATAACAAAGCAAACAGTCTCTTAGACTACAGTGCAATCAAATTAGAACTCAGGATTAAGAAAAGCACTCAAAACTGCACCATCACATGGAGACTGAATAACTTGCTCCTGAATGATAACTGGATAGACAATGAAATAAAGGCAGAAATAAAGATGTTCTTTGAAACCAACCAGAATGAAGACACAATGTACCAGAATCTCTAGGACACATTTAAAGCAGTGTCTAGAGGAAAATTTATAGCAATAAATGCCCATGTGAGAAGCAAGGAAAGGTCTAAAATCGACACCCTATCATCAAAATTGAAAGAGCTAGAGGAGTAAGATCAAAAAAATCTCAAAAGCTAGTAGAAGACAAGAAATCACTAAGATAAGAGCAGAACTGAAGGAGATAGAGACACAAAAAACCCTTCAAAAAATAATAAATCCAGTAGCTGGAATTTTGAAAAGATCAACAATATAGACACACCACTAGCCAGATTAATAAAAAGAGAGAGAAGAATCAAATAGATGCAATAAAAAATGATAAAGGAGATATCACAACCAATTGCACAGAAATACAAATTACCATCAGAGATTTCTACAAACAACTCTATGCACATAAACTGGTAAACCTGGAAGACACTGACAAATTCCTGGACACTTGCATCCTCCCAAGCCTAAACCAGGAAGAAGTTGAATCCCTGAATAGACCAATAACAAGGACTAAAGTTGTGGCAGCCATTAATAGCCTACCAACCAAAAAAAGCTCAGTTCCTGATGGATTCACAGCCAAATTTTATCAGACATACAAAGAGGAGCTGGTACCACACCTTTTGAAACTATTCCAAACAATCCAAAAAGAGGGAATCCTTCCCAAATCATTTTATGAGACCAACATCATCCTGATACCAAAACCCGGCAGATATTCAACAAATAAAGAAAACTTCAGGCCAATATCCATTATGAACATAGATGCAAACATCTTCAATAAAATACTGGCAAACCAATTGCAACAGCACATCAAAAAGCTTTTCCATCACAATCAAGTAGGCTTCATCCTGGGGATGCAAGGCTGGTTCATCATATGCAAGTCTATAATCATAATCCACCACGTAAACAGAACCAAAGACAAAAACCACATGATTATCTCAATAGATGCAGAGAAGGCCTTTGAACAAAATTAAACAGACTTTATGCTAAAAACTCTCAATAAATTAGGTAACGATGGAATGTATCTCAAAATAATAAAAGCTATTTATGACACACCTACAGCTAATATCATACTGAATGGGCAAAAACTGGAAGCATTCACTTTGAAATCTGGCACTAGACAAGGAAGCCCTCTCTCACCACTCCTATTCAATATAGTATTGGAAGTTCTAGCCAGAGCAATCAGGCAAGAAAAAGAAATAATGGATATTCAATTAGGAGAGGAGGAAGTCAAATTGTCTCTATTTACAGAAGACATGATTGTGTATCTAGAAGACCCCATCATGTCAGCTCAAAATCTCCTTAAACTGATAAGTTAACTTCAGCAAAGTCTCAGGATACAAAATCAATATGAAGAAATCACAACCATTCCGATACACCAATAACAGACCAACAGAGAGCCAAATCAAGAGTGAATTCTCATTCACAATTGCTAAAAAGAGAATAAAATACCTAGGAATACAACTAACAAAGCATATAAAGAACTTCCTCAAGGAGAACTATGAACACTGCTCAAGGAAATAAGAGAGGACACAAACAGATGCAAAAACATTCCAAGCTCATGGTCACAAAGAATCAATATTGTAAAAATGGCCATACTGCCCAAAGTAATTTACAGATTCAATGCTATCCCCATCAAGCTACTTATGACCCTCTTCACAGAACTAGAAAAAAAAAACACTTTAAACTTCATATGGAACCAAAAGAGAGCTCGCATAGCTAAGACAATCCTAAGCAAAAAGAACAAAGCTGGAGGCATCACAATACCTGACTTCAAACTATACTACAAGGCTACAGTAATCAAAACAGCATGGTACTGGTACCAAAACAGAGATACAGACCAATGGAACAGAACACAGGCCTCAGAGGCAACACCACACACCCATAACCATCTGATCTTTGACAAACCTGACAAAAACAAGCAATGGGGATATGATTCCCTGTTTAATAAATGATGTTGGTATAACTGGCTAGCCATGTGTGGAAAGCAGAAACTGGACCCCTTCCTGACACCTTACACTAAAATTAACTCCAGATGGATTAAAGACTTAAACATAAGACCTAACACCATAAAAACCCTAGAAAAAAACCTTGGCAAAACCATTCGGAACATAGGCATAGGCAAGGACTTTATGACTCTAACACTAAAAGCATTCACAACAAAAGCCAAAATAGACAAATGGGATCTAATTAAACTACAGAGCTTCTGTACAGCAATAGAAACAATCACAGAATGAACCGGCAACCAACAGAATGAGAAAAAATATTTTGCAATCTACCTATCTGACAAAGGGGTAATATCCAGAATCTACAAAGAACTAAAACAGATTTACAAGAAAAAACATACAAACCCATTCAAAAGTGGGTGAAGCACATGACAGACACTTTTCAAAACAAGACCTATATGAGGTCAACAAACATATGAAAATATGCTCATCATCACTGGTCATTAGAGAAATGCAAATCAAAACCACATTGAGATACCATCTCATGGCAGTTAGAATGGCGATCATTAAAAAATCTGGAGACAACAGATGCTGGAGAGGATGTGCAGAAATAGGAACACTTCTATATTGTTGGTGGGAGTATAAATTAGCTCAGCCATTGTACAAGACAGTGTGGCAATTCCTCAAGGACCTAGAAATAGAAATTCTATTTGACCCAGCAATCCCACTACAGGGTATATATGCAAAGGATTATAAATTGTTCTATTACACAGATACATGCACATGTATGTTCACTGTGGCACAATTTACAATAGTAAACAACCAACCCAAATGCCCATCGATGATAGACTGGACAAGGAAAGTGTAGCACATATACATCATAGAATACTAGGCAGCCATAAAAAATGATGAGTTTGTGTCCTTTGTAGGGACATGGATGAATCTGGAAACCATCATTTTCAGCAAACTGACACAAGAACAGAAAATCAAACACTGCATGTTCTCACTCATAGGCGGGTGTTGAACAATGAGAACATATGGACAAAGGGAGGGAAGCATCACACATTGGGGTCCGTTGGGGGGACTAGGGGATTGACAGCGAGGAGTATGGAGGTTGGGGAGGGATAACATGGGGAGAAATGCCAGATATAGGTGACGGGGGGATGGAGAAAGCACATTGCCATATATATACCTATGCAACAATCCTGCATGATCTTCACATGCACCCCAGAACCTAAAGTATAATAAAAAAATACATATGTATTTAAACATATATGTGTGTGTGTGTATATATATATATATATATATATATATATATATATATATATATGTTATATAAAAAAAGAAAGAACTACATCAGAAGCTAATTTTCTGGTCACATAATTTTTCATTTTACATTTCTTCTTGGGTGTCTCTAGCTCTTCAGTACATCCCCATGCTTTTCTGACCCAAAGGACCAATCTCATGCCTTGTGCCTGACCACGAAAGCCTCTACCTGGCCTTAAACTGAGAGAGAGAGGGAAGGGTTGCATGCCTTTTGGGGCATCCCCATCTACCAAAACTCTGTTGATTGACTCTTGGTCCCTTTCTCCTTAACACATGCATCATGTCCAAGCTTGGAAAAACTTCTCCCCACAACCCCAATGTGCCATCTTATTTTTTTGCTGTCAGTTTTCTGGTATATAACTTTTGAGCTGTGACTCCCTCCTTGAATCTCATTCTGTTGTCTGCCACCTTTCAGTGATTTATTTCTGGTCCCCTGAGGTTATGGCTTTTTTATTCCTAGTTCTATTAATTTTTTTTTAAGTATTCTGCTGAGCATTTGATAAGAGAGGGTTGCCTAGAGTGTGTACTCAGTTAATCATGTTAAAGTAATCCTTAAACAACTTTCTAAGTTTAAAACCATCTGAAAACATGGGAAATAAAATCAGCTTTAGATTTGACTTTTTAAAAAATTCAAAGCTGAATTACATTAAGAAATAAATAACTGAGTAGAATTAAATGAAGTAATACAAAGGGGACATTTGGAATAAACAAAAAAAATAGTTGATATGAACATATTAAAAATTAAGGTTTCAATAGATTTTAAAAAATTGGAAACTTAAATGACTAAAATAAATATAAATAAACAGAAGTACAATCCAAATAGTAAACAATATAGACATTAAAAAACTGAGAAACTTTTATATTTGCCAAATTCACACATAAAAATAAATTTAAAGGAGAATAGTTCTACCAAGTATGTGGTAAAACAAATATTATTATATACTGCTGATGATTTCTGGAATTGAACTGTTTGCCAATGCATTTCAAATGCCCGAAATGTTTACCCATTTGATCCAAATATAAGACTAGATTTTTAAAATATATTCACGTGAAGATATGTTTTACAGAAAATTTATAATGGAAGAAAAAACAAAGTATTCTTTGACAGAATAGTTAAGTGAGTTAGCTTTCAATAACATCATAGGCTATTCTGTAGGCATTAAAATTGATGTTTACAAAGACTTACTTTATGGGGAAATGCTTATGATAGGTTACATCTTTAAAATAAAATATAATTATGTATATAGGTTTCTTTTGACTTAAAAAAGGCACATATGAGCAAACCAAAAACTAAAAGGACATTTATGAAAATATCAAAGAAGTTTTGCTTTACTTGATGAATTTAAGTTTTAAAACCATCTTATGTATTTTCAAAAATCATCTGCAGTGAGTAGATAATAAGCTGATAAATGGTGAGAGAAGGTATTTTAATAAGTAATTATCTGAATAATATTTTACTTTATTTCTCAGCATCCTTTCATTTCATGTCTTGCAGATTTTTTCTTCTTGTATTAGTTTCCTAGGGCTGCTGTAAGAAATACCAGTAATTGAGTGAAAATAGCATACATTTTATTCTACAGCAGTTCTGGAGACCAGAAGTTCAAAATCGAGCTCTTGGGCCCATCTATCCTCCTTCGGAAGCCTGTGGGGAAGAATCCTTCTTTGTCTCTTCCTCGCTTCTGCTGGTGGCCATGGATTCTTGGTATTACTTGGCTTGTGACAGCACAAATTCAGTCTCTGCTTCCATCTTCACATGATGTTCTACCTGTGTCTTCACATCATCTTCCTTCTGTGTAAGTCTATCCCGTTTTCAGGTTCTCCTTTTTATAAAAAGCTCACTAGTCCTATCAGTGTAGGGCCCACTCTAATGATTTCATTTGAACTTATCTCTGTGAATACCCCAAATAATATCACATTTGGAGATACTATGGGTTAGGATGCCAGTGTATGCTTTTGAGGGGACACTATTCAATTCACCATAACCCCTTTGCCAAGTATTGATGCCATATCTATGTCTGTCTTCAAAGAGATTATCTCTTGATTCTGAACATCTCTCTTAAACTTCTCAATTATCAAACGTACTGAATTTGTAAGTTATTGCTTAAAGATGTCTTCTCAATTCATTGGAAATTTTCCTACAAAAAAGGACTAGGCAATATGATTCAGGACATAGGCACAGGCAAGGACTTCATGGCTAAAACACCGAAAGTGATCGTGACAAAAGCCAAAATGGACAAATGGTATCTAATTAAACCAAAAAGCCTCTGCACAGCAAAAGAAACTACATCAGAGTGAACAGGCAATCTACAGAATGGGAGAAAGTTTTTGCAATCTCTCCATCTCCAAATTTCACAAATGACTAATATCCAGAATCTACAAAGAACTTAAACAAATTTACAAGAGAAAAACAACCCCATCAAAAAGTGGGCAAAGGATCTGAACAGACACTTCTCAAAAGGAGACATTTATGCAGCCAACAAACATATGAAAAAAAGCTCATCATCACTGATCATTAGAGAAATGCAAATCAAAACCACAATGAGATACCATCTCACACCAGTTAGAATGGCAATCATCAAAAAGTCAGAAGACAACAGATGCTGGAGAGGATATGGAGAATTAGGAATGCTTTCACACAGTTGGTAGGAGTGTAAATTGGGGAAGACAGTATGGCGATTCCTCAAGGATCTAGAACCAGAAATACGATATGACTCAGCAATCCCATTATTGGGTATGTACCCAAAGGATTATAAATCATTGTATTATAATGACACATGCACATGTATATTTATTGCGGTACAATTCACAATAGCAAAGACTTGGAACCAACCAAAATGCCCATCAACGATAGACTGGATAAAGAAAATGTGGCACATATTTACCATGAAATACTATGCAGTTATAAAAAAGGATGTGTTCATGTCCTTTGCAGGGACATGCGTAAAGCTGGAAACCATCATTCTCAGCAAACTGACACAAGAACAGAAAACCAAACACCACGTCCTCAGTTATAAGTGGGAGTTGAACAATGAGATCACATGGACACAGGGAGGGGAACATCAAACACTGGGACCTGTCAGGCGGTGGGGGGCTAGGGGAGGGATAGCATTAGGATAAAGACCTAATGTAGATGACGGGGTGATAGATGCAGCAAACCACCATGGCACATATATACCTATGTAACACATTCTGCATGTGTACCCCAGAACTTAAAGTATAATAGTAAAGAAAGAAAGAAAGAAAAGAAAAGTGTTGATTTTAAGGTAGGCTTAATTTACATCAATGGCTTGTGGGGTGACAGTAATTACAGAAGACATTTTCAGCACCTCTCCAATCATCTCGTATGGAAGACATGATAAACTACTTCATTTAACGCAGGGAAAGCAGAATCAAGCAGCTGTCACCACCCTGGCTCACTGGAAGCAACAAAGGAAGGAAAAATTCAGAATCATTCAGAAGTATCAGAAATGTCACGTTAGATATATATGTGTAGTGACTCTTTAAATTGCCTCCTTAATTTAATATTGTAATTTTTGTTTAGAGACATCTCTCTTGGAAGCAGTAGTAACCATTTAAAGTAGAAAATAATAGCACGAAGCTAGAGCCAGTTTCCTGGTTTTCTTTTCAGAGTCTGCATCCAAAATACAAGAAACAAAAATATATAATATATATGGTAATTTAGGTGGTCTTGGAAATCTCAGTAAGATGCATTGAATGAGATATCAATTAAGTACTTGAGAGGTACTATGCATTACTTAATCACTACATGGATTATAGATTTAATCATCAAAATAAATCTATAGTTATGTGAAGGCAGTGAGAAATCTGGGTGCAATGAATTATTAATATTTTTTGATCCCCTAAACCCTTATCCTTTTGACGACCCACATAGAAAGTAGTGTTCTGGTACACATTATGAATTATGTCTAGAAAGACTTTTGATTTTAAAGCCATTTGGAATCAGTGTCATTGTTTATTATTTAGATCTCCATATTAAATTACATGGTATTTTCTAGTTTATTATCACATTTAAAATGCATATGCCACATGGTATTGCATCTACAGGCAGACTTGCAGGAACTAATTTCTGAGGTAACCCTGTTACAGAATCAGTCCTAAACCATTACCTCAGCATGACTTTGTGGTATCATACTGGGAAAAAATATGCCCTTTCTTTCATGGTGAGTAATTTTTTTTTTTTTGGCCCTGTCCATTCAGTTCATGACAGCAGAATTAACGGTTTTGACCTGTGGAGATTATTCTAAGCCAAAAAGTATCCAAAATTACAGACTAGTGGCCTACCTGTATCAACACTGCTGCTCTTCCAAATGGAAGGCTTACATATAAAATTTTCTAAAACAAATATAAGCACTATTACTATATTTAAGACCAGATTATATTAGTTTTTTTGTTATTCTGAGGGAAATGATGATTTAATACCAAAATATCTTTAAAATATCATTTAATCTGAGAGGTAATCATTAATATTGCATTACTCTTCCAAGGCATTATTTTTTTTTCCTGCCTCAGAAATTCCTTAATCTTTGTGACACTGAATTCAGAGAAACACTGCAAAATTTCAAACAAAAGACGGTCTGTTATAATACTTAAATTGTCTCTTAGAAGACCAATGGGACATCTACTGGTCTATATTTTCAACTTCCTCCAAGATTATTTTTCTGGTAATTTTTATCCAGCATTAGCCACTTCCCTATCTTGAATTTCTCAATACCTTTATTATTATTGAGGTAAATAAAATTGTAAAATTTTATTTATTTTTATCCAGAATAAATGTTCTTCAAATACTATTGCCTGTTTCTTTCTCTTGTGGTAGAGATAACAAGTCCTCAGTTTTGGAAGTGTCACCGGAAAGCTATCCCAGTTATTACTTCCACACACACAAAAAAACGCACACGACTGAAGTCACAGTATATTTTGTTTTGGCTTAGGTGCTGGTGTCGGCTGGTGGTATGTTATGAATGCAGTGCCTTACCTGCTGTACGTCTCTGCATCCAGAAATTTACTTAGAGATGAAGGAGAAAACTAAAAGTATCGTGAATGAAACACCTACTCCTTTCTTTTAAGGTTTGAATATTTAAAATAGAAAAATATTTTTGCCCTGATAAAACGAAGCCAGGGTTACTCAAAAGGAAATTTTGTTTTAAGATGGGGATTTGGCCCATGACCCAAAATTGCCACGGAGGCTTTGTTCACTGTGTGACTGATGCTGGAATCCTGTGGAGCCATTGTACGTAGCATAGGTAGGTGTGCCTTAGGATTGGAAGCTGTAGGTATGAATAAAAGAGCTTCTCTTTAAGAACTGAGGCTAATTTTGAAGGGAAAAGTACTCCTACTTAGAGTTCTTGCCATTTAAAAATAAGTGTAGGAAAAAAAGCATAACTTTTTCCCCCAGTGAATGACTGCAGCATACCAGTTACATTTATAATAATGATATTTTCTTACATTTTTGTAGATTGTTTCGGCATAGTAGTTTTATTTCTTCAAGAAGATTATCTCCCTGAGAAAAAGAACCACATTTCCTACAGTTTTCTTGGTGTACGGTACATTGTTAATTGTATAAGTTTGTGGATAGTAAACATCTGATGTGTGGTTGTTGAGAAAATAATATTTCACCTTTATATGGCTTTATGGTTCCTAATGTGCTTTCACAAAATTATCTTACACCTGAACAGAGAGGTAGCTGTGACAAATAAAATTGTGTCCCTGAGACTTGAGGAAATGAGGGATTTGTTTGTAGCTAAAGTCTCATAGCTAATAATGGGGGAAACAAAAACTCGTAAGTATGATGACAGAATGTGAACGAATTACTATTTCAACTAGTACTAGAGACAGCAATCTAGGAGACTTCAAGCCAGATTTTAGCCACAGTTTTTTTTTTTTTTTTTTTTTTGAGATGCTGGCCTGGCTAAAGTGCAGCAGTACATTCATTGCTCACTATAGCCTTGAACTCCTAGGCTCAAGTGATCATCCCACCTCAGCCTCTCAAGTAGCTGGGACTACAGGCAGGTGACACCACACCTAGTCTTTTTTTTTTCCTACCACTTAATGAGATGCTCTCTCTCCAGTTGACTACATTGCTCAGCACTCACAATTAAGCAATACCTGGTATTTCACAGTGACTCATGTTACCTCCCTGCCCACTGAAGACATAATATCCTAAACTTCACCATAAATGAATACAAGATGTAGAGCTTCTGTACCAGCTTTGGGACTTAGCTTAAGATAGAAATTATTAGTAGTTAGAAAAAAGCAAAGTAAGCAGTGAATGGGCTTGGAAGGATAGAAAGCAATGGGAAAAGACATTTGTTATCGGAGATCCTCGTAAAAATTTCAGTGAGGCCTGAGACCTCTGTCATATAATGATCATCCCTCTTTATAGAATGCAAAGGACTTACACACTGTGGATTTTGGTTTTAAGCAAATAAACCTCTTAATATCCCTTTCTAGAAATAAGCAGCATATAAAAAAGGGATAAAATTATGTAAGTCTACAGTTTCACCCTTATAATCACTTTGTGTCTTTAATAACAGTTTATGATTGCTTGTGATATTTTGTGTTAGTATTGGAAAATAACTTTATGATTAGTAATCTAAATTTAGGGAGTTATCATTGAAAATCATCCAAAATCCACAAAATCTGCCAAATTAAGGCAATGAAAGAAGTCAGAATGCATGAATATTTTAGAAAGGGGTCACAACATCTGCAAAGTCCAAGCATTTCTCTGTGTTCCACCCCAATTGCTGGGAAAGAACCATGAGCCTCTGCTCAGAATTGGCAAAACAAGGAACAAATCCCAAATGAAGCCAAAACTGAAAGGAGTACTAGTACTAGCAGATTCACATTGCTTAGCATCATATTTTATAGGGAATTGAAGGATAGGATATCCCTTTCTGGCTGTTTATATCTCTAATTTTTCTGGCAATTTACCCTTCTTGATGCTCTTTAAAAATAAAACTCAAGTTCAGAGAAGGAAATAACTCTTAATATTCTTGAAAAAGATTGCTGTTCTAACTAGTACTTAGGGTGTTTTAATTATTGAAAGGCTTTAACTTGCATCACTTTCATTAAAAGTCTCTGTCCCTTTCCATCTTCTCTAATTCCTATCACATTTATCAAGACTGCATAAGAAGGGTCTACAATTTTTTTAAAGAGCGCTTTGGAGAAAAGGGTCTTTCTGTAGAAAATAAGTCTTTAAAGATTTAGGATTTTTTTTCTTTTCTGATCTATTAGTAGTAGTTTGCCATAGTAGTTAAGAGGAGCTATAAGTCTATGCCAGGCTCAGTAAGAGCTTTTAAGTCAATTTGTGTCTTTTTCAGATGCTTCTGAGAAAGAATGAAGATGGAAAGGCTAGGCATTTGCCACAATCAGTGTGATAATCTTGTTATGATCAATATATCCACATGATTAACTCAGGTGACTACAGCTGAGGTTTGCTGAAATCTCGGTAAGAAACAAAGATAAGGACTTGGCCAACTTTATCACAAAACTGACAGCTGACCCTGGCTCACCCAATGCCTAAGAATAAAATTGCAGCATGCAGAAAATCCAACCAAAGGAACTGAAGCTCAAGCAAGTTCATCCTCAAAGGGCCTGATGTGGCAACTACAAATCAATTCAACTCTTAATAGAGAAACTCACTTAAGGTGATGCAAATGCTGAGCACATGGTGGATTCAACTTGCGTTTATGACTCATGGCAGTGTTTTCCAGGGGAGAAGAACACAGAACTTGGACAGCATCAAGGGTCAGTTGGTCAAGGCGGAGCCTAGTAGGGAAATGGGGCTGGAAAGTAGAAAGTGTAACAGCAATTGGGAAATTCTGGCCATGGCGGGTAGAGGAAGCTTGCAGTTAGCTGATTTGAGCATCCCGAATCCTGATGATAGCGTTGAAGACTGCAGCCCCCATGATCAGTTCAACATGGTCCTACCCTTTCTCCAGCCAGCCCTCTGCTCCCTGCCTCATGCTGAGTTGCAGGGATAGAGATTCTGCCTGGCATTCAAAGTCAAACTGGGACCAATGAGAGTAGTGTGTCATTGGCATCATTGAAAGAAGATCCTTTTCTGAGCTTCCCAGGGAATACAATCATCATGGACCTAAACTTGGAGTGACCATTTTGATAGGATCTCCACTTTTAACTATGGCAGAAGAGAAGCGTTCAAAACATTTTACCTACAGATTTCATGCTGTTCAGTACACTCATAATGCAAACATTTTTACTAAAATTATCTTGATTCTTTCACAGATGTGGTCTTAAAAAGAGCAGTTTACAGACAGCAAATTCAGTTCAAGAAACTGCCTAGTATCTGAACACATTCTATGTAAAAGAGGGTTTTAATGTATTTTTTAAAATAATTTTTATGTGCTTCTTAGAAGATAGTGTCTGCTTTGTAATTCTTTCTGAACACTGGAACACTGGAACAATGTCAATAAGATAAATGATATAATCTGCATGTTAATTTATGCAGGAAAATATATATATGTTACTGTCAAATAAAATATGAGAGAAAAGGCAAAATCATGATGGGTAACTGCCCAAATCTGGAGTTGCCATAGTTTAGTACAAAAGTTTCTCAAAATTTAGTACATGAGAATCACCTGGAGATGTTTTGAGTCATAGGAGAGTTTGAAAATTGCAGATTTAACCAATGTAGAATCACCTTAAGTAAGATAGTTTCCCTGGTTGATCCAATTATGAATGTCAAATGCAAACTATGTGTGGGAAGAAATTATGAAGATTATTTTATATGGTATAATTTTAAATTATTCCATATATCAAAGGAAAATTATCTCTGCCTTTAAAAATTAAATTGATTTTTGTAAGAATGAATGTGAAAATGCTCAATAAGTAGAATGTTCTAAATGTACTTCAGTTCTGCAATACAATTTTTTGTTTTCTTTTGGTATGTGTACATTTATCTTATCATTAAAAATATAAAAGCAATGTCATTTTCTAATATACCGGAGAAAATGTGTGGCAAAAGATGTAACTGCTAAAGGATACGTAACTTCTAAATAAGGATATGTTAATTTGGCCTACTGAAATACATTCCTTTTTTTGAGAACAAGTCTCATTCTGTCACCCAGGCTGGAGTGCAGTGGCGCAATGATGGCTTCCTGTAACCTCTGCCTCCTGGGTTCAAGAACTTCTCCTGCCTCAGCCTCCTGAGTAGCTGGGATTACAGGCAACTGTCACCATGCCAGGCTAATTTTTGTATTTTTAGTAGAGACGGGGTTTCACCATCTTGGTCAGGCTGGTCTCAAACTCCTGACCTCAGGTGATCCACCCATCTTGGCTTCCCAAAGTGCTGGGATTACATGCGTGAGCCACCATGCCCGGCTGAAATACATGTTTGACATTAGGTTGGTGCAAAAGTAATTGCAGTTTTTGCCATTGAAAAACTGCAATTACTTTTGCACCAACCTAATAGTTTCAATGGCAAAAACTGCAATTACCTTTGCACCAACCTAATAAATAACTACATACTACAGAAAAAAGCATTCAAACAAATAATCCACATATTATCACTAGTACTAAGAAATTTGTTTATCTTGTATTGATGCCAGTATGAGCATTTTATCTAACTATATGGAAAGAATTTATTTTTCTTATTATCATGAGCTATGAATTCAGACACATAATTTTAAACAAAATATCATTTAATATTACTTCCTCTGTACTGGGCTTTTTGTTCTTTTGTATTTCAAGCTCCATTTTAACAGCATCAGGAAGTAAGTTACATATAAGGCTGCCTTGAATTTATAAAATAGTTTCTTCCCAGGAACTCAAAATTACTTGCATTTATGCTTAGGAAATGTTTGTCAGGCTGCCAGTCTTTATTGTGTTCTTTTATGCTCTAAGATGTGCCTGGCGGAATGTCTATTAACCCCTCCTGACTTCTAATCAAGCAAGTTGGGCAGACTCAAGTTGCACTGTATGAGTTATAGGTCTGATTTGCTTATGACACAATAGAACTTAGACATCCATGTGTTTGTGTCTGCGGAACTTTGTCAAAGTAGTCGCCTCAGAAGGATAAACATTTAACAGAGTTGCTATTGTCTCAGATGTATTTAGTGCCCTTTTTGATAAGGGGTGGCATTCCCCTCAGAGCCAGTGGATGGACCAGTTTAGTACCACACATCACTCTTTCATCTTTCATCACATTTCTCCTTCATCAAACACAGCTCCCACTTGGTTTTTTTTGTTTCTCTTGTTGTTGCCTTCTATCAAATTATACACACGAGGAAGATTTTGTCACCATTGTAAATATGAAAAGAATGATAAGCCAGCTCTAGCCTTACAGTTCTGCTTAACAAAAATAATGCTCATAAATATAATGTTAGGTAATATTTTACTGAAATTTTCCTGTAAGCCAGAAACATTCTGAGCCATTGGTTTGCCTGATTTTAATGTTCAACACAGCTATGTGAAATGGGAACTATTATTCTGGTCTAACAATTTTTAAAATGAGATATGGAGCAATCTCAAGCCTATAGTCACAACTTGTAAAATGTTCATAGGCAAGCTTGATGTTGCTCATTTTCAAGTTATCTCTGACCAAGGCAGGGAACATATGGGAGGTGATACAGACATACCACTAGTGACACAGACAGTGAGAAAAACATATTATAAAAATATTAACCAGCAAAAAGTTTGCAGTAGAGAAGACACAACTCCCCATCCTTCAGTTTTCTTTTTATCAAAGAAGCAAGCAAAATCAGGCTGGGCTCCACTGCATGCCAAAAAAGAAACATACCCTTGGACTCCGCTGATTCAAATTTTGTGATGCCTGAAGCATTTTAATTCAGGGGCCTGCCCTTTAAGTAAAAGATTATATAAATATGAACAATGATAAGTGAAGAAATTGTATATTTATTAGAAATGCAAAAAGGAACCTCGGCAAATTAAAAAAATTAATTGAGTATCCCAAGCTTCAAAAAATAAATAACATTAGTATTATTAATAATCTGTATATCTAACACTTTATTTCCTACAGTTTTTGTTGTACACCCTCTGACTCACTCTTCTCATGACAACAATTTTATAACATAATTTTCTAAAAAGTAAATAAAAAGGTAATATTCAATCTCTCTTCTGACATGCTTGATGGAAAGTTGGGTATACGTTTAACAGTTATTGACACAAAAGAGTTTGTCTATGTCACATTTCTTTACTAATAGTGCCACATCAGCTCAGACAGTGCTCCTTGTCAGGGGACAGTCATCAGAGAACTGAAAGACAGCAATTGGTTCCCCTTGACTGTATCTTCCTTGAAATTCCAGCCCTCACCAGACCATTGGTGTGCAGAGCATGATATAACTTTGAAGCTTGGTCACGGTAACTTCTGGATAGGAAACAATGGAGGAGACTCTGAGTCAGTTCCCTCTTCTTTAGGTCAAAGATGGGGTCGAGATGAGTGATGTCATCTACTGGGCATAGATCTAACTATTGAAGGCAAAGATGGTAGCCTACTGGCCCATCCTCAACCCAAGGGCCACCATTGGCGAACAGAGCATGGAACCTAACCTAGGAATCACGCCATGCTCCCAGCACTTCTCCACATACACTCTGAAGAATTCTCCTACTCATTCTTTATTAGCTTTTTGATAAAGCAGTGTCTAACTGCAATATGTTATATATTTACAGAGAAGTTAGGAGATGGCAAGTAACACCTGTGGACTATGCAATAATGGAAGGTTTCTAGCCAGAGAAATGGCTGGTTAGAAAATGAAAAAATCCAGGTGAGTCTGAATATCAGCACTTCCTTTACCTAGAGAACTTGCATTCTTCTACTAAGCCAGTTTAGTTCTACTAGCAAAATTTTCCCTAGATTATCAGAACTTTGAGAGATAATAGGGACATTAAAGAGGAAAATTTTCTCCCTCCTAATGCTATAAGAAAGAATGAGCTTTGGATCCTGATAGACTAGGTCTAGCCCTATTACTACTTTTGTAAAATTGGAGTAATACATATGGTGGAATGTTGATTAGAGATTAAATGAAATGTATGTGCAAATAACAGTGCAGTGCTTGGCTGATATATGCTTCATGATAAGTCTTTTTATTTATTTATTTATTGTACTTTAAGTTCTGGGGTACATGTGCAGATCTTACAGGATTGTTGTATAGGTACATACATGGCAATGTGGTTTGCTGCCTCCATGCCCCCATCACCTATATCTGGCATTTCTCCCCATGTTATCCCTCCCCAACCTCCCTACCCCCGCTGTCCCTCCCCTAGTCCCCACCAATAGACCTGAGTGTATGGTGCTCTGCCCCCTGTGTCCATGTGTTCTCATTGTTCAACACCCGCCTATGAGTGAGAACATGCGGTGTTTGATTTTCTGTTGTCATGTCAGTTTGCTGGGAATGATGGTTTCCAGATTCATCCATGTCCCTATAAAGGATGCAAAGGCATCATTTTTTATGGCTGCATAGTATTCCATGGTGTATATGTGCCACATTTTCCTTGTCCAGTCTATCATCAATGGGCATTTGGGACAAACACCACATGATTATCTCAATAAATGCAGAGAAGGCCTTCGACAAAATTCAACAGCCCTTTATGCTAAAACTCTCAATAAACTAGGTATCGATGGAACGAATCTCAAAAAAATAAAAGCTGTTTATCAAACTCACAGCCAATATCACACTGAATGAGCAAAAACTGGAAGCATTCCCTTTGAAATCTGGCACTAGATAAGGATGCCCTCTCTCACCACTCCTATTCAATATAGTATTAGAAGCTGTAGCCAGAGCAATCAAGCAAGAAAAAGAAATAAAGTGTATTCAATTAGGAGAGGAGGAAATTAGATTTTCTCTATTTGCAGATGACATGATTGTATATTTAGAAGACCCCATCATCTCAGCCCAAAATCTCCTTAAACTGATAAGCAACTTCAGCAAAGGATCAGGATACACAAAATCAATGTGCAGAAATCACAAGCATTCCTACACACCAGTAACAGACCAACAGAGAGCTAAATCAAGAGTGAACTCCCATTCACAATTGCTACAAAGAGAATAAAATACCTAGGAATACAACTAACAAAGGCTGTAAAGGACCTCCTCAAGGAGAACTACAAACCAGTGCTCAAGGAAATAAGAGTGGACACAAGAAGATGGAAAAACATTCCATGCTCATGGTTAGGAAGAATCAATATCATGAAAATGGCCATACTGCCCCAAGTAATTGATAGATTCAACACTGTCCCCATCAAGCTACCTATGAGCCTCTTCACAGAACTGGAAAAAACCAACTTAAACTTCATATGGAACTAAAAGATAAGTCTTTCTATTATTTTTCCTAAACCAAATAGGATCAATTTTTTCCATCAGTGAAATAAGTGACTGCTATAAACTTGGCAGGTGGGGCATCTTGTTGAGCACTGGAAATTCAAATATGCACCAACTCACAGCCAACTTCAATCTCTGCTCTCTATGTTTGATATTGCACTTTTGAGCTTAGTATGCCAGATCCCCAATGGATTGAATCTGTGCTATAAATCTCCACTTATTTGACTAATTCTGAATGTATTTATCACAAGGATACTTTGTATTGTCGACCACGTCCTTTGATGTGAGTGACCTTTGCTGCCTTGTTTAATCCATTAAATTAGATTGCCTTCAGTGTTGTTGTTGGTCTTTCTGAAGCCTTGAATTACTCAAGTCCTGTGGCACCAAGGGCCTGGCTACAAAGCTAAGTCATTTAATTTCACCTGGAGCATTAAAATGCTTCTCTGTGCTGATGTCTCATGCTGCCAAGAACTCAGCCTGAAGGAGAGTCTAATGCAGTCTCTTAAGCTGTCCCTAAAAGTGTACATGAAACTGCTCTCAATAACAACATAGTTGAACAGTACAAATTGGCTTCTAGGATGACTAGTTTGTAAAATCCACACTTGCCTAAATAGAAATTGTAAGGGAGAATGCAGGTACGAAATCATGCTAACAAAATTGTACCTGCATTCTCTCTCTTGCTCTTCATTGGAACTCTGTAAGGGAGCTATATTGTTACTACAGTTTTATAGATTAGAAATTAACAAACTATGGTTCATGGGTCTGGCCTGCTACCTGTTTTCGTGTGGTCCATGAAATGAGAATGGTTTTTACATTTTTTTAGTGGCTGGAACAAAAATCAAAGGAAGAATAGTATTTTGTGACACGTTAAAATTACATGAAATTCAACTTGTAGCATCTATAGATAAAGTGTTTTTTCTAACACAACCACATCCATTTGTTTACATGTTATCTATGGCTGATTAGGCTCTATAAGACAGAGTCTAGTAATTATAATGAGACACTATGGCCCACAAAGCCTAAAATATTTATTACCTGACCTTCTATGAAAAGCTTTGCTGACTCCATTTACCAGACAATGAAGCTCAGGGAATTCTGTAACTTACTTAAAGCTACCCTAAAAATCAGTGGTGAAACATATAAAAACCCATGTCTGATTGCTCCCAGAGACCCGACTCGTAACAACTACACACTGTCACTATAGCGCTTGGTTGTTATAAAATCAGTGAATTTCACACATGGAAAGTAAATCACATTTTAGTGACTCTTTAGTCATATTTTCTATCTAGAACATTGCAGAAAGGTTTGGCAGAAGGTGACTGCTACCACTTCTGTTAAGTGGTGCGCTGCTGAATTTAGGAGAGTGTTTTGTTTTGCTGACATCTGCATAGCACAGTGAAGTTCTGGTCCTAGTTCAAGTGGAACGGTTGCCAGCCACATAATATAAACACTTCTACTTCTAACCTAACTTCAAAAGCACAGCACATATGCTAGGCTTTTGGAATTTGATCAAAGGTATGGGGACCATGCCCAAGAAATAATTAACAAATGATTATTCAAAATTATACATTCAGTTAATTACCAGTAAAGAGAAAAAATAATTCCTTCCTGGTTTCAAAAAGCCAGAAATAGTGGCAACAAGATTTGGTCCATTAAACCAATGAAAAAAAAAAAACTGCGCTGTCAGAATTATTCTCGCACAGCAACATTCTAATATTCAATATTCATTTTAATACCCACTTTTAAATGCATTTATTATATTTTAATTTGCACCTTGACAAATTTTAAATTTTAGATATTATGGTTTAAAACAATCATACAGCCTGGTGTTTTAACCATGAAAATGGCAAAGTGCTAATATTCAAGCGTACTATTTTGTATTCTGCTAGGACACTCAAGCAGGGGCATGAAGGATTAAGGAACATCTTTTTTTAAATAATTGCAGACATGTATAGATAGGAACACAGTGGCTAAGTAATAATTAATTTTGGGATTACATAGTGATTAATGAATTAACAAATTTGTAATTTGTATCCCACGCCTTTCACATTGTCAGTGGTATTAGGATCTTTGGACTGAAACACTTGATCTGCATTTTGTTTCATGGCTACCCATTCTGGAAGATGTTGTCCTCCAATTATTGTTCTGCTAGATGGTAGGATATCTACTTTTATGACTTAGTGACAAAGATATACAGCACAGCTTAGAAGACCACTGCTTTGGTTAAACTAGTATTTACTTTAAGTGGAGAAGGAAGATAGTTATTAGAAAACGATACAGAGTAAAGATCTTGCCCAAAAATTAAACTTTCTTTTTCACTTTTTGGTATATCTTTGACTCATTTTTTTGGACAAAGTTAGCTTCCAAACTAAGTCATTTTCAAACAGTAAGCCAAACATGAATTTTCCTCAGGTTATGTTTTCTCCCTCCTCTGAGCCCTCTTAGCATTTTGTGTACATGCCTCTTCCTGTACTTCCAGTCTTCCATTACAGCTATGAATTTACTTCGTCTGCATAGTCCTATGTATTGTAAAGTCATTGAAAGCAGGTACCAAATCTTTAAAAGATATTTCTGTTTTTGGCTCTAAGATAAATGAGAAAGCATTAATTAAAATTGAGTAAAACATTTAAATGTGGAAATGCATGTTACAAGGAAAGCTGTGTGCTTTTGTTTGACAGACACAGGGAAATTAGATATGTTCCACATAGTTTCTTGTGCTGAACTAAAGCAAACCTCACCATTTATAATGTTTGATTTGCTTTCATCATTTGCAGTGATGAAGACAGATATACATGTAGCAGAGAAGGAAATTTATATTTTGAAGAAAAGGAAAATAAGGAGAAAGGGAACTTGAGGGAGAAGTAAGAGGACTATGCAAGGAAAGAACTTACAGTTCCTAAAGCAAGAAAAGGATAAGGATGTCATACCAGGAGCACTGGACAACATACCCAGCCTGAACAGTTTTCAGTATTATCTTCCTTTCAGATGCAATCACAGTATCCAAGCAGTTTCCTCTTTTTTCCCTGTCTCTAATATTTCTGCTAGGAACCATATCTATATTTTGTAGAATAACAAATTAAAGAGTAAATAGATAAATATGACTATTTAAATTTATGATAATAAATTTGGTTTGAACAGACTTTGTGGTTAAGACATTAATGGGCATACAATGTATTTTGAACCACAGTCAATTAATGCAATGAAAGATGAATCTGTTTTAAAATGTATTTTTTCTCATGTGGACTTTGAAAGATAATTTTCTCAATTCAGATTCTAATTCTACCACTTACTAGTTCCTTGTCCTGTGAGACCATTAAAGGAGTTTTCTAGCTTCAGTTTTCTCATTGGGTGAATGGAGATGTTAGTAAAACTGAGGCTATAAAATTTCTATGATGATCAATTAAGATAATGTACTTAAAACACTTAGCATGTTATAAGCATTCAGTAAATACTAGTTAATACTGTTATACTGAGTCTTGATTTATTGTGCAGCTGTCCCTATTATGACTCTCCCATCGTGTGGGGCAATATTTCTGAATGGATAATTAATGCTGATAAAGTTTAAATTTATTAATTAGCCTCAATAATCTAACATTTGTCCACTTAGCATGCTTTACAAAAAGGGAACTCTCTCAAGCCCATGAGTCCCTGGTATTCTTTCATTCATAACAATGCACAGAATTTCCAATCCTGATTATCTTTCCATTATTAATTTTTGACCCTGCTCTAGTCACATGCATTCAAATATATCTTAAAATTAATTATTTAAATTTAATCTGAACAGAATATATAAACCAAGTGTGTTTTAAAAAGATAATTCTAGTGCATCATCTTAGAATAGTGTCAACACAATTACCTAATAACTCTTTACTGTGATTATATAACATTGATTCAAGAAGTAAAAGGTTGGACTGGTGCAGTGGCTCATGCATGTAATCCCATCACTTTGGAAGGCCAAGGTGGTAGGAAAGCTTGAGCCCAGGAGTTCAAGATCCACATAAGCAATATAGGTGGGACCTTATCTCTGCAAAAAACAAAAATTAAAAAATTATCCGGGCATGGTGGTATGCATCTGTAGTCCAGCTACTTGGGAGGGGGGATCGCTTGGGCCCAGGAAGCTGAGAGGATGCAATAAGCTGTGATTGCACCACTGCAATCCAGCCTAGGCAACAGAATGAGAACCTGTCTCAAAAAATAAAATTAAATTAAAAAAAAACCGTGAAAAGCTAGTTTATTTGGACTCTACTCTTATTTATGCAAATGAGGCTCTTATGAGGAGCACCTTATTGTTTACTACTCAAAATTTTTAGGATTATCTATGATGCTATGGGTTTCTCAAAAATTTCAGAATTCACACTTGAAGTACATGGTATTTGAGGGTGCGTTTCTTTCTGCAAAGCAGCCAGATCAAACTGATTGCAACCACGGAGCTCTGGAGAAACAGTAAACAAGCTGCCTTTTCACAAATATGATATATCTTTAGAGAAAAAAATGTAATTCTCAAATGACAAATTTTAATAAAACTGCAGTGATAGAGTACACAATTCCCAATTTAATTTCACATTATTTATTTAAAATAATATGCATTAGTGAAAAGACAAATAACATTTGTCTCAATGAGATAAACTGATACAGATATAATTCCTCTCCACTTCTGATATGCATATCATTTTATAGCTAAGTAAGCAAAATCTACAAATTTGGATAAGGCAAATAAATTAACTTTGTACAACTTGAAGAGGGAACATTTTATGTGGGAAACTATTTCTAAGCTTGAAGATGGAAGAAGTATTGTTTCTCTCTAATATAATCTCATTTAACCAAATATAGCTCCTAGGAAATGTGTGTGTGTGTGTTTGTGTGTAGAACTAGCAAACAAGAACATATAACATATTTCCCTATACAATTAAATAAACTAGAACTCATCAAATATGTGTATAATAATGTGCATGAGAGACAGGTCTTATAAAAGATGATAAAGAAGGAAAATTATTCCTAAAAGAACAACTTTTAATATTTTATCTTTCTGGAATTTATTAAACATTATGATTTCAACATTAAATTC
>NW_016107463.1:3544558-3551359 GCF_001604975.1 Cebus imitator | reverse complement strand
TTTTTAGACACAGGCTGAAGCACAGTGGTGCAGACTTGGCTCACTGCAACCTCCGCCTCCTGGGTTCAAGCGATTCTTCCGCCTCAGCGTCCCGAGTAGCTGGGACTACAGGCGCGTGCCAAATGCCCAGCTAATTTTTGTATTTTTAGTAGAGACGGGGTTTCACCATGTTGACCAGGATGGCCTCGATCTCTTGACCTCGTGATCCACCCGCCTCAGCCACCCAAAGCGCTGGGATTGCAGGCGTGAGCCACCGCGCCCAGCCTTGCTTCATTCTTATATTTCCATTTCTTACCACTGAGTATACAATGTCTCCCCAAGCATGTGCCTCTGACTACTCTCTCCTATTCTGCAAGGGTGAGATAATTAATTATTAAGCAAACTAGTCAGAGACTAAGTCATTGAATAGGCCATTCTTCACCAGAATGGAAGAATACTAGTGGGGTGTATGAGAGTAAACACGGTTGGGTAGAGGGACAGGTTGGGGCAGAGAAGGATAGGAGGGCAGTTAGGAAGCACCCAACAGCCTGCCACGTCTAAGTTTAATGCTATTTCTCAGACGAACCTTGAAGGTGGTGGGGCATCAGGTGCTTTCTTATCAGAATCCCAGAAGGAAGAAGGAACAGTAGAATGAATGGCCCTTGTGGCCATCTGTAACTATCTATGTCAACTGCTCTGAGATAAACCATCAGTTTATATTCTCCTTTTGTCAATATTTGGGGGACTCATCTTACTCTTTGTTTGTATTTCCAAATGTTGAGTTCCATTTTGGACCATCTCTAGTGGTACAAAACATCTCTATTATACTTCCAGTATTCTAAGTTCTGCCTTCCTCTCATCAACCCAACTGGAGAAACTTCACTTACTCCATGCCCCAATGAAAAGTCACTCTAGTTCTAATTCAAGCTCTTAGATCTTTCTTTAGAGTTCTGCGGTAGTCACTCTGCTAAAGCCTGGTTCTACTGTGAAATATAATAACTTTACTCAACAAATGATATCAGGCCAGAAGAGCCTGATAGATCTTTGAAAATGTTGCACTTTTGAGTTTGAGTTTTCATTATGATAGACCATCTGGATGAAGAGAAATTCAACAGATGACATACTTAGAATATCAGAGCCATCAAAAATTTCTTTGGTGGTTTCCTTCAGCCTAAGGCAGTTTTATGGTTATTGGCACCTTGAGAAATTTTGGTATGTATTTATACACATTATAAATGCAGAAGCAGTATTTAAGATATATAGCAAGCATCTTGGATTTTAATCAGGAGTTTCCAAGTAAAGATTTTAGGAGAAGTCTCTGACTATTTAAAAGACACAATATGTAATAAAATAAACAAATTTTTAGCAGAGAAGACTCATTTACTTTGCAAACATTAATGAAAAAAAGCCAAAAAAAAAAAAAACCCAAAAACTGCCATTTGCTCTTCTCTTTCTCCTGTCTTTACTTCCTTTTTTCTGTCTGTCTCTTTCTGCACTGTCTTACCCAGTGTATTAATCACTTCAGTTATCTACTTCAATGCAGATTACTTCCCCGTCTATCTCATTCTTCTCCACTGAGCTCCAGGTACATATCATTAATGGGTATGTACCTATAACCAGGTGTCTCATGGTCAACTGAAACATAACTCAACTGCCAATGACTCATCATCGCTGTGCCCCATGCCACTCACACAAACACACATATAACATGCTCTTCCTTCTACATGCCTTATCTAAGTTAAAAAGACAATGCAGTTTCCCAAGATAAAAATCTTGAAATTATCTAAAATTCAGCCCCCTTTAAAATAAAAATAATAAATTTACTTTTATTCTAATTCTGTATTTCTCAATTTTTCTCCTCTTCTTCCCCAATGCCACTGCGTTAGTTTGTCGCTCATTACAAATTTCTTGGGTTACTGTAGTAGCTGCCTAGTTGATCTCCAAGTCTCCTTCCAGTCCATCTTCTGTATCACTTCTTTTTATTTTTACCAAAAATAAAAATAAAAGTCATTCTGTAACCTCTTAAGAGCCTCCAAAAATTTCTCACTGTTTCAAGATAAAGCCTAAACTTTAGCTAGGTACATAGGGCCCCTTACAATTTGGCTCTAAAATCTATTTTCTAACATTTACTGTTTCTCCTTTGCACCCCCATAAATGCTGAGTTCAAACCACACACACTTATTTTAGAAAAATAGCTTTTAAACTTTTTTGTTTCTCTGTACAGTATATGTTTTTTCTCTGCATAGAATATCTCTTTCTTTATCTTACTGGTATGCAGTATCTCTACTATGGCTTCTCATGTGGCATGTTAGTTGTGTGTTTGCGACTCTTTGCTCACTGAACTATGCTCCCGGAAAAAAGGGATGATAAGTATACCGTAGTTTATGTAGCAAATAATGGACGTTTAATTTCAGTGAATGAATAAACAAATCAATATAAGGAAACATGCTTAGTAACTACACCTATAAATTCTAGTGATGTTTGAATAAGGTTGATAAATGAGTAGTAAATTGTACACATTTGAGGAAGGATTACAAATCTGGAAAGATACCAGTTTTCTCCTTATTTACTTGCAAAGTAAAGAAAAAGTTAATTTGATGTTTAAAATACACCATATTTGCCATTCTTCATCTCCGTCAAAAACCAAATCAAATATTTTGTCAGAAATTTTCCACATCTAATATCAAGTCAATCCTCAATGTATAATATTAAGGACATGTATTTCAAGTGAAGCATAATATTGACTATGAGCCAAACAAAGAAAAACATTTTGGATGTTTGATGATATTAAGAAATAATTTATACTCATATAATAGCTACATTAGAAAAGAATCCTTAAATTTTAGAGATACATAATGAAAACACAGATATGACTCATGAGATGTGATTCAAAATAATGCAAAATGGTGAAGTAATTAAGAATGTGGACAAGGCAGGTTTATCCACAGGTTAATAGGAGTATTAGTCTGTTCTCATACTGCTGATAAAAACATACCTGAGGTTGGGTAGTTTATAAAGAAAAAGAAGTTTAATGGACTCATAGTTCCATGAGGCTGGGAGGACTTACAATCATGGCAGAAGGCGCAAAGCACATCTTACATGGAGGCAGACAAGAGAAAAGTGAGAACCAAGTGAAAGGGGTTTCCCCTTATAAAGCCATCAGATCTCATGAGACTTATTCACTACCATGAGAACAGCATGGGGAAAACCACCCCCATAATTCAATTATTTCCTACCCACAACACATAGGAATTATGAGAGCTACAATTCAAGATGATATTTGGATGACAGCCAAACCATATAGGACAGGTGATAGATAATGAACATTCATTCAAATATCTGTTCACCTTTGTGTATGTTTGAAATTCTCAACAATAGTTTTAAAAAGAAATACACTTTCCATCATGACCAGTACTTACACAAATATAAACAATTAAGATAACATCAAATACTTGTTTCTATTTGTGATATACTCTAATATTTCCTTTAATATTCTATTTTTAATTTAAATTAGGCCTACTAAAGATGAACTACTAAATTTATTTCAGTGTTTGCTAAAAAGTAATGCCAAATCTCTAACTCTCCAATAATTGTTCCTATTTACATTATTTCTACAGATGTGTTTTAAGGTATTTGAGACCTGTACCCTATAATTCTGAAGACAGTGTTTGATGTGTGATAGCTAATTTGATGTTATGCATGATGAATTAAAATACCAACACATCCTAGCTCTTTAACGTATTATTTTTGTATAGAGAGAAATAAGAACAAGGTAGTTTCTAGGTGTAAAAAGAAAATAATCAGGTAAGCATTTGAAAAAACCAAACTCTAAGTATTTTTGAGGATTAATTCATGAAATAAACCTTCATGAATTAATGTCCCACTTATCCAATGCCCACTTTAAAAATCTTCCACAATCCATATTAAATATTAACCTTCTCATAAAGCTCCTAATCTTTTAAGCATCTCCCTGATAGTATTCTAATTTCGTCATATGGCGCTCATCATAAAGTCTGCTGTAGAATAGTTTTCTGGGTTGGTCTAACAGTTGAAGATTAAGGCAGGTCATGGACAAAGTTATGATTTGATTTCATGTATTGTCCTTCCTTGGACAATTGTTTCTTCTGACTCTAGCTATTTGAAGAACATTGCTTTGAATAAAACAATACTGTTAACAATATTGTCCCAGATGACTAAATTGTATCCTTTATTTAAATTTGACCCTAACATAGAGTCTTTCTCAATGTACACTCTTCCCTATGTTCTGTTCTGTGTACAATCAACTCCAATTCTCTTTGTTTTGCTGGGCTTTCTAGCATTACATTCTGATTATTTTTTAGCTTTGCAACTACAGAGAGACTTCCAGTTTCATATATTCTCCAAGCATCCCAAGTCACTACTTAGATTTATGCAACTCATTTTTTTCTGATTAAAAAAATTAAATGCCGTTTTATTTTTATTAATAAATACATTTCCCTTTACCCAGGTCATTTGTTTTCCATGAGACAAGCTAGGCCTCCTGAGATGTGCCATCAACAAATGATAATAATTTTTTATATTGGAGCACTCAGTGTAGTGATACTGTTGAATCCTATGCAGTCCTACTAAACTGCCTTTTCTATTGTCACCTCCAACTTAGTTGAAGTCTGAAATCTATTTTAACTGATCAAATAAGTATATTACCTCAAACCTGTTTTCAAGCCTTAAGCTTATTTTAAATGATCAGATAAATTTATTGCCTCAGGCCTATTTTTAAGCCTCAAATCAATTTTATCTGATCAAATAAACATGTTAAAAATAAAAAACTGAGTACTACTAAGTTCCTGATATTAGGAAGCCATATAGGCATCTAAATAGTGACAAACACATCAGTTTTTGGATTAATAGATATTATCCATACTACTACATTTAAAATCATAAAGTTTGATAAAAAAAATATGTTCACCTATACATTGTATTAGAATCTCTAACCCTTCAATAATTGTTCCTATTTACATTATTTCTACAGATGTATTTTAAGGTATTTGAGACCTGTACCCTATAATTCTGAAAACAGTGTTTGATGTGTGACAGCTAATTTGATGTTATGCATGATGAATTAAAATACCAACACATCCTAGCTCTTTAACGTATTACTCTGGTATAGGGAGAAAACAAGGTAGTTTCTAGGTTTAAAAAGAAAATAATCAGGTAAGCACTTGAAAAAACCGATCTATAAGTAGTTTTTGATTATATATATCGAGTAATATTATGCGGGAAAAAAACCCTTGCATGAATTGGATGAGTCAATATGGAATCTAACATGGAAAAGTTTGTAACTAATCTAAAATCTGTAAGGTAGTATGTATAATAATCAATCATGGTTGCCACCTTTAAACACAGATTTTGCCATTAACCAAATAGATATGTTACTATTGTATAGAAGGTCTGCAGAATCCCATTCTTGTACTTGCCTGACATGAAAGATAACTTCAAAGTAACTTCCCAGGTTCATTAGGTATTAAAACATTTTACAGTTTCTTAAATCGTTGTCTTTAGGATTCCAACGATAAGAAATGGATTCTGTCATTCTGACTGATGGAGTCATTGTTACTCTACGCATGTCACAGGGTGGCTGCATCAGAACACGTCCGGTCTTGGGGGCACTAGGAGCAGCACCTGCTACTGGCATGCTCTGCCTCTAAATCACTCTATTCCAGCCAGTCTCTGACCTCTGGTTATAGGTCCCTTAAAGCTCATACATAAACATTTTAAGCTAGATGACATTTTGAAATATATTTTACTCTCAAATACTTAGTTTAAATTCCAGCATCTGGAAATCTACCCTTTTGTCAAACTTTAAGTCCAGTGAAGAGAACTACTGAGAACTTAAATATTATTACTGCTTTTACATAAGTAAAAAAACAATGCAAGAGGGGTGATAATCTATGCTAATATTTGCCTTGTGCCCCTTTGAAAGGGGCACAACTTATAAGGTAGATGTCTTTAATATTTACATATTCCCACAAAGTAAAATATTATGTTTTATTTAATCTGAAGGAAACCAAGCACAAATAAGTTTAGTGTCAAAAAGTGATTTCCCAGAAGACAGAAGTAACATTCAGCCTCTCACCTGCTCTGTGGTCTTTCTTCTATTTCTAATTTTGTTTCAAAACAGTGTCTTTCACCTTAAATTATAATGCAAAATATCTCTCTCAAATCTTTCCTCTGAAAATCAAATGAGATCAGCACTTATTAAGTCCCTTCCCTGTGTCAAGCACTGTGAAACCACACGGTGTAACCAGTGTTGTTTAATTTTGTATCACATGAAACACATTTTTTAAATGCTTTGCAAAGCAAAATAATTATTTTCATACACGAATTAGGAAAACAATTTCCTTCTGCATTTAAAAAGCAACATTACATTCTGCTTGAAGGAGAAAAACAAGAACTCAAACTTCAAGTATTTTCGACTTTCCATTTATAGGAGCACAATTAGTTCTTAGCTTTATTGTAGATCCCAACTAACTAGAATAGTTAATTTAATAACTGACTTAGCCTTAGCAGTTAACTAACCTTAAATTTGGTAATGTGTAAAACAACTAACACACAAACCAAAAATATACAAACAACAACGAAAAAGTTCCTTTCTAAAATGTAGGCTCTTGAGTCTAATTGAATCTACCAATTGAATTGAGACACATAGAGATTATTAAAATGCTTTTGTATATTAAAGGAATTTTTAGGCAATATATGCTAAAATTAAAGTATAAACTGAATGTTTTCTAAAACAAATCCCTGATAAGGTTTTGTTGTTGGACTTTTTAAAAATTAACTTTTTTT
>NW_016107463.1:3513286-3544548 GCF_001604975.1 Cebus imitator | reverse complement strand
TTTTTTGAGACTGACTTTCGCTCTGTCATCCAGGCTGGAGTGCAGTGGCATGATCTCGGCTCACCGCAACCTCGGCCTCCCACGTTCAACCAATTCTTCTGCCTCAGCCTCCCAACTAGCTGGGACTACAGCATGTACCACCATGCCCAGCTCTAAATTTACCTCTTTCTAATGAAAATAAAATAGTGTTCCTTCTGTCAAAGCCAAATTTTGTATTGTACCTGCAGTTGTTGTTATATTTCAACAACAGCACAAGAGCTACTGTTGAAAGCAAGATGTCAAGTGTTCTGAGGTCCTCAGTGAAGGTCCTCACTGCTGTCACTCCTGATACCAGGCTGTCTTTACTATGGAGATTTTAGAGGAGCCATTCTTCAATTATGTTACCACACAATCTGCCTACATTAGCTGACAATCTAAAGGACTAGCACAAAATCACCACTCCCTTCCCTCATGTGCCAATTGCCTTTGAACTTAATTTGTTGAGCTCTATTCTCTTTTCCTTCAGGATGAATTCATCAGGAGTTTTCTTTCCTGAACAAAAATAAAATCCTAGGAAGACCAGTACTGCTGGATCTTTAAAGATGCCCAGATTCTAGAGTTAATGTGGCTGAAATTTAAACTAGAACCCCTGCTGCATTAACCTGTCTACATCTTTTAATACAAATACCTATTCAGGTAGTTATAAAATGTCAATTTTAATGTATGGACATTAATGGACTATATCTAACTACAGCTAAGGAAATGACTGGATTCACAAATCTAGTATTTACCAGGTATTTTTTATGTACACCCTTTTTTCTGCCACTAGGAGTACATCAAGTAACAAGTTAGGACAAATGGCCGTCAAGTAACTTAGACTTTTGCTTTAAGTTTGGGGTATTCTTAAAACACGTATGAAAACTTGCTGGCAGCCTCTGATTATCCATACAACCTCCTTTTTTTTTTTGTAAGTTTTTATTTTTTCCATCAAAAGCCTACTATAACTTACATACTTGGAACAAAGTAGATCCCCAGTATGAGCATTAAATAAATGAACCAGATTGTCGAAACATTAATTTTACAGTAGAAATGTCCAAACTTAGCATACTACCCCTTTGTTAACTCAGAAATATTCTTTCATATATCTCTTACTTCTGTTTCTCACTGCTTGAAGCTCAGGTAATTCCCTTTATGTGAAGTATTTCACTGGACGGGATACACACATATGCCTTTCAATGCCCTTCCATCTTGTCCAGGTCCAATGACTCAAGATGGTCTTTGACTCCTTAAACCAACTGAACCTATTTGTAACTTCCCCTTCAGATGTCCACCAAAGTGAAGTCTTATCCATTTCCCTTAACCATTCTAACTGAACTCGGTTTTCTTAAACATTGGCATTTACGATTAATTTGTATCTTTTTTGTTGTAAATATTCTAGAACCCAGAATCTATCATTCATTAACTAGTTAAAAAGCATATTTGCTTTAAAAGGATACAACTTTTAATTTGTAATACACATTATTTCAACTACATCATAGTCTGCGATAAAAAGAATTTTTTTTTTTTTTTTGATTCTCTGTCTTTTAAAGTAAAAATTAGGCCAGGAGCAGTGGCTCATGTCTGTAATGCCACCACTTTGGGATCCCAAGTGGGGATGGATTACTTGAGGTCAGAAGGTCGAGACCAGCCTGGCCAACATGGTGAAACCTAATCTCTATTAAAAATACAAAAATCAGCTGGGTGTGGTGGCAGCTGCCTGTAATTCCAGCTACTCAGGAGACTGAGGCAGGAGAATCACTTGAACCTAGGAGGTGGAGGTTGCAGTGAGGCAAGATCACGTCACTACACTCTAGCTTGGTGACAGGGTGAGACTTCGTCTCAAAAAAAAAAAAAAAAAAAGTAAAAATTATTTAATGTAACCACTGTTACAGTAATAATAAAGAGAATGTGTGTATGTATTTTGTTTCAGGGAAGAGAATTGGCACTGAATTTCAAATATGAATAAATTCATATATGAAATTGCTAATCAAAACAATGTTTTACAGATGATTTCAAAGCTCATGGAGAAATATTTAAAAATACATACACATCTAAATTCCTGATTAGAATAGCTAAGTGAAAGACAGCTTGAATGCAGAAATGTAAAGTATAAAGATTAAAAAAAACAACAGCTTACAATATATTGATGTTTGTACAAAATTATTTATTGATCTAAAAACAAAAGTTCATTTGGAAGAATATTTCTTTATAACATTGTTCATATATAAAACTTTGAGCTACTCAGGAAGCTTGGGCCCAGGAGTTAGAGTCCAGAGTGGGCATACTAGTGAGAACCCATCTCTTAAAAAAGAAAAGTTAACAAGTTGACTCTTTATCATTTCATCCTTTTTGTTTTAAATATTCTAGAATCCAGAATCTACCTGAATATCATAATAAACTTATTAAAAATAAAAACAGCATCGTACATGTCATACCTACAGTCAATGTAAAACAACAATTCTACTTTGCATCCCTTAGCCACAGGCACATTAAGAAATCAACAGATACTCACAGAACACAGAAATATTTGTGGAATGACAGTTGAACAGGTGGATCTTGAGTGAAGCTGAAATCAGCCAGGAATAAACTTTTTGCATTATTTATCTAGATGACACTAGACATCTTCTTGAGTAAACAAGGTATTTGCTTCCACAAGTGTAGACTGACACCATATACCCATACCTCAACACCATGTCAGAATTATGTTTAATCCCAAACTTGTGGGATAGCTGCATATTTTAGATACAAGGTCACTTACACTATTCTCTAGCTGTCTGCCAAGAACTACTTTGAAATTTTACCCATTTGTCTTGTGTTTCTGCTTACAAAGTAATGTACAGTACTATGTAGAGAGTAAAAACTACCAAACTTTAATATCAAAGTACATCAAAGTGACATTATCGGTCCCCCAATGTTAATATGGGGAGAAAGTATGCGGCTTAAGACAGAAAGTATATGGCTTAAAACTATTTCATCCACAAACTGTGATGGTGTCTGTTTAAAACTTAAACAGTAGCTGTAAATTTTTTGAAGTATTATATTTTTGCTCAGTCTTATCCCTGGAAAGTTTCCCGGCCACAGAGCCTTTGGTAAGTTATGTACATATTCTGAAATACAGATATTTTTGAAGAAAAAAGAAACAAGAAATTTTTTTTTAAAGGCAGAGAAAAATAAATCTGCTGTGCAAAAACCTAAGTTACCTGTCACGGGTTGATGAATAAAGCATTCTGTACTCCTCAATTCCACTTACAAGGAAGAGTTCAGGAACTATTTAGAAGGAGGTTTCCATAAGCTATCTATATTTCCGGAAATTTCTGTACAAAAAGGCAACAGGTTTTTGGTTGTAATTAAACATGATTAAACTTCTAGTCTTCATATAATTTCAGTTTTAAAGTTATATTGCACTAAAGTTCAGAGCCTTCCGTTTCAGAACTGCCTAATGGCTCATTATCCTAAATCCCCATCCAATATTAACAAAGAATGGGTAATAACAAAGTCAGTCTAGTTTGGTTAACTGTGGGTTCTGGGCTTTGTTGGCTTTCTTTTCCTGTCCTATTTTCTTTTTTTTTTTTTTTTCATGGTTTCTAAACATTATGGAAAATTACTTTAATGACATAGATATTTTAATGCCATTATTTTAATTATTTTAATGAGACATATTAAAATTTGTCTCAATCTTGCATTTTTAAAACAACAGTATACTGCTCCACACAGCAACTTAGAATATATTAAGTAATATATTTAAAGTGATGTAAAAACACTTCACACTTCTCACAGGATACATTGCTTCTTGAATTCTGTTCTTTGTGAATGAAGCAAAGTCAAGTTAAAGTCTCTGGAACAGATACAGAGCTTATACTTCGTTATTGTAAGAAAAAGGGTATCTTGTAATCTGAATACCATCCTTAAATCGTGGCAGAACTAGACTAGTACAACTTCTCATTTTCCCAACTATATTCTTATGAAAACACTATGCAGTCATATCGTATGTGGCACAACTTAAAGAAGAGCAAGACATGTAATCCCAGCACTTTGGGAGGCTGAGGCAGGCAGATCATGAAGTCAAGAGTTTGAGACCATCTGACCAACATGGTGAAACCCCGTCTCTAGTAAAAATGCCAAATTAGCTGGGCATGGTGACACCACACCTGCCTGTAATGCCACCTACTCAGAAGGCTGAGGCAGGAGAATTCCTTGAACCCAAGAGGCAGAGGTTGCAGTGAGCTGAGATCACGCCAGTGCACTCCAGCCTGGGCGATACAGTGAGATTCCATTTCAAAAACAAAAAATCAAGAATTTTCAAAAGCAAGACACCTTAGCATTGTCACAGCAATCTAACAAAAATTAAGGCAGAATTTTACGTTTCTAAAAGCTTTTATACAATAGGGAAAGGAGGGGTAATCATTCAGATTTTCTAAATTCCTACTGGTTTGTTATAAATGTGAATTAAGGAATGGCTATAAAAAAATCAGCAGCCTAAGGATGAGAGGAGTGCATCTCCCTGAGTCCAGAGTAGAGAAAGCACATTCCAGACAGTTTTCAAAGGCTTAGGAAAATAAATTTCTATGAATGTCATTATACTACACGAGGATGATACTTTACAAACACTTCAGGCAAAATTAAAAAAAAAAAAACAAAACAGTTTAAATGGTACTGCTGTTGCCCAAATAGCGGTACAATGCCCCACGGAAAAATTCATACTAACAAAATATAACAAGTTATCCTATAGAATTTAATGTTAAAAAAGCCTTTGTCCCATTTGCTTATATTTTTGAAGATATGAAAACACTATAAAGACACATTATAAAGGATTACTGAGGGTAGTATGACCTTTTTAAAAGGAAATGGTTAAAATCCATACACCATACATCATCCACAAAAGTCTCTAAGTGAGACTTAAGATCTTCAGTCTAAAGAAAATGATTTAAATATATCTGATATTTTTACCATTACCACTTACAAATTATGTGTTTACAGAGAAATTCTATCTACAGCAGACTCTAACTTTATCACACAGAAAAATAACTTTATATAGTACACTGGTGAACATATACATCATACACATCATTCTGTTCTTAGGGAAATCTATTGGCATGTTACAAAGACTGTCCACAATTTTCTCTGGACAAATACTTATAGCCTCATTCATTTTGCATTTTAATAGCTATTTATTTTTGTGTAAAAAGTTTCCAAACTTTTGCACAAATCCTCGAAATTTGTTCTCATTCGGTTGATATGAGTGATAAACGCCAGTGTTGTAATTAAGCATTGGACTAGACCTGCCATAACTGTTGCCCATAGTCGCAGATTTTATTTCTGGGCGATTTATACTGGTGTTTGGCATGTTGCTTGCTGGTTGAATAGAGCTCTCAATCTTACAAAATGGCTCAAAACGACTGTAAACACGCCGATCAGTTGAATGAGTCCGTAGAAGCTCATTGGGTGTTGGCCTTGAAGAAGTTGGTCTTCTCTCATGAGTAACAACTGCGTTAATCTCCCTTGAATCTCGGTATTGGATCTGTTCAGTGTTAAATCTTGGGGCAGAGGCATCTCCTGCCCTTTCCAAGAACTTGCTTTCAACTGGGCCTGGAGAAGGTGTTCTTTTATTTTCATCTGACGGAGCATTTATCCCTGGAGATGGGCTACCTGTGACGTCTTCCCTACTTTTGTGGATGCTGCCTTGAGAGTTGGATGAGGAAGAATGCTTTCTTCTAGGAGATGAATCAACTTTTGTATCTGATTTCTTTGGTTTTTGGTTTTCTTCACCCTCAGAAACTAACGTGTCAGAGCTACTACACAATCTATAAAAGGCAGGCGCTTTATTTTTGGATAGATTTTCTTTCTTGTCTGGGGTAAGGCTAAGTAATGACCTTAACTTCTGAGACCCCTTTTTCAAAAAACTTGGGGAACCCTTAACTTCCTTCTTTGAAGTGAGTTCTTTGTTGGATTCTTCTTTATTCATATCAAGTAAAGCAGCAATGGAAATTGATTTGGTGGTAGCGCTGCTTGGAGGGTTTCTCTTGGTAATTTCCTCCTCATCCTCCTCCATATTATGAGTCACATTGTGCATACTTTTAGAACTTTTTAGAAAATCTTCTTTGGGCTTTTCTGGTTGTCTAACTCGATTCCTGGTAAGTGTACTATATACACAATACTTACTATTTCCAGGATCCAAGTTGGCTTTTGAGTTGTCAAATAACGGGAAACTTCGCCTTTTAAGCAGATTCTCATTCTGTTGATTCTTTAGATTTTCTGTCTGCTTATTTACACACAAGGTTGTATATATATAGTTATTTGATTCTGTATGGCCGTTTGTAGTTTCGTTTAAGGCTATTGAGTGGTTTTCAGGAACCTGCAAGGTGTGCATTTTTGGTGCCTCTGACTGCGAAGGGAGCTTTGGAGTTGATTCTGGCAAGAGTTTGTCTGTCAAGTGCTGTACATGTGTAGGGGTGTCTGGGACCTCTTTAGGTGTCTCGCTTCCCTGAGAACCAACGATAGTTGAATTTGAGGAGCCAGTTGTACAACTGTTAACTTCCTTTTGCTCAGGTAAAGTGGGTTTAAATACTAAAGAGGAACGAAGCCGAGCATGAGTATAAAGGGCATTGGCCTTCAAATTCTCAGGACTGTCATAGCCCTCAGATTGGTCACCTAAAGCTGATCCATTTGAGTCCGGTGTAGCTTCTGAATGATCATTTAAGTAGGATTCAATTCTCCGGTTACGTAGGAATGACTTTGTGGTATGTTCAAGGGTTGGCATTCGTTGTTGCAAAAAGCGGGTATAATTATCTGTCCCATTAAAAGACCTCCGAACATTTGAATTTCTGTCTGCAAGAGTAGTTGTTTTTCTCTGTGCAAACCGATTGGCAAAACTCTGGGCGGGCGTGTTGTGGTGGCGTGCATAGCCTTCCCGTGATGAGGATGCCACACTGAGACTATCAGAAGGTCTTTTCCAATTACCAGGTGCATTATTGGATCTATTCAGAGCCCTATTAAGTAGGAGGTATGGCACTGTTTCTGGCTGTTCGCCAGCATAACTATGCCTTTTCCAGTTTTCATTGATCTGACTGGGTTGAAATTGACGTATTGCATTTGGACCATTAAAGTTTGGAACAAAATGAGGTTTGTATCCGTGATTTCTTATGTTATATTTGTCATGCTCATTTAAAGTATATATCCCTCTGTTTTTGAAGTAACTAGAATCTAGTTTATGAATCTGGTCTTGTCTACCAAAAAGGTTTCTTTGGCTGGAAACAGATGCTAATGAAGAAATTGAATGCTGGTAAGTGCCATTTTCCCAGAGAGTTTTGCCATGCTTCACCCTTGCTGATTCTTCCTGAGCAAATGAACTGGGGACAGAGGATCTGGCATAGAGAGTTCTAAATTCTTCATCAAAAGACTCAACAAGTTGTCCTGTGATTATTTGAACCATGCTGAGGTGAGCTTTCTCAAATAACCACATATAGCTGGGGGTAAAAAAAAAAAAAGAAAAATTATAATCATTTGAGTTAAAAGACTGATAAAAACATACAGTTTACTAAAAAGTATCACTTAATGATTGCAAAATATGTTTTTGTATGGTTTTTTGGCTACCATTATTTAGAATGTTTTCTATCATTCCATGCTTATAATACATGTCTTCCAATCCTCATATTCATATTTTAAATAACAATGCAACTCAGATTATAGCTTTGAATCCACAACTTTCCAGAAGTCCAAAGAAAAACTTGCTGTGCATTTTCAAAAGCAATCTGCAGATTTAATGCAATTCCCATCAAAATACCAACATCATTTTTAACAGAACAAGAAGAAACAATCCTAACATATGGAACCAAAAAAGAACCCACAGAGTCAAAGCAAAACCAAGCAAAATGAACAAATCTACAAGCATTACATTACCTGACTTCAAATTATATTACAAGGCTATGGGTACCAAAACAGCACGGTACTGGTATAATAATAGGCACATACACCAATGGGACAGAATAAAGAAACCAGAAATAAAGCCAAATACCTACAGCCAACTGATCTTCAGCAAAGCAAACCAAAACAAAAAGTGGGGAAAGAACACCCTATTCAACAAATGGTACTGGAATAATTGGTAAGCTACATGTAAAAGGATGAAACTGAATCCTCATTTCTTACCTTAAGCAAAAATCAACTCAAGGTGAGTCAAACACTTAAATCTAAGACTGAAATCATAACAATTCTAAAAGATAACATCGTAAAAACTCTTCTAGACATTGGCTTATGCAGAGTTCATGACCAAGAACCCCAAAGCCAATGCAACAAAAGCAAACAAATAAAAATAGATAGAACAAAAAAGCTTCTATACAGCAAAAGTAATAATCAGCAGAGTAAACAGAGTGGGAGAAAATATTCACCAGCTCTGCATCCAACAAAGGATTAATATCCAGAATCCATAAGGTACTCAAATCAGCAAGAAAAAAATAAATAATCACATCAAAAGTGGGCAAAAGATATGAATAGACAATTCTCAAAAGAAAATATACAAATGACCAACAAAAACACAAAACAAAATGCTAAACATCACTAATTATCTGGGAAATGCAAATTAAAAATGAGGTGCCACCTTACTCCTGCAAGAATGGCCATAATTAAAACATCAAAAACTAGTAGGCATTGGCATGCATGTGGTGAAAGCGAACATTTTTACACTCCTGGTAGGAATGTAAACTAGTACAACCACTATGGAAAATAGGGTGAAGATTTCTTGAAGAACTAAACTTAGAACTACCATTCAATCTGGCAATCGCACTATTGGGTATCCACCCAGAGGAAAGTAAGTCATTTTATGAAAAACACTTGCACATGCATGTTTATAGCAGCACAATTTGAAATAGCAAAAATATGGAACCAGTATTAATGCTCATCAACCAACAAGTGGATAAAGAAAATGTGGTATGTATATACCGCAGCATACTACTCAACCATAAAAAAAGAACAAAATAATGGCATTTGCAGCAATCTGAATGGAATTGGGGACAATTATTCTAAGTGAAGTAATTCAGGAATGGAAAACCAAATATTTTATGTTCTCACTTACAAGTGAGAGTTAAGATATGAAGATGCAAAGGCATCAGAATGACATAATGACCTTCAGGAACTAGAAGGAGAGGGTAGGAGAGGGGTTAGGGGTAAAAGACTACACTTTGTGTAGAGTGTGCTTGGGTAATGGGTGCACCAAAATCTCAGAAAACGCCACTAAAGAACTTATCCATGCAACCGAAAACCAACTGTTCCCAAAACACTAATGAAATAATTTAGAACATTAAAAGAAAGAAAGAAAGATAGGAAACCTGCTGTGTACTTTGCATCTGTGTTGAAACTTTATGGCATAAAAATTGATATATTTCATATATATCATCGTGGCAGAATGTAGTAAAGCTAGTATTGGAGAAAAAGTCAAGAGGCCTGGCTTCTGCTGAGTTGTAGCCACACGAGCTTGGGCTTCACTTTCCTCATATTGAACGCAAGAATATGGACAGCATAACAGCTGCAATGCTTTATAGCTCTAACATGATATAATGTATGATACGGCTATGCTAATGCATATATTTTAAGAGTCTGTAAGTTTTCAGACTGTTATCTCTGTGGCTTACTGAATAAGTATAATTTAAGATGCCAAGAGCTATAAACAGGATTTGTGGCCAGCTGCCTCAATCACTAAAGGACAGACTTCACTGTACTCACTTTATACAGTATTAGTAAATGTAGGCCTCAGAAACCATGCCAGTCAAAATGCCAATCAGGATCTTTTAATATAAAAATCTGTGACTACGCTCAATGGTAAAGGTCTTCCCCTGAACAAAGACAGTATACAAAGACTAGGGGAGGTGACTGCTTATTTTTAAAATGTCTGAATACTAGCAAAAATTACAAGATATATGAAGAAGCAGGGGAACTCAGTCCAATCATAAGAAATAAAATAAAACTCCAGAAACTGACCCTAAAGAATTACAGATCTATGAGCGCCCTGATAAAATATTTAGAATAACTGATATGAAAATGCTCAATGAACTAAAAACAAACAAAAACAACAACAACACACACACACAGACAAGTAAACAAAGTCAGGAAAATGATATATCAATGGAATGAAAATATCAACAACTATAAAATAGAACTAAAAGGAAGTTCTAGAACCGAAAAATAAAATAACTGAATAATTCATTAGAAGGGTTCAAATAGCAGACTTGATCAGGCAGAAGAAATAATGAATAAACCTGAAGACAGGTCACTGAAATCACTCAGTCAGAGGAGCATAATGAAAAAAAAAAAAAAATGAAGAAAAGCAAAGATATACTAAATAATTTATGGGACTACCAAGCAGATCAATATACGCATTATGAGAAGCTGAGAAAGAGGGGAGACAAAGGATCAGATAACTCATTTGAAGCAATAGTGGACAAAAACTTTCTGAGTCTGAGGAAAAAAACTGATGTGTGAATTTTAAAGAACTCAAACTGGCATAAATCCAAAATACCAGTATATATATATACTTGGTATAATGTATACCAAGACACATTATAATCAGACCTGTTTAAAGTCAAAGACAGAGAGAAAATCTTAAAAGCAACAAAAGAAATGCGATTTGTCACATACAAGGGAGCTTCCATTAGATTATCAGTGACTTTCTTAGCAGAAACTTTGTAGGCTATAATGGAGTAGGAAAATATAATCAAAGAGCTATAAGAAAAACACTGATAACACCAAGAATCCAGCAAAACTGTCCTTCAAAAGGAAGGAGAAATTAAGACTGTCCCAGATAACTGAAATCTGAGGAAGTTCATTACTAGTAGCTCTACTCTACACGAAATGCTAAAGTGGATCTTTTAAGTTCAAATAAAAGGATGGTAGAGAGCAACACAAAGCCTTATGAAAATATGAGGTTCTCCAATAAAAGTAAGTATGTAGACAAATGAAGTGACATGCACTAGTTGCAGACATGGTTCACAGAATTTAAATGTGAACGATTGAAAAAATAACTTTAAATTTGTGCTTATTGGTAAATAATATATAAAGATGTAATTTGTGACAATTATGTAAAGAGAGGAACAGAGCTATAAAGGAGTGGAGTTTTCACATGTGATTGAAGTTATCAGTTTAAAACAGAATGATATAACTTTAAAAAGTTTTATGTAATTCTAGTGACTACTGAAAAGAAAGTATCTTTAGAACACACACAAAAGGAAATGAGAAGATAATCAAAGCATATGTGTGAAAAAAAATCAACAAAACACAAAAGACTGTAGTAAAGAGGGAAAGAAGAACAAAGAAGTTATAAGATATACAGAAAAAAAAAAATGACAATAGTAAGTCCTCTATCAGTAATTAGTTAAAAGGTACATGGATTAAATTACCTCACTGGAAGACATAAATTGAATGGATTAAAAAAAACCAGCATCCAAATATATGCTATCTTCCAGAGACTCACCTTTAAACTAAGGATGCACATAAGCTAAAAGAGGATAAAAAAAGAAATAACATTTTTAAATTAAAATAAAATTAATTTAATTTTAATTTTAAAAAAAGAACTTACAAGAGATAAAGAAGAATGTTATATAATGAAAAAGGGGTCAATTCATCAAGAAGATATAACAATTATAAGTATTTGTACAGCAAACCTCAGAGCTCCTAAAATACAAAGCAAACTTTAACAGAATTGAAGGGGAAAACAGACAGCAACACAGTATTAGTAAGAGACTTCGATGCTCACTTTCAATAATGAATACAATGTCACACAAGACCAAAATGAACACAGACAACTTGAACAAGAGTACAGACCAACAGCACCTAATAGGCACATACAGAACACTTGACAAAGGCAGAATATACATTCTTCTCAAGTACACATGGTATATTCTCCAAGACAGACCATTTCTTAGGCAAAACAAACCTCAACAAATTAAAGATTTAAATCACACAAAGTATCTTATCTGACTGCAACAGAACAAAACTAGCAATCAATGGCACAAGGAAAACTGGAAAACTCACAGAAAGGTGGAAAGTAAACAACACAGTTTTGAAATAGCCAATGAGTAAAAGAAGTCACAAAGGAAATTAGAAAATACCTTGAGACAAATGAACATAAAAAACACAAGATATCAAAATTTATGAGATGTAGCAAAAGCACTAAGAGGGAAGTTTATAGCTATAAATACATATATTAAAAAAGCTAAAAGATCTCTCCTGACTTAATCATTACCTAGTCTACACGTGTAATAAAATATGACCTATACCTTATGAATATGTACAAATATTTGTATCAATAAAACATTTTTTTAAAAGCCAAAAGATCTCATGCAACAACCTAACTTTATACCTCAAGAAACTGGAAAAAAGAAAAACAAATTAATAGGGAAAAAAGAGAAATCCTGAAAGGTTCAGGAAAGAAAAAATGGCTGCATGAGAAGAATGTGACTAATAGTAATTGTTGAAACTTCTCAGCAGCAACTTTGACTATGGGATATCTTACCAATTCAGAAGAAAAATGGTTCAACTTAGAGTTCCATCCCACGTTAAGCCATAAATGACCTAGAATTATAAATTTTTTTATCTTAAAAGTCCTTGAGCAATCTTGGGAGAAAAATGAAGACTTGGAAACAAAAGCAAGGAAAAATGGGATTTAAGAAATCATGGATCAAATCACTTAGAAATATGGGAAATACCAGGCCCCCAGGTGTGCCTCCAATTTAAGGAACTGCTAGTTCAGATGGGATATCACAGACGGTTGGCAGTAACTGAGCATTTGGGAAAGTCATTCATGTGCTGCAAAATCTGTGTGGTCAACTAGAGAAAAAAGTAGCAACAGACAAATAGAAAACAAGATTTTTTTCTGGGTGTTCTATATAAACAGCAATTTTATCTACAAGTCATCACACTTTTCTATCCATGTTCCATAACTTATTTTTATTTTCATTTATTTTCACTGGCTAGCTTTTATACCAACAGTCGAACAGAAGGTATAATCCAAGTTCTATGTGTATCATATGTATCTTTTTCTGGTTTTGGCAAAAAATACTTAAATATATTATTCATATTTACAAAGCTTGTTTTTTTCATCCTGTCTTTCTCATATTGAAGCAGTTTTTAAATATTTCTATTTTCTAATAGATGTTATCAATTGTTATAAGATTTTTTATTACTTTCGTTATCAGTTGGATTAATACGTTTTCTTTATATAACGTTTTATAAACTACTTTTATTTTTTAAAAAGAATAGAAAATAAAGACAATGAATTAAAAAAAATGGCTGTTATTAACTTTGTTATGAAAAAAAAAAAAAAACATATATCACTCTTTGGCTCATCAGTGATCCATTATGACAGTTTCAACAATGTAGGCCTGGACTTCACATTTAACCAAAAATTATGATAGAACTATATTGGAAGAATGGGGACTAGAAGAAATAATAGGTAGAGAATACAATTCTCCAAATATCAAAAGCTAAGATAATATGTGAAATTGGTAAATTAAAAAAGAATAGTATAATCATGTTATTTAAGAGATGAAATAAGTATCAGAAGAACTAAAAGAACTGACAACTGTATCTGGAGATCAGGACCAGAGGTGGTTAGAGATGGAAAACAAAAACCACTGTTTCGTACTGTACATAATTTAATAATATTTGATTTTTTAAGAAACATTTTCAAATGTTTTTAAGAAATATTTTCAAATGTGCAAATATTTTCATGGATAAAAAATTATCTACTTCCAGATCCACTAAACACACACTGTCAGACATTAATCATGAAGTTGACTTAAAAATTCTGAGTTCCTGGCTGGGGGTTTACAGTCCATTGAGTTTAAATAGTAACAGTATGCTGGTTGTAGCATGGACCTCGACGATGATGATCTTTATGCGTGGTTAGAAATGGGGCCTGACTACTGCAGCCTTGTAGTATAGTTTGAAGTCATGCCTCCAGCTTCGTTCTTTTTGCTTAGGATTGTCTTGGGTATATGGGCTCTTTTTGGTTCCATATGAAATTTAAGGTGGTTTTTTCCAATTCTATGAAGAAAGTCAATGTAGCTTGACAGGGATAGCATTGAATCTATAAATTACTTTGGGCAGTATGGCCATTTTCACGATATTGATTCTTCCTAACCATGAGCATGAAATGTTTTTCCATCTGTTTGTGTCCTCCCTTATTTCCTTGAGCAGTGATTTGTAGTTCTCCTTGAAGAGGTCCTTCACATCCCTTGTTAGTTGTACTTCTAGGTATTTTATTCTCTTTGTTGTAATTGTGAATGAGAGTTCACTCATGATTTGGCTCTCTGTCTGTTATTGGTGTATAGGAATGCTTGTGATTTTTGCACCTTGATTTTGTATCCTGAGACTTTGCTGAAGTTGCTTATCAGCTTAAGGAGATTTTGGGCTGAGACGATGGGATCTTCTAAATAAACAATCATGTTGTCTAAAAATGGAGACAATTTGACTTCTTCTTTTCCTAATTAAATTCCTTTATTTCTTTCAATTGCCTAATTGCCCTGGCCAGAACTTCCAATACTATGTTGAGAAGGAGTGGTGAGAGATGGCATCCTAGTTTTGTGCCTGTTTTCAAAGGGAATCCTTCCAGGTTTTTGCCCATTCAGTATGATGTTGGCTATGGGTTTGTCATAAATAGATCCTATTATTTTGAGATACATTCCATTGATAGCTAGCTTATTGAGAATTTTTAGCATAAAGGGCTATTAAATTTTGTCGAAGGCCTTCTCTGCATGTACTGAGATAATTATGGGGTTTTTGTCTTTGTTTCTGTTCATGTGATGGATTACATTTATTGGTTTGTGTATGTTGAACCAGCCTTGCATCTCAGGGAGGTAGCTGACTTCATTGTGATGGATAAGTAATCCAAACAGCATGGTACTGGTACCAAAACAGAGATATAGACCAATGGAACAGAACAGAGGCCTCAGAAGTAACACCGCAGATCTACAACCACCTGATCTTTGACAAGTATGACAAAAACAAGCAATGGGGAAAGGATTCCCTATTTCATAAATGGTGTTGGGAAAACTGGCTAGCCATATGTAGAAAGCTAAAACTGGATCCCTTCCTTACACCTTATACAAAAATTAACTCCAGGTAGATTAAATATTTAAACATAAGACTTAACAACATAAAAACCCTAGAAGAAAACCTAGGCAATACCATTCAGGACATAGGCGTGGGCAAGGACTTCATGACTAAAACACCAAAAGCAATGGCAACAAAAGCCAAAATAGACAAATGGGATCTAATGAAACTAAAGAGCTTCTGCACAGCAAAGAAACTATCAGTAGAGTGAACCAACAACCAAGAGAATGGGAAAAATTTTTGCAATCTCTTCATCTGACAAAGGGCTAACAACCAGAATCTACAAAAAACTTAAACAAATTTACAAGAGAAAAATAAACAACCTATCAGACAGTGGGTGAAGGATATGAACAGGCACTTCTCAAAAGATGACATTTACGCAGCATATGAAAAAGTGCTCGTCATCACTGGTCATTGGGCATTAAAGAAATGAAAATCAAAACCACACTGAGATACCATCTCACGCCAGTTAGAATGGTGATCATTGAAAAATCAGGAGACAACAGATGCTGGAGAGGATGTGGAGAAACAGGAATGCTTTTACACTACTAGTGGGAGTGTAAATTAGTTCAACCATTGTGGAAGAGAGTGTGGCAATTCCTCAAGGATCTAGAACCAGAAATACAATTTGGCCCAGCAATCCCATTACTGACTATATACCCAAAGTATTATAAATCATTCTATTATAAAGAAACACATGCACACATATGTTTATTGCAGCACTGTTCACAATAGCAAAGAATTGAAACCAACCCAAATGCCCATCAACATTAGACTGGATTAAAAAAATGTGGCACATATACACCATGGCATACTATGCAAGTATAAAAAGGGATGAGTCCCTTTGCAGGGACATGGATAAGGCTGGAAACCACCATTCTCAGCAAGCTGACACAAGACCAGAAAACCAAATACTGCATGCTCTCACTCATAAGTGGGTGTTGAACAACACGGACACAGGGAGGGAAACATAATACACTAGAGCCTGTCGGGGGCTGGGGGACTAGGCGAGGGATAGCAGGGGCTGGGCGCATAAGGGAGGGATAGCATTAGGAGAAATATCTAATATAGATGATGGGGTGATGGATGCAGCAAACCACCATGGCATGTGTATTCCTATGTAACAAATCTGCATGTTCTATACATGTACCCCAGAACTTAAAGTATAATTTAAAAAAAATGGAACCTGAGAGCTGCCAACTTCAGTCAACTTGTCTTTTGAAAGTAACTTTTATCAACTTCATGAGATTAGAAATTTAAAAACCTATAAAATTATCTCTCAGTTTGATTTAGAGACAATGCTTTACTAAACATTCATCAATTTTAGTATCATGTTATGAAAAAACTCCTCATGTTTTCCTGATAAAATCATCATCAAGATGAGTGAGCTGTCACACAATGTGTAACTGTGGTAGATACAGATTCTGGGCCTCTCCAGGAATGGTAGGAGTTTAGAGTCCAATGACATCCCATGGCAAAGAATATTGAATTAAAGAAGGCATTTCCAACTTGCCTATGAGGAAAACAATGGCAATACTAGAATACAAGGGACAAAGGCTGTTTTTAAACCAAAAAGAAATTCACTTTTAACCAAACTACTTCATAGGTAGTCTACCACATCCTGTTCAAATATTTTTAGCAATAGGAAAGGTCCATGATAATGTCAGAGAAATAATAAAAAGGGCAATGATTGACAACCAGGCATTATTTAAAAATATATACTTAAAATGAATTTGAGATAACAAAGAGAATAGAGTGTTAGTTAAGAGTTGTGATGAATTTTAATAATCCATGGTCCTGGGAATTCCATTAATTCTGCCTCCGGCTTCCTCCTCACAGACAGAAAGATATAGACATATAATTTTTTTTTTTTTTTGGTCACTGCTGTTGTTTGATTTTCCCCACATTAATCAAAGTTAGCTCAGCTACAGTCATTGCAATACTAGCACTTATTAATATCTAGTGAGAGCAAAACAAAGTTGAGGTAAATCGACTATTGAAGATAATCTTAAAAGTTAAATAACAATAACAGTATTATTTATGATGAGCTTAAATAACAATCATTCTATAAGTCAGGTGAACTCTCAACTTTAATTAAAAGTTGAATGAAAAACTCTCTAAAACCAAGTGAGTCTGGACAAATATATTCACATATAATGAGTCTTTAAAAGGACTCACTAATTTCAAGCACTAGTTGTATTTTCTGCTCATAACATATATTCATGTGGATCTCCAAACAGCATGTTTTTTAAAAAAGAGCCAGAGATTAAAGAGAGAGTTGGCAGAAAGTAGCAGATCAAGTCCTAAAATAATAGTTAACATTAGGGGTTTGGGATGCATTAACCCATCTAGTCCCCACAGCAATGACATGAGGCCGGTTCTATGATTCTCCTCACTTTACAGCTGAGCAAACTAATGTACAACCAAATAAAGTAACCTGCCCAAGGCCACCATTTCAATGTGGTACTTCCTTTTCATGGACTTTGTAATTAAGACAGGAGACAAATATTTTGCCTTACACAGTCATGTTTACATCCACAGCTCTTCTGGATCCTTCCCTTGGTATTTAATAATGAAGCTACGTGACCTAGCAGTTCATGAGTGTTTGCTGGTGCTTTTATTTACCTGTTTATGAAGCATCACTATGTATCTTGTTCAGGACTGAAGCCAGGGATTTATTTATAAGAGAAGATTAGGGCAGCACTTACACTCTCAAACTAGCCTCACGTAGACTGGGCAGCCAATTCTGCTTTGATCAGATTCTTAAGAATACAAAATAAGAAAAATCCAATACCACTATTTAAAGTGGTAAATAGCTTCTGTTTTTACAAACGATTGTAACTAAATCCACACTATGTAATGTTTCCATAAGAAGCAAAACCACTTTTGGTACCATAGAGCTGTAGGGAAGCTTAGATATTGGTCAATGTCTTCATTTTCTGGATGAAGAACCTGAAGCTCAAGGAAGTTATATGATTTGCCTAAGATCGTGATGCTCTTTAGTGGCAGGCCCATAACTCAAATGTAGGTCTCTAACCTCCCATGCAAGTGTTTGTTTTTCTTTTTTTTTTTTCAATTTTTAAGAAAGAGCTTAACAGATTATATTGAAATGTGAATCTAATAAATCATCTAAATGATTGATAATACTGAAGGTAGACATAATGATCTTACCTGTAAGAACCGTATATCACTTTCTGGCAGTCAACTAACAAAAATTTCTGTTCCATTTTTCCATGGAATTTTGCCCCGGTTTTAAAAAGATAATCTTGGCCTTTTACTGTTCGTACTCGAATATTCTAGAATTATATATAAATAAAAAGCAAAAATTATGGCTAGGAAAACAGTATTTTGAAAACCAAAATCCATATATGATAGAATCATAATGCAAAAAAAAATTGAAATAATTAAAAAATACTCCCAAATATTAAATCCTTAAGAAAAGTAATCATTTAAAATATACATTTCAACATAGCTTAAATAGGAGATTTCATTTTATTTTTACATAGAATGGCATCAAAAATCACTCAGGATCTGACTATAATAAGCCCTTTTGGGTTATAATGCCTTGATGATAAATTAACTAAAGTTAAAATTAACCTTTAAAAAGTCAAAAATAACAGAAAATACTATGCCAAATGATTCTGATACACAATACATACTGAACCATAGAAGCACCTGAGTCATTGCTTTCAAAGCTGTGCATGGAAAACTGATATATTAAATATTAATCAATAAAAGCACAATATAAAGCCCTCATGAAGATGTGCTTTCTGTCACATTCTGAAAAGTACAGGGGAGCTTTCTGTGATCAGTCATCCCATAACCTTAAATATGGATACTTTTTTCTTTTTAACTTTTATATTCATCTATCTTAACATGCCTTAAATTTGACTGAGTTGAAAATGACACACAAAATACTTGAGAAAAAACACATAATTCTTACCCTGAGACGCTGAACTGAACAACCTTGTTTCTCAGTCATATTTAGAAAATGATTAAAATTGGACTCATCAAGCAGAATGTATACAGATACTCCTCGGGTTGATGCCTCAACTATTTCTTTGAAAATGTCCACATCTGTAAATATATCCATCACTAAAGCAATGACCTGTTAAAGATAAGAATATGAAACAATTTTAGATCCTTAATAGAGAACGATTAAGAAATTGTTTACATTCAGTAAAGGTCAGATAAAATAAAATCATTAATTATAGAAATGTACATATATGTAATATATATGTACATACAAATATTCATTTCATTTTCTAAAATAGATAAAATCATATTAAAAATAAGCTAATAACTATATGTAGATTTGTAACACTATGTCGTTTTCATGTTAGCTTTAATTTAAATAAAATCTGCATTCCTGTAGGATTTTGAAAAATGGGCGAATCCAAATCATGGATTTCAAGACTGCCTATAAGGTAGACAAATGGGACAAGGTTGAAATCAGTGTTACAATTTCTCTTAAGAGATATTTCCAGGGGAAAGTAGGATTTTTTATACCAGTCATTAAGAATAAAGGTCTTCAGGAACTGAGACAGAGAAAAAAAAAATCCTAGAAATAGAAATATACCTAGGAAAAGATGAAAGATGGAGAAAGAGTATAAGATGACTTGAAGACTAAAAAATTAAACATACAGTTGTTCCTCGGTTTACTGGGAGAATGGTTCCAGGACCTCTGCATATACCAAAATCTGTACATACTCAAGTCCACAGTCAGCACTGAAGAGCCTGCGCATATGGAAAGCAGCCTTCCATATATGTGAGTTTCACACTCCATAAATACTGGGATATTCTACCCATGTTTGGTTGAAAAAAAATCTGCATATAAGTGGATAGAAGCAGTTCACACCCATGTTGTTTAATGAGTCAACTGTACTTGCCTAAAATGAGTTTAGCAGATAAAATAAGCAAAAGAAAAAAGTGAATTAAAAAGGGGATATAATTGAGAAGGAAATACCCTAAAGAACAGGTCCCTAAGACGTAGAGTCTGTGTCGATTGTTGAAATGAAAGTAAAATACTGCTAGAAGAAGGGGAAAAATCATTTAAGAAGTTGTCCCCCTTCCACGTGCCAGTCGTATTTATTGACCACCTACTATGGACCATGCAAGAAAAACAAAATTCTGCCCTTGTGAAGCTTATATTTTCTAGTGGGGGAAGACATAATAAATAATAAAGATAAGTCAATTATGTAACAAGCTATAAGTTTTTTGGGGAAAAAAATAGAGCAGAATAGGGATCATGGGTTCCTGGAAATTCAGAAGGGAAGGTCTTTTTGAGACAGTGCCCTTTGAACAGAAGTAAAAGGAAATGACATTATCCATATTGCTATCTTCAGGAAGATTGATGCAGGCGGAGGAAACAAGCAACTCGGCTCTGGCAAGACAAAAAACAGAAAGGAGACAGCAGGAATGAAATGAGAATGAGACAATTATCACAGTGTCTTAAAGGCATTAAAAGCCTTAAGTATTTTTTTTCTGAATAAGACTGTAAGCTATTAAAAGGCTTTGAGTTGAAGTAATAAAGTGATCTGGTTATATTTTGAAAGGCTTGTTCTGGCTACTGTGTTAAGAACAGGATTGTTAAAATGGTGTTAACAAGGATGGAAACAAGGAGGCCAGTTACAACTACCAGGGCAACTTAAGTGGGAGGTGATGATGTATAGGACCAGGCTGGTAGTGTCACTGATGAAGAAAAATGGTCAGAAACTGGATATATTTGAGTACAAACATCTTGTGGATGGATTGAATATAAGATATGAGAGAAAAGGGAGAAAAAGTGAAGAAGACCAAGTGCTGGGACATTCCAAGTTAAGAAGAATGTTAAAATTAACATTTCAAGTTAATTTCAAATACCAGAAAAACTACCAGCAAAGGAGACTGAGGAAATAAAGGACAGGTGGAATCCTGAACACCAATAAAGACAGTACATTTGTAGGAAGGAGGGTGAACTCGAGAGGTTCTGATCCTACTGTTAGGCCAAGAATAGTTTTAGTGGAGAGGGAACAGCAAAAGCCTCAGTGGAAGGCTTAATTGAGAATCGGGGCAGATACTAGATACAGCAGATATAGAAAACATTTTTCAGTAATTTGGCTACAATAGGAAGCAGAGAAATTGAGCAGTAGGTGGGGGTAAAGCTGAATCAGAAGAAGTTATACTTTTTATTTTTTAACTGACATTAAGTTGCATGTAATTAGCATGTACAACATGATGCTTAGAGAATCAACCTAGGTGCCCATCAACAGATGTGCAAGGAAAATGTGGGGTGTGTGTGTGTGTGTGTGTGTGTGTGTATAAATGAATACTATTCAGCCATAAAAGAATGCAATTATCCTATTTGTTACATTTGTTAGAATGGAGGGCATTATTTTAAGTGAAATAAGGTAAACACAGAAAGACAAATACTGCATGATATCACTCATATGTAGAATCTAAAAACATGTTGCTTTAAGGTGACAGAAATAATGGTATGTCTTTATGCTAATAAAATGTTACATTAGAATGAAATTAATAGTGCAAGACAAGGTGGGAGGTGAGGTGGAGAAGGGGAGAATGTCTGGAGCAATGTCTTTTAGCAGGCAAAAGGTATAGAGTCTAGTGCAAACGTAAAATAATTATATATATATTTATTTTATATATATTAGATATATGTATATCTATATATATCACAGATATATATCTATATGTATCACTGATATATACATATTTATATATATGACAGTGATAAATATAGTTGCATCATAGTGCACTATATATATATCACAGATATATATATTTATATAGCACGGATTTATCTATTTGTATATATCACAGATATATGTATCTATTTATATACATCACTGATATATCTATTTATATATATATATAATCACAGTGATAAAATATAGCACAACGTTGTGCACTATATTTTATAGTGCAAACGTAAAATAAATATATATTTTACATTTGCACTAGACTGTGAGAGATATATATATATATACACATATATATATATATACATATATATGTGTATATATATCCTTACTCTCTGTGAGATATATATAGATATACACATATATATATGTATATATACACATATATATATGTGTATATCTATATATATCTCACAGAGAGTAAGGACCAGTAATTAACAGTCTATTATATGAAGCCAAAGGGGCAAGTATAAAGGTGGAGATGCTGGTGGGGAGACAGTGTGGCAGTGGTGCTGTGGATGTTCTCTTCTGGGTTCTTTGATTTTCTCAATGTAGCAGGAAGCAAGGTCTTCAACTCAGAGTGAAGATTCCAGAAGACATTTTAAAGATCTGAGAAAAAGGGCACTATATAGTCATCTAGGAGAGTCAAAAACAAAATAGACTAAGAAAATATAATATGGTTGCCGGTTAGCTTTAAGACTCAACAGGTCATAAATTTAATATGGGACCAGTCAATGTGGTTGTGAGTTATTCTTCAGCCATGTTTAGTGGCATGGCTGTAGAATGGCGTAGACAGAGAGTTTGCTTTAGCCATGGCTGTGGTGCCATGAGTGTGTAACAAACTGAAAGAGGGCAGGGAAATTGAAGGTATATATAATGTGTAGTGGCTGAAATGACTGATATATAAAGGAAAGAAGATGTCATGAATGTGAGAGGCAGTGAAATGAGGATAGGATAGATGAGTTTTAGAACCTACTGGCACTGAAGAACATTACCTATTAAATGATTATTGTTCAAGATTAATATGTAGCTCATCTTTAAAATATACATGTTAATACAGTTACAGATGAAAACATCATACCTTATATTTACTTCCCATTATAATGGATGGAAAAAATGGTCATGAATAATAATTGTTGAAGATAGTTGATTGTACATAAGGGCTCCATATACTATTCTTCTACTTTTGAAACTTTTTATAACATAAAGTTTAAAAAAACTAAAAAGATAAGAATATTTTTTACTAACAGATACTAGAGATGGTAGGCAACAAATAGAAACAGAGGTGGTAGTCGGATGAACAGTGCTGAAAAGAGTGACAGAGACCAGGGAACAAAAATTGTAAAGAAATTAAAGGGAATGGATGACCTGAGAATAGGCAAATGGTAACATACAGCATAATGTAATGGATACATTGTGAATATGTTAGAAGATGAGCAAAGTTATGGATAACATAGGAAATCATTTCTATTTACTCTAATTACAGTGTTTAAACAAAATACTGGACCATGCTCAAATGCTATCTGTGATGACATTCTTCCAACTACCTGTGAAACGTACTATCAGATTTTCTCTAGAAAGAAAAATTTCAATCATTCCAGTAGCTTCCCACAATCTTTTTCTAATTTATAAATGGTATGAAGTGCCAGATGTAGGGAGAAACTAGTGATAACAATCTCATCCATGTTTGAGACTACTTTTCATAAAGTCAAAAACACAAAAGTCTTAAAATCATACCCAAAATTATTAATGTAATGCATTAGCTATGCATTAATATGGGCATTAACATTTTTTGAGTCCATATTATACACTTATTTTACAAAATAACTTTTAAAAATATATGTCTGTTACAGTCTGGTACTAATTTTTTAACCAGAGCTTTTTTTGAATACAGAAACAATATTATAAAACATGGTATTCTTTAATTAGCATATCTAAAAATTTATTTTTAATTTGCCAGATAGTCTCATGCAACACATTACTTTAGATAGACATTGGATGTGAACAAAAACACATTACTAGGATACATAAAGGGTTTTGTTTGCAAAAAATAATTGAAGTCAATCAGCCAATGGATGTTTCTGTCACACTAAAGGCAAAACAAATGACAGTCTTTCTTGCATGACAAATGATATGCTGGATCAGGATCCAGAAGACTAGATGACACATCTCTGAGAAGCTTATCTGATGTCAACCAAGCCAGGTTGCTTTTCAGGGCTTCTGTTTTTTTGTACTCTCAGTCGATGTGTGAAATAAATTTTTTGAAATCTACAGTAACTTTCAGCTATGCTGAGAAAGGCAAAATAAAATGTAGCTTTTTTTTTTTTGTTTAAATGGTGTGTTACATTCCTGGGAAAGAATAATAATTAGAAATGAGGATCGCCAAACTTGATCTGAAATTATTACATGGTTCGTTAGTTATCAAAATTGCACTGTGTTGAACACATGGCCACAATCGCTGTATATAATTGGAGAAAAATTACATGCCTGATCAGCATAGGCTTTTCAAAACGTACATCAATCGATTATATTAATACAGAAACCAGTTATATTAATTGGTATTCATTAAAGTACCATGACAGTATATATATTTCTTAATTTTTTTCTTGCTTCTTCATTAATTCTTGTCATGAATTCACAATTCTCGTCACAAATTCACAATTCTTGAATTGTAATTTGAAAAGGTAAATAAAGAAATGCATTCATCAGAAACATGAGACTTAGAAAACTTTTAGAATGATATCCCAGGTCATTAAGACTTAAGTAAAATTTCCCATCTTTTAGTATTAAAGATTTCCAAGATTGTGACCCAGGGACATTCATTTTCACTTATCTTTCTTACCATACTAAATTTTCCTGAAGTGGTCCATACCCCGGAGGTCACCAACAGTATATATTATATACACAGTCAATTTGTATTTTGATAAGTTCAGATGCATTACACAATTTAAAGCCATTCAAAAAAGTACATCATCAAGTGTTAAGTAATATAAACTGGCTATATATACATGATTGTAAAGGTGGGCATACAGTAGAATGAACTAGACAATAGGGCTTCATGGATAAGCCATAAATAATGAGTAAAATTATTTTTAGCCATCCACAGAGCAAGGCTAGCATTGCTAAGATACAGAGGCAAAGGTAAAAAAGATGAGATTAATAACCTAAAAAATGTTTATTGAATTAACATACAGTTAAATACAAAGATCATTATGCTCATAAATATGAAATAAATTTTGTTACATAGGATTTATACAGATTATAAAAGATCTTGAAAATTTGCTTCATTATTACATTTGGTCTGGAGACCAATAAAAGTGCTAGAAAAGAGAGTATCTATCAAAACAGTGTGTTGGGAAAATGTGTCTGAAAGTAATACGCATACTGAAAATATCTAAGTTCTACTGAGTCATATAATTGCGTGAGAATGTAAAGCCTTATGATTTTTACTGTAATTTAATAAATGCACCAAATAACCAAAAAGTGTGGTAGAAACCAATAAGAAAAATGACAATACATGATAGATTTCATAGAAAACATTCATCACAATGTTGACATTGAAAACTTGCATTTCCTTATAAATATGCTTCACTATCTTCAGTATTTTATGTTGAATCCTACATTGTTTGTCCCTTTGTAGTCTATTGCAATACAGAGCTATTAGCAATATGCTTTTGTATGACCTAGATACTTAACGAAATTTAAGTGTACCTTAGGTTAATGTTCTTTAGTCACATACTGTCATTATCACCCCCACAACTGCATATTATATCTTTTATGTTTCATTTGAGGGGATTCGGACTTCCTTTGTAATTGCCTATATACAGAGAGGAGAATTTATTTTTTCCAGCAGAAGAAAAACTAACAGGGAGCTCGAATTTAAAAAAAAATGATTAATGGAGCTCTATACTAACAGTATTCTTAACAATATTCAACACAACTGAAAAACTTTTAAGAATTAAATAACAGAAATAAAAGGAAATGATCACTTAAGGGACATATATTTCCAAGTCTGTAAACCCTGTCAAAAACAGTGTGCTAAATGATTTCAGGAAAAAAAAAATGAGGTTGATATAAAGAAGTACCTTTGGCCCAAATCCTTCGATAGCCTAAATAAGAGTATGTATTTTGCATGAAATTTATATATAATATACTGTGTGCACTGCAGTATTGTTTAGTAACTTATAGCTTTACATTATAGATGTATTAATAACTTCTCAGATATTTAAGAATCTATCCTAATTGCTATATCTATATATGTACTAGTTTGGTCTGCCATAAATTATTTTGGGAAAGTTACTGAAATGATTTTGAGTCTCACACACCTCTAAATATAATAAACAAATAAATCAGAGAATATCTTGCATATACCAGGTTCCAAAATTCTATGGTTTCAATAACCATTCATTCACTCCAGATTATGATGGATAAAATAATATAGACATAGATTTAAAGTGATATCATAAAAGAGTATTAGAGCTTCATTTATATATACTGAAATATGGGAACTGAGTCACACTAGACATCTTGGCAACCTGTTATTCAAAGTTGATTTATATATCACGAGGTGGATACAAACACAACTTGTTATCTATAGTCCCAATTGTAAATAATGAGATCTCACTAATTCTTTAGCAATTGGATTAAAAGGTACATTGTACATAGCTTGCTTGGTGATATCTAGGGTACTGTAACAAAAGTCAATTGGAAATGTCAGGGCATGTTTGGGTTTTCTGTTATGGCAACATTAATTTACAGAACGAATACTAGCATACATAGAGCAACTCAGAAGGGAATTTGCATACATTATTTTCCACATTCTTTGCATCGTATCATAGGCTTGAAAACACTTAATGCCACAAAAAATAAATCACGTTTTTACCTTTGTCCAATTTAAGCAAATCTTTATATCAGCTCTGTGCAAGTAGGCATCTTTGCTTTTTACAGTAACTTTTGCTCTAATAAGGAAATCCACAAGGAATTAGGAGGAAAAAGAAAGAGTAGGCCTAAAAGACACTGCAAAGACGAGGCATAGTTTTTTTTAATGATTTCAACAATTCAATCGTCTTTCATATTCTAAATTCCTCACTACTTCCTGAAAAGTTACTTTTTTTGAAACTTAGTCTGGTAAATGTCCCAAGCACAGGCCCTCAAAGCCAAGATGTCAGAGGATCGGGATGGAGTAATCAGTGGTGGAAAAATAAGCTCAAGACCTCTCAGCCTCTCCTATATTAGAATAAGCTAGCTCTGTGATCACACAAATCATGCACCTTATAAAGAATAAGAGGAAGCTCGGCTCAGAGTTACACCATTTGAGGGGATGCTGGCAGAGAGAAAGGAGGCAACGCCAAAGTAGATTTTGTTCAACCAGAAAACAATTATGCTCCTAACTTTGTGCACAATCCAAATCTCAGTATGTCAGAAGGATGTTGATATGGTTTGGCTGTGTACCCATCTAAATCTCACCTTGAATTGTAGTTCCCATAATCCCCACAAATATTGTGGGAGGAACCTGGTGGGAAGTAACTGAATCATGGGGGTGGTTACCTCCATGCTGTTCTTGTGTGAATTAGTTCTCCCAAGGACTGATGGTTTTATAAGAGGCTTTCCCCCACTTCACTCTGTACTCCTCTGAGTTGCTGCCATGTGAAGAAGGACGCGTTTGCTTCCCCTTGTGCCATGATTGTTAAGTTTCCTCAGGCATCTCCCGTCCTGCAGAACTATGTCAATTAAGCTTCTTTCCTTTATAAATTATCCAATCTCAGATATTTTTCCATAGCAGCATGAGAACGGACTAATACAGATGTTCTTTAAAATAAAGATGTGTGCTGTTACTACAGAGATAGAAATCCTAGTGTTTTCTGACTTGCTGCTACTGAAGTACCAGACCCAGTTTTAGTTAAATTCCGGCAGTATTTGTAAAAATGTAAGGAGAAATATATTTATTTGAAAGTAATAATCGACTTTACTAGGAAACTATGAAGCATTCATAATTTTTCAAAGTGTATGTTTTAGTATTCTAATACTTCATTATCATAGAATCACTTCATTAGGAATGAGTATCAAAATGTAATATTTATATATGACTTTTTTCCTTCATTCTCAATTTCATGATTAAAATTGTCAAACCTACAATTTTAATAATAAAATTGAAAAGTTTGCCAGGCGTGGTGGCTCAAGCCTGTAATCCCAGCACTGTGGGAGGCCGAGGCGGGTGGATCACGAGGTCAAGAGATCGAAACCATCCTGGTCAACATGGTGAAACCCCGTCTCTACTAAAAATACAAAAAATTAGCTGGGCATGGTGGCACGTGCCTGTAATCCCAGCTACTAAGGAGGCTGAGGCAGGAGAATTGCCTGAACCCAGGGGGCGGAGGTTGCGGTGAGCCGAGATCGCGCCATTGCACTCCAGCCTGGGTAACAAGAGCGAAACTCCGTCTCAAAAAAAAAAGAAAAGAAAAGTTGAAGGAAGAATACAAATATCTGTAACCCAGCACTAGTATTTTTAAATGTTAAAATTTTGTCATATTGAATTTTACAGATATTTAGTGACACGGGGTCAAAATTCAGAGTAAAAACTGGGATACATCTGACAAGGCTATATTTTTTAACAAGAGTTACAGAGTTTGGGGTGGAATTTTTTAAGAGACTTTTTTAGTTATGCATTAAAAGTAATAAACATTTTTCTGCTTAATTTCTTAAAAGCTATTAATTTTTCACTTTTGTACTATAAATGTATACATAATTAGTCATTTTCACTGGTGGTGGTTAAAAGAAAACTTATTACAGGGAAAATGAGTAATAATTATTATTTTAGATTGTTAATTTGAACTAAGAAAGCCTACTCAAAATTCTGACCAAGGTAAAAATTCTGAACAAGAAGGCAAAAGGGACGTCGTTATATATTTTTAATTTTCTCTAGCTTTTTTATTTTCACCAATCATGAATACAAGCATGCATTAAAATGAGAAAGGATTAAATCATTAATTTAATTATGTAAAGAAGACATTGGGAGGAGAATATTTAAAAATATCATTTTAGAGTTAAGTGAAAACTTTAGTTGTAAATAAAACCTTTGAGTTGGAATAAAACATATTTGAACTTCCTAAACATGTGTTTTATAATTATTGAGTTAGTTAGATCTTTCCATAATTAACTACTCAGCTTGAGAGTATTTACTCTGCTATACCTAGTTTCTGAGGTAGTTATAACTGAAATATTCAGGTATTCAATAAATTTTTGTTGGGATGCAGTATCTACACGGCACCTGTTCTTGAAGAGTATACAGTACTGAGACTCATTCACAGAATTATAAATCATTATGACATTTGCCATAAAATGTACATAACACAGTAGAACAAACTACTGTAAGAGAATAATTGCTTATGACTAAGAATTATGTGTCATCAGTAGCTAGAGCCTGCATTGAGTGAGGCATCCCTGTGGATCTTGTTTAATAAAGGAAATGAGACCGCCTTCTAAAAATTAAATGTCAAGAAATGAAAGCACTGGCATTCAAAGTCCCTTAGCAGAGAGCAAGGTCTGCAAGATGTAATAATAGCCAGATGAAAGATAGTAACATAACATATAAAAGTAGACATTTCAGTAGAAAAATGTGGAAGTTGGTTGGTAAGTCATGCAAATAAAGTAGAGTCACAGAGACAAATACTGCCCATGTTCATCTGTGTACTATCCAGAAGAGAGGAGGGGTATCAAAAGGCATGAACTTGATCCTTCTATAGTATTGGCTAGGTATATTTGATTTAGTAATGGCATCTGAGCCAGATGCATTTTAAACATCCTATTAGCTGCTCTTGTTCTGATTTTATAGCTTTAAAGTATATTGGGACTTAGTGTATATATTGTCACAAAAAGAGAATGAGCCAGTTGGAAAACACCAATCTGAAGGCTATCGAGCAGTTGCAACTGGCACTGTAAAATGAAATTATTTTGTCAGACATCAGTGTTCCAAGCTTAGTCAATATGAATTTGTGAATCAGGCTTTTACTTCTTAAGTTTAAGGTTCAGAATCTAGATATTGGCAAAGTGACTAAAGAAAAAAAAATTTCCCCCCGAGACCACTTGGTAGATAGCTTTTTCTCAGTAATGTAATTTTCCATGGTCCTGAGATAGCGATTATTTTGTACTTTAGTGATATAAACGGGTGTCTGTCATGAAAAATGGAGTGAAGGGCATTGCAGGAAGAAAGAAAAAGAGGGAGGAAAGGAGTAAGAATTCCTCTATGTACGGAAAATTGAAAAACAGTGCATGAAGAGGCGGATGGGTTTGGGGAATAGGAGCAGACTCATTAGGACGGTTCGACAGCAAAGCAGCACTGCAGCAGGAACAGCTAGAGGCCCAATGTTGTTGGGAAATGGAATTCTATGAAGAAAGAGATCGTGATAAAGCTAGGAAGACTGTAACGGTAAATTTGCCCCAGATTGCAGAGGAAAGTCCTTGAATGCTAGGCTAACTATGGATTCTACAAGGCACAAGGAACCATTCATAACTTTATACTCAAAGAATTACATGATTAAAACAATACCTGAGAAGATTAATGTGTTTGTATACATAGGATGAGTCAGAAATGGGGATTTCTGCTGTAGGTAGAGGAGTTAGGGGGTTTCAGTCCTAGACTAGCATAAGATGCCAATGTGGATGGCGAAAGCAGGAATAAAGGAGTTGGAGGGTGGGAGGTAAAGTTGTAAAGGACGATGTGACAAGCAAGACTCAATGGCTAATTGCTTCTGATGGACAACAGAGAAATCTTTAGTGTGTAGGGACCTCCATTTCATGGAAAATTATTGTAGCATTATAAGAACACTTAAAATTCAAAAGTAGTATTTCATTTTTCTGCATAAGGTAAGGAAAGCCATCAGACTAAGTCAAAACAATGTGATAAAAAGTTATGTTACTTTTTAATCTACCTACCTATTGATCCATCTAACCATTCATCCATCTATCCATCTTCACATCCACCCATGTAACTATCTGTGCTTCCTTTTTTTCTTTAAACTATAAGAACTCAGGAATTTTTACGCAGGAAGTAGGTTTGACTCAGGATTAGAGATTCCTCAGTTTATAATAGAGAGATGGGTTCTGACATAAATGCCCAAACAGCATTCAAAGAGACTGATGAATTGATAAGAAGAATGCAAAAAGACCAGAAATCAGCATAAGAAAAAAATTCGATAATCCCAGCACTTTGGGAGGCCGAGAAGGGTGGATCACGAGGTCAAGAGATTGAGACCATCCTGGTCAACATGGTGAAACCCCGTCTCTACTAAAAATATAAAAATTAGCTGGGCATGGTGGCGCATGCCTGTAGTCCCAGCTTCTCGGGAGGCTGAGGCAGGAGAATTGCCTGAACCCAGGAGGTGGAGGTTGTGGTGAGCCGAGATCGTGCCATTGCACTCCAGCCTGGGTAAAAGAGCGAAACTCCGTCTCAAA
>NW_016107463.1:3507912-3510672 GCF_001604975.1 Cebus imitator | reverse complement strand
AAAAAAAAAAAAAGATTACTAACAGACATATTGACAAAATGCAATGTGTGGACCAGACCTCGTTTGGATTTCAAAAAAACAACTGTAAAAAGGCATTTAGGGAACAATCAGGAAAAGATCAACACTGACTGGATATGTGATAATATTAATGATTTTATTCTTTAGGTTTAATAATTACACATGGGTATGTTTTCAAAAAGCCCTTTTTAAAAAAAGACAAACACACTGAAACAATTCAGATAAAATTTAAAATATATGGTGCATGAAATTTGCTTTAAGATAATTCAGTAGGAGATACGAAGGAAAAAAAAAAAAAATGACCACAAGTTGATAATTACTGAAACTGATTCTTCACACACGTTTGAAAACTTCCATAAGATGTTAAGTATTCAATCACCTATCTTAGCTTTCACTCCATCTATCTTATTCCCCTTCTCATGTTTTCTTCTATTTTTAACTCTTTTTAAATCATATATCATCCTTCCTAAATTTTCCCTTTTTATTTTTGTCCTCATGGAGAATTAGGTCACTTTGCAGCGTTTCCTTTTCTCCCACAAGTGTCTGTCTCTGCATATATATTTGAATCTGGGATCTGCCATTTTCTACTGGGTAAACAGAGAAGAAAATTATCTTTGAGCCTCTATTTCTTCATCAATAAAATCAAATAATTACTTCCTGCCCCATGGGATTACTGGGAAAATTGATGTTATGAATATCAAGTTGTTAGAGAACTGACACACGGTAAGAAAGCATTAAATCGTTGCTACTATTAATAAAAATGTCGGTGACAATAACTTGAAGAATAGAAATCAATAGCTCCAAATGTAAAGAGAAGATTGGTGAGGTGTTTCACATATCTCAAGCCATTATTTTTAATTTATGTTGACCTTAACTATTCTTCCAACAATTAAAAAAAACAAATACAGCAAAACGAAACTTTCTATTCCCATTTTCAGAGGCTGCATTCTTTACTTGGGTGATAATTGTTTGACTTTGAAGTCAACTATAAACAACTAATTAACCTAGCATAAAAAATCAAATATACTGCACAGCAAAAATATAGTCCTACTTATTCTTTAGTAATTTCCATTTGAATAAAAACTTAAAAGTAAAGCAGTTACATTAAAGTCATGAACTGGTAAAGCAGCAATTTTGTATTTAATGTAATATATTCCTACATCTGTACCCAACAGTCAATTTCTATCTACCTAATCTGTTTATTTCACTCTACTATTCCTCGTTCTTCTCTTGGATACTTTCACACCAATAGCTTCTATAAATTATGCATTATTTTTCACTTTCAAGCCTGAAACTTGAAAGACAGCATACTTTTGGTGGTAGGAAACAGTTGTTCTAAAGGCTAAAAATGTGAGAAATAAATTTTCAGGGGGCCATCAGGCTAAACTGAACAACTTTAGCCATGTAACTTACAATACTAACTGAATATTCCTCTCACAAGTATTTAATACCTCATGAGAAATGAAAACAGATAATCTATAAACAGATGAACAATATATAAATACATAGTTTAAATTATAAAACTTAGAAAATATTTTTCAATTGGGCTGTCGGATGCAGTATTTTATTAAAATTTCTATTTTCAAGTTTTCAAGCAATAATTAAAATCTCATTGTCGGAATCTTTTTTTTTTTTTTTTGGCTGGGGAAATTATGAAATATAATTTACTTACTTTCCTAAGTCAGGTTCATAAAAAAGAACTTGTCAGTGTTCTGGTTTGGAAGGTTGTTTCTGTTTATTACATATTTTACATCTAAAAAATTGACATTTTATTGAAAATGAGACTGCCTATATCAAAAGCTAAAATAAGCACATTTACTCCAACCATTTTCATTACATTAAACCAAATGGTTTTATCTGTGAAATTCAAAAAGTTTCATAGCCTTATGTATCACACTTGATTGATATTCTAAATAAATGTTATTTGAGAATATAAAATATGCTTCATATAAATATATCCTCAAGCAGACAGTTAAGTTATAAACATAGGATCATGAAATTTAATGATTAAAGAAAAAGAAGAAAATGAGACAAAGAGGGCAAAACATAGGAAAAAAAGTATAAAAATTATCTTGGAGCAATACATTAAATGCGGTTATTGTACCAAAAATGTCACTTAAAAACTTATTTAAACTTTACATATTTCCAAAGGTTGAATAATTTCATCTTTCATACATAAGGGCACAAATAATAGTAAAAAGATATATCTGTTGTGATAAGCAACATTCAAATTGCAATTTCAATTTGGGCAAATGAAATACTTTTGAGACAATTTAAAAATGCCTATAATTTAGGTTTCTTGAGACTTCGTTTTCAGAAACAGATCAAATGGCAAGAGAAAATGATATCAGATGGACAATAAAACATCCCAGTAGTCACAGCAAAGGAAAAATTATCCAAATTATTAAAATATGAAATAGTTCAGTAAAAAATATAATCTTAAGCTATTATTAATGACCTGATTAAACACAACAAAGCCAAATGCTAAGAAGAAGCCCAAAGTATTGTGTCATCTGAGAGGCTGGGAAGACAAGGGTTTTGTAAAATATTCTTCTGAATGTAAATTCCTGACGGTATGTAACATTTTCAATAAAATATTTTATTTCAAATTAAATTACAATTTGTGACCATCTAAAACAGGCTCCTAACCCCATTTCTTGAGATAACCTTATCACTAATTATCCAGCTAAAAGATCATCTCAATGTTTTTTTAGGCTTAATGTCAGATTGTCTTTTTTTTTT
>NW_016107463.1:3499887-3507817 GCF_001604975.1 Cebus imitator | reverse complement strand
GCATTTCTTTCAATTCTAACATCTGGATCAAAAAACAAAGAAGCAAACAAATAGTTGGTAACATTCAATATTAAAAATTTATAAAATATTTTTCTATTAAACACACACACACACACATACACACAGACACTACACACACACACACACACACACACACACTACACACACACACACACACACACACACACACACACACACACAGACTGTGTGTCATTCTTTCTACTTCTCTTGCTCACTCTCTCTGTACCCTTAGAAGAAAATTAACAGAAAACAGACTATGAAAAGAAAAATAGCCATAATTTCACAGTCAGGGAAAATGGTTCTTTCCCTTTCATCTTGGTATATGCATATTTTTTACAAAACTGGGATCTTCTTATACATGTGATATTGTACGTTGCATGTTTATCATTATAGAATATTTTCTTATTATTACAAACTGCTGTTATATCCCATGTTTGGGGGAAAAAAAATCCAGTTCTTCAAAGCAGTATGAAGAACGTAGTCTGCAGATAGAGAGATCAGTCAGAAATCTGCTGCAGAAGTCCAGAAACGAGCATCTAACTTAATTGGCAAAGGGGATTCTATCATTCAGGATTCTGGCGGGAATCCAAATTTCCCTAAGAGTTTTCAATGCTGACATTTGCGAAAATGAGTCATTTATGAAAAGACTATTTACAGAAGTGCGAGCATAGCTAAGGAAATCAGCATGGGAGACAGGACTCTGGTACTGGAGGAGTGAGGGAGCAAAAGAAAAATCAAGCAAGCAAATAGGAAGTGAACTCTGCCCCGCTCCAGTGTTCTGCCCTCCTGCTGGAGCCTCTACTCGGCAACCTCATCACCACCATAAAGGTAGCAAGGAAGCCTAGGCGATGTCGTCGGTGCCATCAGCCTCGGAAAACGAAAGGGCAGAGAAGGATGGAAAAAAGATCAAGTAGGGGCAGGGACAGAGAATAGCACGCTAGGGGATGTAGAACAAAGGACTCAGATTCCAGAGATACTTAGAAACCAAGTGGCAAATATAAAACCTGACAGTCAATTGGATGGTCAGGTACATGACAAGAATATAGTTCCAGGTTTCTTGTGGGGTGATTGGTGTTGTCAATGACAGACATAGGGAGACTGAGTGTTGGAAAAAATGCCTCTGGCTTTGGGTCACTGAGTTCCAGCCATCTATGAAAAAGCTAGGTGGAAACTCTTATGGTGAGCTGGTTTTCAAGGTGTGGGACTCAGAAAAAAGCTCCTGGCCTTCAATTTCCAATCTACCTTTCAGATAAACTAAAAATAATTTACAGGATCAGATAAAAATTCTTTAAAATGGTATTCAGTGTCTATCAAAAACTAACTTTTCTTTTTATTTTCACACCATATTACTGCATCTTCTATGTATTCTGCTCTAATGGCCATGTACTTTCCCAATATCATGCTTATGTGGTTCCTGCTGTTGAAAATCCCCATCTTCTCTTTTCTCTGTGAAAATACAACTCACCTTTAAAGGCACAGCCTTCCTGCAGGCCCCTTAACAAAGCCTTTGCCAATTCTCTGAGCCTAAAGTAACTGCATCCTAATTTATGCTCCTCTACAGTTTAGGTATACTTTTAGCATAAAGTTTATTGTATTCGGCCTTGTTGCTTACTTACTACTTACTTGGGGGTAATAAGTTACCTGAGGGTAGGCGTGGACCTCTCATTGTTGTATACCATCCAACTTACTAATAAAACTCAATACAACTTATTATTCACTGTTATTTCTCCAAAGCATCAGGTACAGTTATTTTCAAATACTAAACATGCAAATAAATACTAAACATGCAAATATTTAATGAATATTTCAATTTTTTTTTCTTTTGAATTCCTGAAAATGGTAATTTTCTAAATGAAGCAATACCTCAGAAATCTCTCATGGTATTAGGTTGATGCAGAAGTAACTGCAGTTTCACCATTTAAAATAATTACAAGAACTGCAATTACTTTTGCACCAACCTAATAGTTTTCATTTGCAATCTACAGCATTCCAAGAGGGAGTTGGATTGGAATATACAGACTGTTGTTATTACTTCACTTGCAAGTCTTCTGGTTCTAGGTAATATTTTATGCATGAACACCTGTATGAACCAGCCAGAAGACTCCTAAAGGTCACCTGCCATATATTCAAATAAAGTATAACCTGAAATATATTCTAAATGCTACAAGTAATAAATATGAAAAACATGAATCTTAGTAAGTTTGGAATAATAACACTTGCATTGTGGAAGGTATGGTAAATGTCAAATTTCTCAAAACAGCCCTATGAGTTGTGTTAGACAAGTAGTATTATCTCCATTAATACAGACACACACCAATGACATCAGCAATAAAAAGCTAAATATTAAAGAAATGAATATTTAAGATCACACAGTAAGTGATGAAGTTATTACTAGAACTCATTTTCTTCTAGATCAGTACTCTACTATTATACCATATGACTCCAGACTCCTACCAGAGTCAAAGGAAAATGGGTATACCTGAGGGGTTCCGGGACATAGACTCCAAACTGATCACAGATGTATGGTTAAGCTCCATTAATAATAAACAATTCAAAGTTTATTCTTGAAGTACACCTGTACCCCATGTTCTGGAATCCTGCCTCAAAGTTCTGGCAATTTCCATGTTACTGTCATTTGGGTGAAGTTAGTATTGAATTGCACATTGTCTCTATGGTGAGCTATAGCTGAAGCAAGTCTAGGACAGAATCTCAAGTCGGAGAAGTTCAATTATAAAAGCATATAAACCCCTTTTGGATGATTTTTAATATATTCATAAATGATACTAGATACAAAAATTATTTTTAGAAACGTTCTAAAACAATATAGTTATAAGTAGTTATTTGAAAAATCTACCTCATTTTAATTAGAAATTATAATAAATTTCTAAATTTTTAATTTAGAAATTAAAAATTATCTCATCAGAATAAACCAGAAATCAGAAAATATTCCTGTATGTTAAATGAATACAATATTTATAAGACAGATTTCAGAGTGTCTAAAGGCGTTCTTCTCCTTAGCAGTAGAACTATACTTTAGGAATAACTTTCAAAATGAAAGAGCCCTACCTATTACAAGTCAGAATCTCAACAGTGAAAATACAATAGCTCATGGAAGAAATTGCTTAGTTTCTAATAAAGAAATAGAGGAAAGAAAGAAGAGTGATAAGGGAATAAGAAGTTTGAGAATGAACATGAAATCACTAAAAACAACTTCTATCAGCAGAATAGATATTCTCTACACTGCATCCACCCCTGTCAGTAATTGCTGGACTTTTTTTTTTTTTTTTCCATGAAATCCTTAGAAGGCAGAAATCTCCATTTGGTCAACAAATTAGACAGCAATAGCTGCCTTGCTATTTTGAAAGTATCAAGTCCACTTTTTTTTTCATCCTCTAAATTATGGCCAAGGAGAACCTTAAATAAGTAATGGTAATTTTTTATTCCTCAGGTGGACTTTGTTTCATAACAGAGTTCTACATCATATCTGTCTGATGTCATTCCTTTGATAAAAATCATATGGTATTCAAGCTAAATGTGTTCTCATAATACTTATGGCCTTGGGTCTCTTCCCAAGCCAATAAAAAATAATGTATTAGCTTCAGAAATCAAGTTTCCTTCAAATCTTAATATATCCTCCAATATTTGGCAACATTACAGTGTTTAACTGGAACCATGCATGGAACAGAAAAAAATCATACATTGAACAATACAAAAATTAGGTCAACTCTGACTTCTGAGTGCCTTCAAACTCTGAAATTCTGCAACACTGTTTTTTAAAAAAAAAAACTTCATAAAACATTCTCTATGAAAACATCATCAAAACCTCTCTTCTACTTCCTCAGTCTCACCCTGTCAGAAGGCTCCTTATGTTGAAAGCTAATGAGATGTTAAGTATTGAAATTGAAAGTAAAGATCAAGTGAGAGCAAAGAGAATAAAGAACTGAAGAGATACAGTGCTAGGTTTCTGAGAATGGTTACTAATGTCACTCAAAAACTTAGTCATACTGAATTTTTTTTAACTTTTTATATTTTAGCCACATTTAATAAAGCTTTGTGGTCATTTGGTTATTTTCCATGGTAATACTTCCAAACCACTGAGGTATGTAAATAATCTATAAAAAATAGCATATTCTTAAATACCATTTGATTAAATAAAATGATAGGAACATTTAATTTAAAACATAATAACACTAAGGTAAATAATAGCTTTTCTATCCTAAATAAACAACAAAAGAGGCTGGAATATGTTTCTAGTCCGTTTTACATAACTGGCATTCAAGAAAAGGCACAGGCTGATAATGGATGCATAGCACGTATTAAAAAGTAGGCTTTCTCCATATAACTGTAATGAGGTTTAAATTCGATGGTACTGTTCACCCTTAACGCATTATAATAATAGAACAAATGGAAATGGGCCGTCATAAAACAGAACGGATTTCAATATAATCAGGAAAGAATGTCTAACCATAAGGGTTCAAAAATATATATTAGACAAAAGAGACTATATCACGCCTGCTGTACCTGTGAATGTATTATTTCAGTATGTTGTTATGCAGTCACATTACTTGGACTTAAGCATAATTTTCAGCAACGTCCTCTATCAAATCACCATTTTAAAAATAATCTATTAACTGAGAGAATAGTCAATAACTGGTCTTGCTTTAACTATACACTATACTGGATTGAGTTTTCGGTCTAAAAATAATTGTTTTCTCGGCCAGATGTGGTGGCTCACACCTGTAGTCTCAGCACTTTGGGAGGCCGAGGCGGGCAGATCACCTGAGGTCAGGAATGTGAGATCAGCCTGGCCAACATGGTGAAACCCCGTCTCTACTAAAAATACAAAAATTAGCCAGACATGGTGGGACGTGCCTGTGATTGCAGCTACTTGGGAGGCTGAGGCAGGAGAATCACTTGAACTCAGAAGGCGGGAGTTGCAGTGAGCTGAGATCGTGCCATTGTACTCCAGCCTGGGCAACAGAGCAAGACTCTGTCTCAAAACAATAAATCAATAAAAACAAAAATAATTGTTTTCCTAGGTTAAATTTAGGTGATAAAATCTGACAAAATAGGTACCAAAGCTCCAACTCAATTCATTTCATGTATGTTAACTATATAGGATAATTGTCACAGATTCTGGCACTTTTATCTGCTCTTAGTAGTATAAATGACCTAGTTTATATTTATATTGAACTAGACAGTCTGTATGTTGTGGTCCTTTGAAAATGCCATTTAAATAGATCTACAGTTTCCATAGAGATAGAACTGGCTGATCAGTTGAAACAAAGTGTCTTCATTTAGAATGTTACTGGTTACTTTAATAAGGATTTTTCCCCCCAATAGCAGGTGGAGTGGAATTAATACAAAAGAAGAGTGTCAGGGAGAATACATGCACATTATTCTTTATAGAATCTTAACCATGAAAAGAAAGAGGAAAAATCATAATAAACATAAATAGGATAAACAGTGGGATTTTGTTCTTGGAATAGGAGAGAAAAACATGTTTACAGGGGCAAATGGGGAAAAACAGAAGTAGAGAATTTCCTTTATATTATGATTGTGATCACAAAAGCTTGTGATCCTATGGTCGAATCTTGATATTGGTTTTAGTTTTATTCAATTTTCTTAAATCTGTCTCTATTATTTATTTTGTTAACATATAAGTTTTGGCCTTTACTGAGTTGCATAACCTTTCTAAACTTTTTTATTTTCTCAAGTGTGTAATTAAGAAAATAGTAAAGACTATTTCACACACAAAAAGTTTTAGACAGGAGGAATACATTTTTGAGATCTACTGCACAGCGTGTTGACTATAGTTCATAATAATGTATTCTATTTCAAAAGAGCCAAGAATAAAAAATATTAAGAGTTCTTACCACACACACACAAAAAAAGAGAGAACGTGAGGTAAAGGATATGTTAATTAGTTTGATTTACTTACTGCACAATGTATACATATATTAAAACTTCACATTTTACCTGATAAATATATACAAGTATTATTTGTCAATTTTTAAAATTTTCAGGTTCGTAATTTAGCCCTTTCAGCACAATCGCACACATACCGTGAGCCTCATGTAGGGAGGAAACTGGCTTCCTGGGGATTCCTGGCACCCGCTGAGTAGCAAAGCTATGACTTTACCACTGTGTAATGCTACTCCCAGAATAGCAGGGGCCAACAGTGGTTCCAAACAGCCCCACCATCTTGCATTTTCTTTGCAGCAAATAAATGCTCCCTGCTCACCTTAGGTTCTTTTTCTCTACCACTTGCTCTTTGAGTAAATGCAGAAAAGACTTTATTCCCAGTAGGTGCTATGTAGCTGCTACTCCTATCCACCTATTCCAGTCCTGCCTTAACCACCATTGCTACTACCTATGGCAATCTCTTACACCTTGCCAGAATGTCTTTCCTTTCTTTCAGACAGCTGATCTCCTTTCGATTCCCTCCTCTTTCCTTGTTTTTCTGCTCTCTTCTTTTCCTTTAATTTTCTTCTATCTTTATTCCTCTTTCCCTGCTCCTTGGGATGCATTTTTTCTTTGCTTCTCTTTACTGCTTGCCTTCTCCACAAAGCTGGTAGTATTTGCCACCCACTCCTACCACACCAACTTTGGCTTGCATTAAGTTCGCAAAGCCAAGGCCAAACTCTGGCTCTTCTCATGTTCTGGCTTCACAGCCCTAGGGCTAATGTCCTACTGCCTTTAATATGAGTCTCTTAGTCTAATGTCTTAACCGTCAGTCAGAACATCTTTGGTCCACCCATGGAATAAATGGTAATGACTGGCATGGGCAGAGGTGAGGCCAATATCCATACGTTTATTTTTTATCAAAAAATGTATTGGGCTCTCTTCTCTGACAGGCACCATGAAAGATATTAAAACAGAGCTCTGGAGTAGGGCAAGGAATGGGGAGGAGTGTTTTCCTTAAATTGTCTTAGAAAGTAAGGGGAGGTAATGTTCTAGATTAGAACAATATTTAATCTTTGGAAAATGGTACCTCTACATAGAAATGGTAGTGCCTGTAGATTCACTCAATAGGTGGCTTAGAATTTTCAGAAGATCATGCTACTGGTTGCTTTTGAACAAGTTTCATTTTCTCAGATGGACTTGATAACCACCTGCCTATCACTGTATGTACTGATTGTCATACTCTACCACCACTAAAAACCTGTGAAGACCAACTACTTTGTAAAGCATTTCAGCAGCGAAAGAGTCATTTATAATTTTTTTAAAACACTGACTCATTACTTAACAATTGAGGAATGAACAATATGAAAACAGACTTTAAACTGTGATTAGTCCGAGAAGGCTTAAATAAGCAGCAAAATATCTTGGCCAAATGAGAGGGCACAACAACAATCTAGTATGGAAAGGACAGTTTTCAGCCTAACAGAAAAAGGCTTCTCTTAGCCATGTGGATAAGGGTCCACACTTACTCTTAGTGAGGAGGAGCTGGGAAGTGACATGAGAACCTACTCTGTACATACGAGGTACATAAACATATGGGGCAATGATTCCGATACTGGTCTAAAAAATGAAATGTGAGACTACATAAAAAATTTTCAGAGAAAATAGTAATTAATCAGCCTATTATGCTAGAATAAAATAGTACATGACTGGGATATAAGAAACAGACCAGTAAAAAGATATGCAGAAAAAAATAAAGAATGTGTAAAAAACACATTTGAGATGGTTTTTATGAAGATGATTTTACAGCAGGTAAGAACCGAAGAAATATTATATTAATGTAGTTAGGAAATAATAAAGTTTAATAACCCAAAAGAATAATTATGAGGCTGGGCGCGGTGGCTCACGCCTGTAATCCCAGCACTTTGGGAGGCCGAGGCGGGTGGATCACGAGGTCAAGAGATCGAGACCATCCTGGTCAACATGGTGAAACCCCGTCTCTACT
>NW_016107463.1:3442687-3499022 GCF_001604975.1 Cebus imitator | reverse complement strand
AAAAAAAAAAAAAAAAAAAAAAAAAAAGAAAAACAATGACAAAAATAAGTCAAGTTCAAAGAATGCTAAATATAAACCCACTTATTGAAATATAGGGAAATATATGCATATTATATGCAAAACAAATCTATAATTATGTGCAAACTGTATCAGGTTATTTTTATTATCTTCTATATATCTTCTTGTAATACATGAATATTATCAATCTGACTTAGTCTATTTTTTCTAGTTATCGAAATGTACCTGTATTAAATATTTGTGAAAATAAAGTGTATAAATCTCATCTTACACTTCAGGAGTTCAGTTATTCTGAACGAATCATTTGTTTTACTCTGAAAAGCTAAAGAACCCTTCAAGATTCTTGTACAAAGAGAGAAAGCAAGTACAGTAATCAGCACTCCTTGAAAAAGTCTGTCTTAATAAGACTTATTTCTGCCTGAGTTACAGGTTATGTGGGGATCACTAGTAGAGTACTAGAAATACAATGAAGAGAACAATCTGACACACAAAATGAAGGGAGCTATTACCTGGAATAGTGTGGTCCTCTTAATCTTAGGACAAACATAAAAATATGGAAAAAATGTAGAAAAATATCAAAGCAAGGTAACTACAATGATCAATGAGGGCATGTGTAGCCTCCAGAAAAACAAACTAATTAGAACTTCCAGAAAGACAATGATCGTAACAGAGTTGAAGACTGAAATCATGACACCTGTACAATTCCTAATAATGTAACCCCAGGAAAGAAGAAATTTCAAACAGCAGATATTGAACCTATGAAATTTCTATCTGTAGAAGTTGGTACAGTCAAGACAATAGAAATATGATCCCGAATGAGAGCTGAGGGAGGCTGAGGAGGGAGGATCACTTGAGGCCAGGAGCTTGAGAAATATAATTAAGAATAAATAAATTCATAATTTATAAATTTACAAACACTTCCGAAATGGAAAGTGAGGACATCTGGTGACAAAGCTTTACTTTTTGGAGTCAGATCATGGAGCACAGTTGCTCTGCTATCTTTAAACATATAGCTTTAAACATACATACATAGTATATGTATGTTTAAACAAAACATACATATACAGGAAATAATGGTTGACTTAATATACCCATCCCTTCACTATGAGTTAAATAAAATAAAAAGTAACTAGGCTGAAAGTATTTCAGGCAAAAGGTAGCAAATCTGCATATTATGAATAAAAATAAAGTCATGATTCCAAAGTAAGAGGGACCATGAATGGGAAGACAGCTGACCTGTAAAGGGTTCATAGGAAGGAAATAGTCTTCAAATTAGCTGTTTGTCATAAAAATGACACATCTGTCACTGAATAACATCAACCTGTCAGAGTTAAAGTGCTTAATTACCTTAAATTGCTTCTCTATAAATCTGGTTTAAAGAATGATCTGAATGTATAATAGTAAATTTTCCTCAAGGTCATTGCAAGAAAGAACTTAGCACCTTGACAGCATAACTTCAACCAGCAAATACTGTTTCTTTTTTTTATGTTGTTTCTTTCATGTTATGTTTCAACATTAAATAAATAAATAAGAAAACAATGCTATTTTTAGTAAGAACCTGTATAAGTTATCAACTTTTTTCTACCATATTAATGCTGCATCTCCACATTTTAAAAGCTTCTTTCAGTAAATATGTGATGTGTTATACATTATTTGATGACAGAAAATTATTTAACATAATGGTTTTCAGGGATAAAACTATTTGCCTTATAACCAGCTTTTATCACGTTTGCTCAAGAGGATAAGATACAATGTTTAAAAAAAAAATCATGAGAAACTTTGTAAAGCTGACACAATTTTACTTACTGATATTCTATACTGAGCCAAGTGTTTACCGGATTCCCCTGTCCCACGGGTGTTTACAGTCTAAGAACACATAGTAGACGTATTAAGAGGAATACAACACTTGTCAAGGATAACAGCCTGAAAAGTAGGATCAATATAAATTGTATTCTGAGTTATTTGTCATCTGTAACCTTCAGGCTTTCTTGTTTTAGTCTGTTCAAGAATCCTGGCTTGGCTAGATAAACAGATTTCCAGTTCTTTCCACACATCGATAATAGCTTTTGTTGTTAGTAATGCAACACTTCTATAGTGTCAAAGAGCAGTCATGTTCCAATAGAAAATTCTAAATTTTGACCTATGATTACTCTTTAATGTCTGAATACACAATTAGAGTTGTCTGAATGTTGAGCCTATGAATGTCAGCTGTTTTTTATTGGATACATACGTGGATACAGTGCTTGTGGCTCTTTACCCACACTTCTAGCCATTCTTACTAAGTAGAATGGGCTGGTCTATCACACTCATCAGTTTTGGCATCTCTCACTTTCTTGTTAAAAGAACATTTTGAGGCATACCATCATTTAGCTGCAAGCTACAGAGTCAATTTGGCCTTCCTAAGTCAAGAACTGGACTTCCTATGTATGTGTGTTACATATATGTGTACGTTCTCACTGACACATACTTATTTCCATATCTGGTCTCCCTTTTCCACCCATCAACAACCCTTGCTTGACTCCAGGCAAAGACAGAATCTGCGGCACCAAATAACTTTAAAATAAATGCTTCATTTCGAATATTTAAAAATATGGGTTATTTTTTATATTTTTGAACTATGAAACAGAAATCAGATCAGCTATTAACTTCTTCCTCCAACAGTACTCTCATTTTTTCTGCTTCAATATTCTTCAAGAATAGTACACTCCTGTCAGGCAAAAGCTCACATTACACCTGGTGCTTCCTACTGAGATCAAAGAAAATGAGCAGTTTGAAAAGGCCCCCCAGAGATCCTGATACGCCGGCATGGGGTGGGACAGGGCCTCACTCTTTTCCCATCACTCCAACCCACTGAAAGGTATGATCTAACAATAGATGGGTTCTTTGTTCTTGCTTTCATGTTGTGCCTTGCATTTATATGAAAACATTAAATATTAGAAAGGCCCACCATTAGGGTTATGTGTGCTACAGAGATGATTCTACATCAATAACTTTATGTACATGATTATATTTTATGTAACAAATTTTAATTTTGACAAAAATTAGCTTTGAAATACGATACTGTGTTTTGCAATCATGACTAAGCTATATATCATAAGTTATTTTAACTTGTTTCTTACATCAGGTTTTCGTTTTAATGTAATTTGTTTCATTTTATTATAATTGAAATATATGCTCCAGGTCATTTCACTCCTTGAGCTCAACTTACCTTCAAGTCAGAAAAAAACTGAAAATGAACATTTGGACAGTATTCAGTTTGGTACTTTCACTAGCAATTTAACAAAACATTGCCACGGTAACAGTCATGTTTGTGGTTCCCCCAAATTCTTATGTTGAAATACTAATCTCTAAGGGGACAATATATTAGGAGGTGGAACCTGTGGGAGGCCTCATAAATAGGATCAGTGCCCTTATAAAGGTGGTCCCAGAGAGCTCCCTGCCCCTTCTTTCATGTGAAGACAAAGCAACATGAGAGTCATCTAAAACCAGGAAGTAGACCCTCACCAGACACTCAATCTGCCAGTGTCGTGATCTTGGACCTCAAAGTGCCCAGAACTGTGAGAAATAAGTATCTGCTGTTTAAAAGCTACTCCATTTATGGTATTTTGTTATAGCAGTCCTGAACAGATGAAGACACTGACAGAAACAAGTTGAAGAGAACACTGAAGTCATTAGGTATAACAAAAGATAAAATGCGTATTTTGAACCCATGTGGAGAGTTGCCGCATTTACTGCAAATAAAGAATCCTAAAATCTCAATGCAAAATTACCCATGCTTCTGATTTCTGAAATCCTTAAAAAACAAATGTGTAGGAAAGCCTTGAACCCAGTCTCCCATTCACCAGTTATATGTAATATTCTTCAAAAATAATAGAGCCTTTTCAATTTCTACTTTATTTATATGACTAACTCTAGATTTCATGACAAATTAAAATTTACTTTTTCTATTTCTCATTTTTATTTAAGAAATATGCTGGGCATTTACTATGAGCTATAAAATTTTAAATGGATAAGGAGGGCTCCTATCTCAAGTACTTCAAAGTCTAGTTGGAGCAAAAGGCATAAACAAAGATTTAAGTCACTGCATGATTACATGCTACAGAAAATGTGCATGGGGGCACATTGAAGACAATAATGAACTAACTTAGAAAGTTCAGGAAATGCTTAATAGAAAAGACACTTTAACTAAACCTTACAGAAGAAGTCAAAAGGAGCACTGCAAGAGACCACCTCCAAGTTAAAACGTTCCTGAAACAATCCAGGCAAACGATCATGCAACTGTAAAGTACAGCATGTGGCACTGCAAACAGAGAACACAGAACCAATTTGTTAGATGTTGCTGACAGAATTAACAGGTCTTGACAAAAATTTGGAATGGGTTAGAGAAAGGTATGGGAAAGAGGAAAGAATTAAAAAATAACTTCAATGTTACTATGTTGAATGAGTGGTTAGGTGGTAATACCATTATCCTAGTCAGAAAAGACAAATGGTAATAACCAATCTGGAAGTGGAGTAGTGATAAGGAGTTCAGTTGGGGAAGTAAGTACCTAGTTTGGGGTCTATGCAACACTCAGGGATGTCCAGAAGACAATGGTCATGAATTAGCAATGATGGGTGGCACTTCACTTTTTGTGGTCTTTGTCCCATTTCTTAGCAAGTAACAAATGACCCACAAAGACCAGCCATCTTCATTTCTGAGTCCACAAACAACACAGAGTGAGTGAGACCAACCCTGATTCACACTTGAACAGAGCTAGCAATAAGTCTCCCAGGGAATCCTGATATTCTTTCACTGCTGTGGGGTTGGCAGGGAATTTCTTTCTGAGCTAGAGACAGGTTGGATGGAGAAGAACATCAGAAAATAGCAACGGGAAGGTTCAAGTATGTCAGGCACCCCTTGTTTCTCTCAAGCATTAATTCTAAAAGGAAATACAGAGAAAGCTACATGGGATCCATAGAAAGCCTATGTAAGCTAACACACAAAAGGGGAGGAAGAATATATCATTAGCCACCCGAAGAAAGACCTACTGAATAGAGAGAGAAAAAATAAATGTACAGCTAGTGCTCGACTTACGACCACGGTCGGAACCACAGACCAGTCATAACACGATTTGGTCGTAAGTTGAGTAGGCTATATGTACAGTTGAAATGGTGCACGCAGAGATAGTAGTGCTGCCGGAAGCTGGTCTGCACCGTCGTACGCCCAGCTGGGCAATGTTTGCGCTGCCAGATGCGGAGCAGTCGTGGCTAGCGATTGTGGTCGTAAAGTCAAATGGTCGTAAGTTGCATAGGTGGTAAGTCGATCAATACCTGTATCAGTTATATACAACCAAAAAGTATACATGATAACATAATCTTTCAATTGTCTGATAAATCTAGTTTAAACATGTATAATAATTCAGATATGTCTCTTATTCATTAAGATCTTTTCTCTGCCGCCAAATAATTGGTTTTCTGGATTATGTTGTAATTATAACACCAAATTTCCTTAAATATTAAGGGTGCTGATTAGAAAATAAGTAGTTTAGGCAATACCTCTGTTTTACACTTATCTAATCCCTATGTGCTTGCCAAAAGCATTACTGATGGTGAACTGGCATGTGAGTTGTTTCATTGTGTTAACATTCCTTTTTTTACTGAATCATTATCTTACCAGTTAAGAAAAAAAGAAAGAGACTAAGAAATTCCAGAATACAACTCTACCCAATAAGAGATTAAACATTTAGACCAGACTCTGACAGCTAATTTAACAGTCAGGTCTTTATATTGTTTTGCTTTTCTCTAGACATCTGCAGTTTTCAGGTGGAAACTGTTATTAGGATTTCTGTCAAAAGTTCTAAAAAAAAAAAAAATTTAGAGCCTTATATCCCTATATTCTATTTATAGAGAATAAAATGATATATAAGTAAATATCAGAAATTTGCACCTCATTTAAGGCTTTCCTATTTGTAACAAACTACTGAGAATACATAACAATGCAATCAAGACTTTCATTACCAGCAAGGAGATTATAAATATTGTTTTAGATTAATCATCATACCCATGACTGTTTACCATATGTGATTTCCCCATTGTCCAGATGCTTTTTGTTATTTTTTTTTAAATTTTAGATCACAACATGGTTACTTCCATACCGGTGTGTAACAGCAGTATCAGCTGGTAAAGCTGTCCTCGGGTTTACTGGGGACAAACAGTTTCTAAACAAAAGTTTAAAAAGTAAAATAAGTCAGGAGCACAAACTGGCATATCTATCTGAGGATATAAAAAAGCTTAAAGGGTCTCAGAGAGAGGACAAGGGAAGAAATTTGGCAGCTACAAGGATATTAACAGTAATGATAAGAGGTGAACTCCAGGGAAGGCAATACAGAGACAAATTCTAGCTAAATTCTAACAGGATGGTGTCAAATATATTTTCATAGTATTGTACATTCTTACTCTTCCAGTATGACCTCTAATAATCTAGACTCAACTATAATATCCATTATGCTTAATTTTCAACAAATATAATTGATTTTTGTTAAACAACTTCCTTCTAAAGACTGTGGCTAAAGTTTTCCTGACAGTTTTAGAAATGTGACTTCTTTAAGTACCAAATTATTTTTATTGTTTTCATTCTGTCAACTTTAAATGGAAAATATTATTAAATATAGAAGACACTTTCCTGATTCAGAAACAGTATACACAATTTTAATTTAGTGTTATTTAAAAATACTCTGAGACACTGACAATTTTAAAGGATATTGAGAGTGGCAGTTGCCATATTGTTTTGCTTTATGCTGCTGTGTTTATGGTATTCTTTCATATGCTTCTTGACAGTATTCCTCTTGCTTGTTTTCCTCTTAGATGTCAAGCTAACACTCCCTTCTCTTGTCAGCGTGGATTGGCCTGTTGTGTTCCAGTTTCATACTTGTAATCTGATCTGGGTTTGGAATCAAGATCAGGGAACTTATTTGAATTATGTGTAAAACAAGGTAAATGAGCTCTGAGGTAGAACCAGGAGGCTTCTTCTACCAACAAGCTTTTGTTTGGCATGTCTGTTTTGGCTGCTCAGTGGATAATTTGTTTCTTGGGTTTTTTTTTTCTTTTTTTTTTTTTTTTTTTTTTTTTTTTTTTGTATCATTCTAGATGGATGCTACAAGGTAGTCAAATCCAGAAAGGTAGAATGTTAAGATTATTCCTTTGTTATAATCAACTAATACATTATTTTATCAATGCTTGTTTTTTGTTTGTTTGTTTTTTTTTATACCTATACCATGTTACTGGTTACGGGTTTCAGAGCCCATTTTTCCCTAATTCAGTTGAAGCCCCTCTCAACAAAAACAACCATTATACACAACATATACACTACATACAAAATAAAAAGGATGAATGTCAATTTCACATATTCAGTTTCAGAATATAAGATGCTTGATATGTAAATGAGTGTTAAAATTCTGATGCAATAACTGTGCTTGAATAGATATTGCTTGTAAAAGTAATATTGCTTAAAAGATACTGCTTTAAAAGTTTAAAAAGTAGTAAGTCAGAAGCACCAATTTGGTACATCTAACCGAGGATATGAAAAAGACACTTTTTATGTCTTACGAAAATAAATGTACAAGTCCCAAGGAAGTATAACAGAATTTTATGCAAGGCTAAAATAATACTGTGGAGACCTTGAAATGCTATTGAATCTATTCAAGACCTTTCCAAGACCATGGCTTTTCTAGGTAAACCAAATTCATTCTCTTCATACTCAACAGTAATCATTTCTTCAATATATCTTTGTAATGTTTTTCTCACTGATGCAGGCTTTGGATGTTGTTTTCCTACATCCCTCCTGAGTTACAGAATCTACATGATACAGTATTTTTAACACCCTTGATAATACATGAGTTAAGAGCTAGGTTTTGCTGTCAGAGACTCAGGTGTCAGTCTTGGATTCAGCTGCTGACCTTGGTCAAATTGCTTAACTTCTTGAAATCTCAGTCTCTATGTGAACAATGGGAAAATAATACCTTACCCACAATGTTTTCAAAGATCAAGTGAAAGACTCTTCGAGGCATGGACAGCATCATACACAAGATCTTGTAAAAGCTACGTGGCAGAGCTGAGATTCAAAGCCAGGCAGTCTAGATCCCAAGTTTGCCCCCTTGACCACCGCCCTAACCTGCCTCACAGTGTCTTTTCAAAAAGCACAACATCAGATTTGTCCCTGCTTCTTTCTTACAGTATTCTGTCCAAAGAAGCCATTTTGTATTTAAATCCTAAATTCTAAGGGCATGTTACCCTTTTCAATATATCATCAACTAAACAAAAAAACTTAAGTAGCCGGCTTTGTATTCTATTCCAGTAAAAATCAAAATTTGTTAAACACCAGATGGTTGAGGCCAAACCCCTGTGGAGTTCTATTTCTTAGGTTCCCTAAGATGACACAAATTCTTAATTAAAATCTCTTCAACTATGTTCTCTCAAGTATAAGACACCTGCATAAACTAAATTGTATTTGTACATTTTGTATGGCATGAGTGTGCATTTTTAGCAGACATCATACAAATATGTTAAGTTATAGAAAGCACATATTTCCCGAAATTACCTATGAGACTATCATCCTAAACAAAATCAAGAGATTCATCAGAATCCAAATAGACCAATGTAGCATCTTATCAAATTCTGTCAGGAAAAAAAAAAAGTTCCTAGGATTTAAGTTTGTAATTCTTGCCGGATTCACTGCTTCCTGAATTCAGATACAGAACACTTGCAAGAACCACTTAAATCAATGGACGCTACAATCCCTGAAGGTCACTGGCTACCTATATACAGCATTTATGTGATGAAAGCACAAAAGATACACATAAACATAAGCTCTGAAAGGACTCTTCCCCCTCATCCTTAAATTAAGCTTCTACAGAAAAATACAAAGGACCAAATGGAAAGAAACACAGTTTACTTCACAGAATAATGAAGAGTGTTGATCTTTGACCATAATAAAACTTACTGACTTGGGTTAAAATAAAGTGAGAAAAAAAGAATGATCTTTGATCACTTACAGCACTTCAAGTGATTAGAATGTCAAATCATTTCCAAACTAAACAGAAGTAGGATGGCTATAGTAATAAATATTCAGACCTCACATATATATACATGTGCATTATAAATTACTCAATGGAGGTTCCTTTTACATTTATCTGCATATAAATATTATCAAAGGAAACTCCTTGACACTAAACTTAAGAAGGTTCTTGTAAAAAGGAATCATTTCCCTCTATTATATATATATATATATATATATATACACACACACACACACGTTTGTCTATCTACCTGTACACACATAGATATATATTCATGTATTTGAATTTGAATTTAAACACTGGCTTTATATGTAATTTACTGTAGTAGAATCAAAATTAACTGGCTCATGTATGTTAAACATATGGCATAATCAGAAATGTGAAACTTAAAATGAGGATGTCTTTTAAGAACCATCTTGTGATTATAAACAACTATAACTAGAAATCCCCCAAAATATGAAGTATTAAGATACTAAACAGGTATCGGAACTTTGCTTCATATTTTGAGCTTTTATGTACTTACAAGTATTATTAAACAGTATAGACTTGGGAAAATTTGCCCTAATACACAAAATTATAAAATGTGTTAACAAATAACCACAATATGAATAGACTGTGACAAGGAACAGGTTGATGGCATAAATAAAAAGTTCTAAGGAGAAGTATTATCTTATTAGTAGAGATCAGATCTCCTAGAATATACACTGTATTTATCATCTATTGCTGTGTAACAAATTGTTCCCAAAATTTAGTGGCTTACAATAACACACACTTCTTATTGCACAGTTTATGTGGGTGAGGAAACTGAGAGGAGCTTGACTGGGTGGTGCCAATTACAGACTCTTGAAGATCAAGGCTGCAGTCATCTAAAGTTGGCTGAGAAAGAGTATCTGTTTCCAAGATGGTTCATTCACACAGCTGTTGGTGGGACGCCTCAGCTCCTGAGACACCTCATGACACAACAGCTGGCTTCCCAAAGAGTGGGTAATCCAAAAGAGAGTAAGGCAGAATCATGATACCTTTATAACCCGTGATTCATGCCATTACTTCTGCTATGTTCTACTCATTAGAAGGGAGTCACTAAGCCCCATCCATACTTAAGAGGAAGGCAGTTGGCTCCATCTTTTGGAGGGAGGATTGCTGAAGTCTAGTAAACATATTTTAAAATTATCACATGTAACATTTAAATTTGGTGTTCAAATACATATATATATATATAATATACACACACACACATATATATATATATATATATAATATTAATAGGAGGAGATGGAGAACAGTATTTTTGAAAGAGAAAAAAGAAAGGAAAGATTCAGAGGCAGCCATAAAAAGAAAGCGACCATGTCCTTTGCAGGGACATGGATAAAGAGGCCATTATCCTCAGCAAACTAACACAGAAACAGAAAACCAAATACCACATGTTCTCACTTATAAGTGGGAGCTAAATGATGAGAACACGTGGACAGACAGTGGGGAACAACACACACTGGGGACTATTGGAGAAGGTGGAGGTTAGGAGGAGAGAGAGGATCAGAAAAAATAACTAATGAGTACTAGGCTTAATACCTGGGTGATGAAATGATTTGTACAACAAACCTCTGTGACATGATTTTATCTATATAACAAACCTGGACATGTACCCCTAAGCTTAAAATAAAAGTTAAAAAAAAAAAAGATTCAGAGGCAGAAAAAAAAGTAGTATGTTAAATCTAGAAAGGCAGGTTGTTGGATGAAGTGAGGGCTTCAGTGGCACTTGCAAATTGAAAAGACAGACTTATATTCAGAAAGAATGACATGATCACTGATCATTCTGGCCAGTGGCTTTAAGAATATTGGAGAAAGCAGAAATGTTCTTTAGTAAGATAAGTTAAGGGGACTGTTGTAATTAATCATGAAATGTAGAGGGCAGAACATGGATGGTAGCAATGGGAAGCATTAGGAGGAGGTAGACATGGCAATTTCCAAGACCCAGTGCCTGTGGCCAGGCATGCTGGCTCATGCCTATAATCCCAGTACTTTGGGAAGCCAAGGCAGGGGGATCACTTGAGTTCAGGAGTTCTAGACCAGCCTGGGCAACATAATGAGAACTCATCTCAAAAAAAAAAAAAAAAAAAAAAAAAAAAAAAAAAAAAAAAAAAAAAAAAAAAAAAAAAAAAAGAGAAAGGAAGGAAAGGAAAGACAGAAAGAAAGCTCAGTGCCTGATGACAAAAGTGAAGGTATACAATGAGAAAGGAATGAATATGTGATTCAAGACATGGCAGTCGTGGCATCTAAGAATGTGATGATGCCTTTAGCAGAGAGAGAGGATAAGAAAAAGTTTAATGAGTTTCCCAAATTTTTAGCTATTATTTTGGATATGCTGCATTTGATAGGCCAGGGGGCCACAGGTAAAGATGCTGGACCATCAGCTAGAATTACATAGGCTAATGTACAGAAGACAGGCCACGCCAGGTTGTAAACAGCAAAAGTGCCAAAGTATGAAAGTGGAAAGCAACAGTAAGAAATAAAACACAGAGAACAGACCCAAGGCTAAAAGTCTTCAAAGCATTCACTTTCAACAGATGGAAAGAGCAAAGAAAATCAAGAAATAACAGTTGAAGAGACAGGAAAAGAACAAAGCGAGAAATATCATAGAAACCAAAGGTAAGGGAATCAAAGGCCAACTACGTACAGAGGAGTGGAAGAGACTAAAGGATATTACAAGGTTGCAGGCATGTCTCAGCCATGTGGATGGCAGTAGCCTATGAGACACAGGCGAGGAGAGGGAGGAAAGCGAAATTCAGACTGCAGGGCTGGGAGCAAAGAGACATGAGGAAGTAAAGCCCCTGATGGAAACTACTCCTTAAAAATGTATAATGGTTAAAAAGTAGGAAAAAGGAATAATAACCTGAGACAATAGCAGTAGGGAGACAAGCAACTCACTCTAGAGGACTGTCATGATGAAACACAGAGAAGCAACCATAAATACAAATTAAAGGTATAAAAAGTAAATAGAATCGCAGGAGGCTCAAGATCACAACTTTATTTTTTTTTCTGTGAAGAAAACAAATTAGAAGAAAAGGTAGCTGAAATTAGGCTTTTGAGGGTAGAAAGAAGGGAAGTTTAAAATTCACCCTGAATGTCCCCTGTTAAACAGCAGGGATTTGTTGAGGAAAGGAGACTAAAAAGGTTCAGTCAAGTTTAAAATGTTAATGTACAGGACAAATGTGTACATTTCTCCCTTTCTTTTTTTTTTTTTNTTTTTTTTAAGACAGAGTCTCAGTCTTCATGCTGGAGTGCAGTGGCACGATCTCGGCTCACTGCAACCTCTGACTCCCAGGTTCAAGCAATTGTCCTGCCTCAGCCTCCTCAGTAGCTGGGACTACAGGCACGTGCCACCACACCCAGCTAATTTTTGTGTTTTTTAGTACAGATGGGGTTTCACCATGTTGGCCAGGATGATTTCCACCTCCTGATCTTGTGATCCATCCACCTCAGCCTCCCAAAATGTATAAATTTTTTAACTGATCTTATCACTGTTTCTTCTCATTGATGACATAAATTGAGTGCAGTGATACACGGGTTATGGCAACCTATAGAATTCTTCTACTATGATGGTGGCAGGTGGTAGGGGAAGATGTAGGGAGAGCAGGGAATGGACTTTTTCTGCTTCTGAAGTTGAGATATTTCACATGTGTAACTGATTAGTACATTCTTTGGGTCACATTTCCTGTACTATTATGTTAAAATAATTCTTTGGACTCTTAATTTCTTTGTTCTCACCCGTAAACAATAAAACAATATGGACATACAAGTTAACATCAAACTAAGCTTTGGGAAATCTATAACTTTGAGCTCCAGGAATTTTGCTACTGTGAAACTATGTAAATAAATCCTAAAAAACTCTGTTGATTGAATGAGAATTGGTCTAGTTTTGCGAAAATAGAAAGAAGCAGCTGACAAGGCAATCTTTTATTTTGGGAATTAGCTGCACAGTTTTTCAACTTGGGTTTCTGAGAATTGAAATAAATTACGAAAATGTAACTTAAAAAAAGGTTGATGTACTTGGTTAAATAAAACATTTATTATTTCAATGTGCCAAATGATTTTTAAAATCAGATTAAATGAACATATACTCAAAAAAATTTTGACATTACATTTTCCAAACCTATGTGATCTACAACATAATTATTTTCTAGAATAGCTGTAAAGAATATGATGCAATAAAATTCTTGTATTTGGTTTTATTTATGGCTATTCTTTTCATGTTTTGAATAGATCATGACTATACATATGCATTTAAAACAAATTTAACATAAACAGTTAAAATATAAAATTTATAGATATGAAAAACTTTACTACTAAATTATGTATGTCTGTAGGATATTTATAATCCCATTTTTAAAATACATACCCATAATTAATTTTTTAAGGCTTGGCCAAGAGTATTTAAACTGTATCATGTTTCTAATAGAGTTAAACACTTGTAAGTGTATTATCAACAACTTAGAGATCATTCTCTACGTTTATGAAGAAAATGAAAAGTCTACACATATATCCTCATATGTATGTATATACAATCAGCCCTCTGTATCTGTGATCCTGATTCCAGAAAATATTTGATTAAAAAAAATTAAAAGATATAAATTTTGGAAATATAGTCTAACAATATTTACACAGCCCTTACATTGCACTCAGTATTATAAACAATCTAGAGGTGATTTAAAGTATTCAGGAAGATATATGTAAGTAAGTTATATGCAAACACCATATCATTTTATATAAGGGCCTTGAACATTCATGGATTTTGATATCCCAGGTGGTAGGGAGAGGGGTATGGGGGTCTTTGAACCAATACCCCACAGTAGCATTATTTTAAACACAGGGGTTTATCGTAAGTAGCTTAAATAGACAACATTTCATTGGGATAATGGTTAAAATCATGTTTCATTATGTGCACTGCCTAAAGAAATGTTGGGAAAATAAGACACAGGAAAAAAAAAATGCAGGATGGTTTCCATCCATTAAAATGTTGGAAATGCTTAAAATAAGAAAATAAAAACAGACAAAAGAAACAAGCTTACAGGTGATCCAGATATTGGTGTTATCAAAAACAGACTCTGACATAACTGTTATTGAAGCATTCAAGACAACAGATGCCAAGAAAGAAAATTTCAACAGAGAACTGAATTATATAGACTAATAAGGACTATAGGACTGAAAAACACCAATACCAGAATTAAGACTCAACAGATGGTTTAAAAGTTAATTAGATTCAATTGCAGAGAGGATTAGTGACTGAAAGGTACCGACGTAGAAAATACACAAAATGAAGTAGAGAGAGAGAAAATTATAAAAAACACAAAAACGAATATGAGATAGATGGAACATGGTTAAACAAACAAAAAACAATGTATGCCAGAACTTTAATTAGAATTCCTTGAAGAAGAAAAGAAACAGAAGAAGGTAGAAGCTATATTTGAAGAGACAGTAGCTAATATATTTCCAAAACAGCAGAAAAACTTTAAGACACAGATTTAAGAAGCTCTATCACGTCAAGGAGAAAAAAAATTTTTTAAGTGTTCTCCTAGTTACATAATGTTAAAGCTATTAAAAATGAATGACAAAAAGAAAAGAAATCCTTAAAAGTAGACAGAGAAAAAAATATACCTTTAAATCAGCAACAATAAAAGTCAGATGACTTTACAACTGAAACTATGAAAGCCAAAACATAAAATAACTCAAGGTCACTGAAGTGCTAATTAACAATAATAATGACAACAACTTTTATTCCACACCACGTATACATTATCTGGAAACAGGAAAGAGAAATAAAGACATTTTTTAAAAATTGCAAAAGAACTAACTGCCAACAGACTGGTACCAAAATCAATCCTAAAGGGAATTCTTCAGGAAGTAGGAAAATTATCCCAAATGACAGAATCTTAATAAATATGGAATGAACAGCATTGGATAGAGTGAATATGTATATATAACTAAATGAATATTGATAACTTAAAACAATAATAAAAATATCTTGGAAATAAAACATACATCAAATTCATGGCAATAATGACCAAGATGCGAGAGAGGCATTAGGAGAATTAAAGCTTTCAAAGGTCCTTGTACTGTCTAGATTGTACTAAGAATACTAAATTCTAATACTAAATGTCAAGAATGCAAATTTATTATAATATAAATAACACAGAACAAACAAGTTCATAAATGAGGAAACTAAATAATAAAACCTATTTGAACGATCCTACAAAAAATTTCAGAAAAACAAAGAACAGATGAGGTGAGTAAAAGAAATCAGTAATTACATGTTATACATTAATTATACCAATTAAAGGACAAAAGGTGGTTAAAGTTAATTTTTTTAAACATAACTATACACTATTTATAAGGAATATATCATAATTACGGAGAAAAGTTGAACATATACAGATGAAAATATATACCATACAATAGATAGTGTATGTGTGTGTGCACACATAGACACATATAAAATATGTACACACATTTTATATATACACACATATAAAATACTAATTTTTAAAATTAAATAGTTATGTAATTTTAAATTAAATAAATTATAAAGAAGTTTTTTAGGAGATAAAGAGAACTGTTTCAAAACAAGAAAAATTTCTATGTACCTAAGAAGAGTCTCAAAATATTCCTTTTAAAATAATTACAATTAGTAATAACCACGTCCATAATCATTGATAAAACAAGCAATGAAACAAACATACAAAAAAGTCCAAAGTGAAAGTAAGGAGGACTATACAAGAATAAAACTTAATGAACAGAAGACTTCACCTAACACCTAACAGCTATTGAATGCACAATACAGTCATCCCTCGGAATACACAGGGAATTTGTTCCAGGATCTCTGTATGTTCCAAACTCTGTGCATCCTCAAGTCCTACAGTCAATCCTGTAGAACCAGCATTAGGAAATGTCAGCCCTGCACAGATGCAAGTTTCAAATGGCAAGAATACTGTATTTTAAATTTGCATTTGGTTGTTGATGCAGAAACCTTAAAAAAAAACTACTGTATTTGTTAAATAAAATCTACATATAAATGGACCCATGAACTTCAAACTCATGTTGTTCAATGGCTAATTGTGTTTTTCTTTTCTTTTTTTTTTTTTTTTTTGCTAATTGTGTTTTTCAAATTCTCATGAAACATTTACCAAAATGCAACACAGGCTGAATCATAAAACATACTTTAAATATTGTCAAATACACAAGTCACACAGAGTAAATTATCTGATCACAGTATAATTCAAATAAAATTCATCAACAAAAAGATAAAAATTCAAAACTATTTGGAAATTTAACAAACACTTCTGAATAATCCAGCAACCAAAGGATCAATTAAAATTGAAACTATAAGATAGTTTAAGTAAATAATAGGGCAAATATAAATATTAAATCTCATAAAATAAACCTAAAGCTATTTTAAATAAAAATTATTTTGCAATTCATATATTACAAACTAAAACACTGAAAATTAATAGTCCAAGTATTCAAGAATCCTGGAAAAATAAGAGGACTTTAATTAAAAAAAAAGAAAAAGGGAATAGTGAGATCAGAAATCAGTATATAAAAAAATCAACAAACTAAATCTGAAAAAGAAAATCAAGAAACTAGTCATGAAAAAATACCTCCAATATGAAGGATGAAAAGATAGAATCATCACAAATTCAACAGTTATTAATACAATGAGATATTATAAATAATTTTATGCCAATCCATAAAAATACTTAGGTAAACTAGACAATTCCTATGAAAAAACATAACTTAGTAAAAACAAAACATACAAGAAAAAAATAGAAAATCTGAACAGCCTTAGACCTACTGAAGAAATTCAACCCAGAATTAAAATTAGACTCATAAAAAAGACTTTAAGCACAAATAACTTCATTGGCAAATTTTTCCTAATATTCAAGGTTAAAATCTTACACAAACACTTCCAGAGAACTGGGAAAACAAAAAACACAAAAACATCATTATGACGGCAGCATAACCTTGACACTAAAAACTGACAAGGACAATGATAAGAAATGAAAACTACAAGCCAGTATTTCTTCTGAACATAAACACAAAATGTATAAATAAAATAACAGCAAATATAATCTAGCTTAATATAAATATCACAATCAATTCAAATGAATTCCAAGATTGCATTGGTGATATATTTCTAAAAAATCAATTAATGTAGCTTAACATATTACCAGAATAAAGGAGGAGAATCATATGACCAACAACAACTCATGATAACTCTTCAGGACTAGAACTTCCTATGTATGATAGTTTCTTTTAAAAAAAAATTTACAGCAAGTATTGTTTACATTCAACAATATATTAAACATAGCAATGGAACACCTACCCAATATACTAAGGCAATGCAAAGATTTAAAAGTTATATGGGTTGGAAAAGAGAAAAAGAAAACTATCATTATTTACAGATAACACATCTAGAAAATCCAAAATAATGTATATGTAAACTACTGTAATTAATAAATACATAAATTCAGTCACTAGACCCAATGTCAATATCCAAAAAGTATATTTCTATGTAAGCAAAAAAGAAAAAAAAATTAAAATTAAAAAATATTTCCAACAGGATCAAAAATAACAAATAATTAGGAATAAATCAAATAATATCTGAGTCCTATACACAGAAAACAACAAAATTGTATAGAAAGAAATTAAACATAACTAAATAGAGGAATATATCTTGTTCCTGGATTAGAAAACTCAATATCGTAAAGCTCAACTCTACCCAAACTGTTCTATAAATGCGATGAAATCCCAATAAAAAACCCAACATTACTTTTTTTGGAAAGTTGACGATTTTAAAATTCCTACAGAAAAGCAAAAGATTTAGAGTAGCCAAGGCAATACTGAAAAAGAACAATCTGGAGGACTTACACTACCAAATGCAGAAGCTTACAATAATAACCAAGACACTGTGGTTTTGGCACAGAAATGACAAATAAATCAATGAAATTAGAATAGAGTCTAGAAATACACCCATATATAAGTGGTCACTTGAGTTACAACAAGAGTGATACAGCAGTAACTGCATATTAATATGGAAATAAAAATGGACCCAGACCTCACATCATATGAAAGACAAAACTTCTAGAGGTCAATTAAGCAATCAAAAAGAACACCTTCTTGATCTTGGAAAAGGCAAATATTTCCTTTTTTTTTTTTTTGAGACGAAGTCTCACTCTGCTGCACAGACTGAAGTGCAATGGCATGATCTCAGCTCACTACAACCTCTGCGCCCCAAGCTCAAGCAATTCTCATGCCCTCAGTCTCCCACGTAGCTGGGATTACAGGCATGCGCCACACACACCCAGCTAATTTATTTATTTTTATTTTTAGTAGAGAGAGGGTTTCACTATGTTGGCTATGCTGGTCTCAAACTCCTGGTCTCAAGTGATCTGCCCGCCTCAGCCTCCCAAAGTCCTGGGATTGCAGGCATGAACCACTGCACCCAGCTTCAAGTACTTCTTTGATAAAACACAAAAATAGCTAACCTTAAAAAAAAAAAAAAGATTAAAAAATTGGGCCACATTGAAATTAAGAACTTCTGTTAAAAAAAAAATGTATATATATACATATATATGTACACACATACACACAAACACACACACACACACACACACACACACACCATTATCAGCATTACCAGAGTGAACAAATAAGCTCTGTGCTATACAAGATATTTGCAACATATGTGTCTGGTAAATAATTCATATACAGCATAAAAAATCATTGCAAATAAATTTAAAAGGAAAAATCACCTTGTTTTAAAAAAAATCATAGGTTCTATGACAAAATGGAGAACATATATCATCTTAAAGAACAACTTTAAACTTCACATGGAACCAAAAGAGAGCCCGCACAGCCAAGACAATCCTAGGCAAAAAGAACAAAGCCAGAGGCATCATACTATCTGACTTCAAACTATACTACAAGGCTACAGTAATCAAAACAGCATGGTACTGGTACCAAAACAGAGATATAGACCAATGGAACAGAACAGAGGCCTCAAAGGTAACGCCACACATCTACAACCATCTGATCTTTGACAAACCTGACAAAAACAAGCACTGGGGAAGGGGTTCCCTGTTTGATAAATGGTGTTGAGAAAACTGGCTAGCCATATGCAGGAAGCTGAAACTGGACCCCTTCCTTATACCTTATACAAAAATTAACTCCAAATGGATTAAAGATTTAAACATAAGAACTAATACCATAAAAACTCCTAGGAGAAAACCTAGGCAACACCACCCAGGGCATAGGCACAGGCAAGGACTTCATGACTAAAACACCAAAAGCAATGGCAACAAAAGCCAAATTAGACAAATGGGATCTTCTGCACAGCAAAAGAAACAATCATTAGAGTGAACCAACAACCAACAGAATGGGAAAAAAAAATTGTAATCTACCCATCTGACAAAGGGCTAATATCCAGAATCTACAAAGGACTAAAGCAGATTTATAAGAAAAAAAAAAAAAACCCCATTCAAAAGTGGGCAAAGGATATGAACAGACACTTTTCAAAAGGAGACATGTATGTGGCCAACAAACATATGAAAAAATGCTTACCATCACTGGTCATTAGAGAAATGCAAATCAAAACCACACTGAGATATCATCTCACACCAGTTAGAATGGCAATCATTAAAACATCTGGAGACAACAGATGCTGGAGAGGATGAGGAGAAAAAGGAACACTTTTACACTGCTGGTGGGGGTGTAAATTAGTTCAACCATTATGAAAGACAGTGTGGCCATTCCTCGAGGATCTAAAAATAGAAATTCCATTTGACACAAAAATCCCATTACTGGGTATATACCAAAGGATTATAAATCATTCTGTTATAAGGACACATGCACACATATGTTCACTGTGATGCTGTTTATGATAGCAAAGAACTGGAACCAACCCAAATGCCCATCAATGATAGACTGGACAAAGAAAATGTGGCACATATACACCATGGAATACTATGCAGCCATAAAAAGTGATGAGTTTGTGTCCTTTGTAGAGACATGGATGAATCTAGAAACTATCATTCTCAGCAAGCTGACACAAACAAGAACAAAAAAACCAAAACACATGTTTTCACTCATAGTCGGGTGATGAACAATGAGAACATATGGGCACAGGGAAAGGAACAACACTCACTGGGCTAGGTTGTGGGGAGGGGAGGGGAGGGGAGGGGCAGTCATGGACAGGGAGGATGGGAGGGATAAAACTGGGAGAAATGCCTGATGTAGGTGATGGTGGCGGCGGGAGGATGGAGATAGCAAACCACCTGTAGGATGCAGGATGTGCACATGTACCCCAGAGCCCAAAGTACAATAAAAAAATAATTTAAAAAAATTTTTTAAAAAAGAACAAGTATAAAGTGACAATAATATAGAGGATGACTAATTAAAGTCTGGTAAGAGAATCAAAGTTTTCTCAAACAACTATAATTTAACATGGATTTTAAAAGATGAATTGGAGGCAAAAAGTTGGGAAAGGCTGCTCCAAGGAGGTGAATAATCATGAACAAAAGCAAGAAGGAGTACTTCTACAATGGAAGGCCCAGAGCAGGCCCCAGTATCCCTGGAGTGGAAGTGACTGAGGGAGGCAGGAGATAAAGCACAAAGCCTCATCGTATACGCCATGCTTACGAGTTAGAGTCCATCTGGCAGATTGGCAGATAGCCAGGAATGAAACGCAGTAGTACTGGCACAAAAGCGTTGTTGTGAATGTTCAGTTGGTTTGCATGGCGCCAGCCAGGAGTGGTCTATCAGAGTAATATACTACAATGGATAAAAGCTCAAGCAGGCTCTGTCTTGAGCCCTCTACTCAGGCTCAAATACCAGACCTGCCATTTTCTACTTCTGAAGCCTAAAACAAAATTAACACTTTTATTCTTCACCTCCAAAAAAAGGGCAAAAAAGGTATCTATGTTAGACAAATGTTGGGAAGATAAATGTTTTAGTGCATTGGTATATATAAAGTGCTTCAAACACTGCCTGGCACATAGCACTAAACATTAGCTATTAGGGGCGTCATTAACAAATTTCTCCTTTCTGCCACAGGAGCAATATGATACAATAATCTTAGAATAGAAGCCCAGATGCCTGAGTGCTGTCAGTGCTTATGGTTGCCAAACGGGTGACTTTGGACTTTCTAGAATCCCCCTGCCCAACGGTAAAAAGGTTACATGATCACAAACCTCAGATTTTTTTTTTTTTTCCAGTAACTGATCCAGAATTCAGCATGCTGAAATATGACTACTATGACTCAGGTTTTTTTTATGATTATAGATTTTTTTCAGCAGCACATATTGGATTGATATTTAGCCAAATGATAATGTTTTCCCTTTCAAGTTTATTTATTGCCTGTGTTGAGTTCAAGGAAGAACAAGAATCAAAATGTGATTATTAATATGAAATTAACATAGCCCAAAGGAAAGTTTTCATTTTCAAAAGAAAATGTATAGTTACCAATTTTTCTTACTGATAATTACACAAAAACAGTCATGAGGCTTCTTCATTTGTGAAGGAATATTACCATGAGATTCTCACCTTATCAGCACTGGTATGCCAAGGGGTAGAGGGATGAGTAAGAAATGGGTGGAGGTGGCAGTAATGAAGGAGTATATTATCACTAATATTATTTACAATTGTCAGCACATGCTCTAATAAGAAGCAGACTGCCCTGTTAGTCAATCTTACTGTTTTTAAATTCTGTGGCAGACAAGGCAGCTCCCACCACTCCCCATTTTACTATGCCATTGCATTTTAGTACAAGAAATCAATTATTTTATTGTAAGAAAAATCCTAAGTGAAAAAAGACAGGAGGCAATTTTTAAAATATTATACAATATATGATCTCAAGTATATCACATATGAATCTTATATTTCAGGGATTTATGTAAGATATTAAAATATATACACATACATTTGTGTATACATGTATTTCTCTGTCTACTTAATAGATAAGAAAATTTCTAACATTAGTAGCAGTGATTATCTCTATTGGGAGATTATGATTGCCTTTTCTTAACTCTTTCTTGAATTTTTCCACATTGTCTATAAGGAATATATGTACCCTGATAATAAGAAAAAATAAACCTTCAATATATACATTTGTTGCATTAGTAAAACACATGTGCTAATAAATATTTTGGAGGCATTTTATCTGTGCCATATTTTTTTCTACTTTAAAATTTCAATAACTGTTTTTATAATCCTCTGATACTTAAAGAGTAAACAGGTGGAAACAAATGCAGACCCTATATAATACATAGATCATCAGGGAATGATCTGTTTATTATATAGAGATGGTGGTGGGAGGTGCCACAAACACACATGATTTTACCTATATATTTCCCATGAATCTTTTACCCTATCCCTCAAACATTAGATTCTAAATCACTTGAAGTGGGTTTTTCCGCCATCTGTACGAATTAACAGAGCACCTTACACATAGCTGGGCCTCAATAAGCATATGCAGACTTAAACTATATGTAGATAGTTAAAAATTTTTTGAACAGAAATAAATTGTATTAGGTCAAAATCACACAATAAAGATATCTTAAAAATAGCTTTTAAACAAAAAAAAAAAAGGCACTTTCCTTAAGATACAGAATTAAGTAGTTACATTTATATTCTAGTAGGAATTTGAAGATATATTTTCCCTTCGAAAAGACATTTTGTTTGCTATTGAACTTCAGTCAGCTTCAGCTTATTATCAGCTTGTTACTATTATCCCAATACCTGTTACAACCTGTCTTATATTCTTCTGTATGTGTTAATTAACCAAAACAAAATATTAATATGTCCAAAATCAGATTTAACAACATCGCTATCACTAAAAAACATCTCAGGACTTCTCACTATTCACTTTCACAAACTTTGATCAAAGGACCTTCACAATTTGACCTTAATCAACCTCTCTCAACAACTCTGCCTTCCTTTTTCTCCGCCCACTTCTCTCACACTCCTCTGTTGTCTGAAAATGCCAGGCTCTCCACCATTCATCTCTTACTTATCAAAACCATGCATCCAAATGGCCTGTTAAAAAAAGCAACCTCCTAGGTGGCCCCTTCCCAGTTTCTCCTTGTGTGTCCTCCACTCACCTGAGCCTGCACAAGGGAATTGCGAAATAACGAAATAACCGTCTGTAAAGTTTGTTTGTAAAAACTAAGTGTTGGGAGGTTCTGCTTCTCAGCGGGGTAGATAACCTCCTGTTTCATTAGGTCTTGGGAAAGCAGCTAATCAGTCTTGTCCTTATCTCATACTCTCTATTTACCCACTCCTTTGCATGTGAATCTTATCCAAGTTAATTAGGGGTCAGCTCTCCAAGTCAGTCACTATTTGGGTTCCGAACCCTCATCTAGAGATACTTAGACACACGTGTAGCCAAGTGTCAGTGGCTGGGGTTAGGGATCAACCATCCAAAGGCTATGGTGTAGTGGTAACTTAAAAGTCTCTGTAACTCACTGTCTATGCCTGCTTCCTGATCCCAGCTGTGGGGCCTCTGACACCAGATTCAAATGGCAATGCCATCAACTCCAACTGCTCAGGCAAAAAATGTTGAAGTCATCTTGTATTCTTCAACCTATTTCACATCCCTTGTTTCACTGCCTTCAAAATATACCTAAAAACTAGCCATTACTGCCACCATCTGACCATCTAAGATACCATCATCCTATACTTGAATTATTTTAGTAATATCTGATATGCTCATTCTTAGTCCTCTACAGTCAATTTTAAATACTGCAGCCAGAAGTATCCTTTTAAAATACAGCAGGTTTAAAATTGATCATGTCTCTCTTTTGCTCAAAATTCTCCAGTGGATTCCCAATTCACAAAACCCGGAGCTAAGTTCCTTAAAATGGCCAGTGGGGATCTCCAAGATCTAGTCTCCAGGTATCCTTTCTGATTCCCCTTCTACTCATCTCCTCTTTGCTCTCTTGGATCCAATAACTGGCCTCTGCTCTTCTTCTAAAGAACAAGAAACTGTGTCTCTATCTTAAAGCTTCCCCTATGTCTCCTATGTTCTGCCCACAAATATATGCATGCTTATTCCTTCTTTTCTCAAATCTTGGCTCAAATGTTACTTTGTTAAGGCCTACTCTGAGCACTGTATTTAAAATTGCAAACTACATTCTATCACTACCCCCAACTCCCTTTACTCAACCATATTTGTGTTTTGCTTCTTCCTGTTAGCACTCCTTATTTATTAGTTGATTATCCCCATTTGTAGGTAAACTTCATTCACGGGCAGGCAGGGTCTCTTTGGTACTTTATTCTCCTAAGTATTCTCAGAACTTAGAACAGTATCTGATACATCATTGGCAATAAAAAATAACTGCTAAGTGAATAAACGGCTTGCAATACCTTTAACCTATAAGGTTGGCCAAAGACTTACTGATTTCCCTCATAGCTGAACACAGCAGAGGCCAAAGGACAACTACATTACCTGATTCTCCTTTTCTTCCTGCTTCAAATTTACCTTACATTTGAACTCAGAAACATGTCTTCTTTCAGTGCCTCCTGGCCTGGCCTGCATTCTAAGTACTAGCACCTCATCTACTTATCATGAACTTTTGTCAGTTCCAGGTGAGTTACTTCTGACTTCTAATAACAACCACATGATACCTTATACCTGGCTTATTTAGAAACCAATGCTTCCGCATCTACACCCAATGGATCTCAATCTTAGACTCTCTCAACCAGGTCTTCGAACACCTCTGATTAAGAATATGTAATCACTACCACTTCCTAGTCATGATCATTTTGGTTTCATTCTGCTTCATTACCACTGACCAACCTACCACATGAAAGCAGTATTTTTCATCAGTAAAAAGTGGATGATAAAATAACATATTTCACAAGGTTGCTATGAAGGTCAACTTGAGATAATGCATGTAAAGTGCTTAGCACAGTGCCTAACATGTAAGTGCTCAATAGATATTACCTGATACTGTTACTAAATTATGTAACATAAATTCATTATTCAAAATCAGATGTGAATTCCAGTCATTAGGATAAAAGTTGCCCTACTTTTTTCAAGATAATTTGAAGAGTGACTAGTTAAAGACATCAACAATTGACATAAAAATATATGTCCCATGATGGATCTGTAGCAACTGTAAGAGATCAGGCAGAATCCTTAAAATGCAAAATGTTGGTGTGTCAAAAAGTCAGCCCTCACCATCTCAAAAAGGCTCCCATAGCAAATCTTCATGACCTTTTACATATCATTGAGAGGACAGACAAGTAAAGTAATTATCTCCTTATTTTCATGAAACTTAACTTTTGATAAGATGCCTAAATTTGTACCTAAGGTCCTAAGCTCATTACATCTGTAATAAATGCCTAAAGAATGCCCTAAGTCAGGTCAAGTTATCTCTTCTTCCATGTTCCTTTCATTCCCCATTGGAATACCACCTGCCCTTTCTCCTTTGCAGAGTTATTTTTGTGGCTTAGCCCTGAAGGCATTTGAGCTTGTAAAACTTCTAAATTCTACCCCTCTGGAATTTAGGTGTTTAAGCATTAAGAAATCTCAGTTTTTCAAGATGAGGTTTTATGATGACAATTAGCTTTGCCATTCTTACAAACTACTAAAGGTGTATCGTCAGAAAATATTACACATTTCAATAAATAACTCAATAAGTGGTTTTTATTTTAAACCAGAGACAGGAAAGGAAGAGTAAATATAAACAATCACAAAAAATAAAAAATTCTCCTTCACAGATCCCCAAACACACAGAACTACATTTTGTACTGTAGTCAATAAGACCACCTCAAAGCTCAGAGAAAGACTACACACCATGTGCAGTCTCTACAAAAATTGCTTCTCACAGCTTATTTTATATTAAAAAAGAGTGAATTTAAAAGTACTAAAGAGTAAAAGCTGAGTAAAGAAAACAGTCTCAAAAACATTTCTCCTAATCAGATAAATTTTATGCACTCCAGCTGGGTGCAGTGGCTCATGCCTATAATCCTAGCAATTTGGGAGGCCGAGGTGGGTGGGTCACCTGAGGCCAGGAGTTTGAGACCAGCCTGGCCAACAAAAACCTATTTCTACTAAAAATGCAAAAAATAGCCGGAAATGGTGATGGCACCTATAATCCCAGCTAGTCGGGAGGTTGAGGCAAGAGAATCGCTTGAACCTGGGGTGCAGAGGTTGCAGTGAGCCGAGATTGCTCCAGTTCACTCCAGCCTAGGCAAAAGAGCAAAACTACATCTCAACAAAAAAAAAAAAGAAAAAAGAGCACTCCTAAATAACTTGCATTTTACATTATTCCTTTCCAACTATTAATAGAGGATAGGTTAGTATTAGCAAAGCAAAGTCTCTGGTAAACTTACTGACACCTATAAGTAACTGTATTTTTTTTCTTTTTAAAGGTAAATTCTTATCTAAGTTGTCAATTTTTAAAAGACGGTTTCTTAAAAATACAAGTCACTGATGATCATTAGACTTTACCTGAGAATACATGCAGAGTAAAACATCTGAAATTCCTTTGGTGTGCGACCAAGTTGGAAATCTCATATTTATCTTTTCCTAATTTTTTAATTTTTTGTTTCAACAAACATAAAATAGATAGGAAATGTCTGTCTCTGCATACCACCAGGAGTTTGTCAAAGACAGAGTATTGCCATACAGACACCGCAATAGTTGGCATGATGAAGTCAGTGCAATTTTAACCAGATCTTTTTCTTTCTCCCTCCCTCCCTCCTCTCCTCTCTTTCCCACCCTGTTACTCTCCCTTTCTTCCACCTTCCCTCTCTTTCCCTCCTCCTCCTCTCATGCTCTCTCTCTCACACATACTCAAACATAAATATATATTAACACGTAATGCATTTTATTCACAGAAGAAATGTTCAACTTAATGTTCCAGGATGGTAATGTCATTAAATTTGACTAAGCAAAATACATTTCCAGGAAGAAATCTATTTTGACTCAAATTCAAAGAATGACAAAATTCACAGAGTTGGGAGAAGGATAAGGTAGAGAGGAAATTCTTAACAAAAATTAGGAACATCAGGATAGAGATAATTCTAGTCTAATGAAGGCACAGATAAATATATAAATATCACTTAGCTGGGCAGGGCATGGTTCCAAAGGGATGCAGATGGAAGTAACATATCATGACACAATAAAAATCATATCTATCATGAACTAATTCATGAACAAGGAGTATAACATATCAAAATAATCTTAAATTGGTAAGCAATGTTAGAGATTTGGATAGAAACACCAGATTTTTAAAATATGAAAACATTTTTGCTTTATATCTTTTCCTAAATAAATGAAGATACTTGAGGAGGTACAATGACTTGTTTAATGCTACACTAGTTGAGTCCTAGCGACAAAGCCTCTAGTCTAGTTTACTTTTACAACATCGGCTCACTCCCAGGAAGACTCCCCATCATCTGTTCATCTTCCTCTTTGTATCTGCAGGGCCAACCAATGGTTAATATTTCCCTATATTACTAATACCTCCCAAGGCCATAATAGACACACCCAAAAACAGTGACTTAATGAGGAACCAAGCCCTGAACTGAGGTAATGTGGTACAGAATGCATCAGGAATTACTCTGCCCTGTTTCTCACTAGACTTTTTTGCTTATGTGTCTTGATTCCATATTTCACAAGATTAAGATTCACATCACACCTAAAAAGCTAGCCTAGAATTAGGAAACAAAGATGCAAATAACATTGTGGTTAAACATTCAGATGTTCAAGACTCTCAGAAGTTATAACTTTGTAAACACGTGCCATTGAGCAGATAGGGAAAAAATGCTTTAATGAAAGACGACTTTTTTAAGTAATTAGAGAAGATGTTTTCACAGGAGGAGTTCACAGTAATTAGGAATATGTGCATATATCATCTTGGGAACACTTCTTGACAGACACATAATTACCTGGGAAAAGTCTTACTAGACACTATCAGACTTTATAAAGTTGACCCAAATGTAATTATGTCAATCACAAAGTGAAAAATAGAAAGGGTTTTAAAAAAAGCACCAGTAAATTAAAATATGTCCCTTTAGCGCACAAGATATCATCTGCAATTGGATTTTCCTAAAGGGAAATTCTCAAACAAAATAAGCAACATACAAAACAAAGAAAACAAAAATTCTAAACGACTTCTAAGTGACAAATAGCAAAAACAAAATTAATAAGTAAAAAGTATAGATTTTTGAAATACTACAAAGATCACATTCCGCTTATAAAAGCAAAATGATCAAGAGGTCATTTAACTAAATAACTTAAGCTAGAAATGAGAGCATATACATTACCAAAATTCAAAAACAAAAAATGTTTCAGCTCTTTCCAGCAAAAACAGTTGAGATTGAGAATCATTTTCAATTCCTTTCACAAGAGACTGGAAAGTTAACTTGGTGTTTATAATCAGATTTCAAATGTTTGGGCCTTTAAGCAGATATCTTTTATATTCTTTTCATTAATTTCAGATTTTTCCATAAAATGGCATGATTTTCCTAAGTACCTCATCTCAATTGCAAACACAGAAAAATGAAAATGGAGTTAAATTCTTATCTGAGATCTTTTCCTGGGTTCTGTTTTGCTGGTGTCTAGCCCTACTGGTTTGGCTTCATATCTCTGTAGAGTTTTACAATGTTTATTACCAAAAGACTCCTTGTGAGATATTTGGAAGCAAAAAAAAAACAAACAAAAACAAACAAACAAAAAACTTTATCCATTAAAATACACATTATACAAACACTTTATGAAAAAAAAGATCATCCCTTTACAATGCCGTGGCAATTACATGGTAATCACTAAGTTACCAATAAAGATAATTTATCCTCTGGAAAAAAAAAATTCAAAAACAGAAAGCCTATCCTGATGATTATTAAGCTCCCATTGATTCTGAAAGATAATAAGAGCATGGCATCTGTTGAGTTAATGATAGTCATGAAAACCACATTTGCTCTTTATAAAGCAATGTGTTCCGGGGCAAGCTTTTATTTCATAATATTTGAATCTTAACTTTTTTAAATGGGGTCAATAACATTTTTACCAGAGTATTTAATCCTTCAAAAATCTTTAAGTAGATATGGGGACATATGAAGAATCTTCCAAAATAATTGAGAAATACATATTTCATGCAAAGATAGCCAATTTGTCTTCGATATTTATTGCATCCAGGTAGAAACTAACACATTCCCCAACACTTTAAAAAATAACAACTGGGTGTGGCAGTTCATGCCTATAATCCCAGCACTTTGGGAGCCTGAGGCAGGAGGATCATTTGAGTCCAAGAGTTTGAGACCAGCCTGGATAATAAAGGAAAACCTTGTCTCTGTGTGAAAAACAAAAAACAAAACAAAACAAAAAACATGCACGCAAAAAGCTAAGTCATCTGTTGTAATTTATATTTGATTGGCAGTATATTCTGTTTACAAGAACAAATAATTCTCTTACTTTGAATTCAGCTTAGATATATGCATGTAAGTAGAAAAAAGACACAATTTCTAATTTTTATGCCACATTGATATTATAAAAGAGAAGCACACATTACATTACTATTTTATAGTATGGACTTCAATTTCTTCAGCTCACTAATTCAAGTAGGAGTTCTCAACAGACAGTGACCAGGTAGAAGACATTACTTTTAGAGGCTCATCAAATACACAGCTGCCACATTAGAAAGAAAAATACATCAAAAGGTCATGACTAATGTTCAGTTTCCCGTGAGTGCTAGCCCAAAAACTTATGATATCTCCTGATTTAACATTTTGTGTCACAGCAATGCAATGCCCCAAAGGAAACTAGCTAGCATGCAATTTGATAAATGCATTACTACTAAGTTACCACAATAAGAATCTGAACCTTCACTGATGTATTTTTTTCAATTTTCTGTTAACATTGTGCTTCAAAAGCATATCATGTCCCCAAACAAAATTAGCAAACATTAATACTTGATATTTATTATTTTGCCATTACAAAGATTCATATATATATATCTCCTCAAATTTTTTATGTTGCCTTACAAAATGCAGTTATATAACTTTTTCACAGAGCCCAGGATAATACTGTTTAAAAAAATATTCATGGTTCAATTTAGAAAACTGAATGACCATTCAATATACTCAATAAAAGTGTGATCACTTAGAGTGAGCCTGATTCTCTAGCTAATTTTTAACAACTGGAATGGATTAGTACTTTATTTAATATAATACTGTTAAAGAAGTTAACACAGCTAAAAAGACAGGTTATTTGAACTCAGAAGGGTTAGGGAAAAAATTACTACATTTCTGCAAAGCTTGGACATTAGCTTCAGAACACAGTGTCTCCCTACATGATTGCTAACTTTTACTTGCCTGTCTTGCAAACTGCCATGTCACTGAGGAATTCAAGGGTCTTATATTTATGTACCTCATGAAAGCAAACTTTTGCAAGCATTTCTGTGTCGTATTGGCATAGAAGAAAGCAATGTCATGCATGTATGCTTCCTAAGGTCCCTTTTAGATCTAAATTTCTGTAACATATAGTCACAACTAAAACATACACACTTTATAATTAAAAATTGAAATTTTTCCCCCATACTTTCTTTTTAGACAGGGTCTTGCTCTGTTACTCAGGCTAGAGTATAGTGGCATGATCTCAGCTCACTGTAACCTCCGCCTCCTGGATTCAAGCGATTCTCGTGTGTCAGCCTCCTGAGTAGCTGGGACTACAGGTGCCCACCACCACATCCAGCTTAGTTTTTGCTGTTGTTGCTGTTGTTGTTTTTGCAGAGATGGGGTTTTGCCATGTTGACCAAGCGGTCTCAAACTCCTGACCTCAAGTGATTTGCCCGCCTCAGCCTCCCAAAATGCTAAGATTACAGGCATGTGCCAGGACAGTCAGCCTTGCCCATATGTTTTAAAACTCTAGATTGAGCTTGGGGAATTTTGTTGTAGTCTCCAAAGTGCCTACCATGGTGCTGAGTAGACAGAAAACTCTTAGTAGCTTTTGTTGATTGATTAGAGTTCTACAGTTTTACCTGAGCTCTAAAACAAGATTTATGAGATGTATAAGATAATATAAATATTTGATAAAGAACACCAAAGCCTTAAAATGCTACATATCTCAGAATCTTACTTTAGAATTTTATATTATGACAATTTTATACTGTTCCCACACAACACAGGAAAACAGAGAAGTAAACTTATGGCTTATTTAGTAGCATAAACCACATTCAGAACAATAATTAGTATTCAGTACTATTATGCACAAAGAAAACTTCAGCATATCCACCAACTCCTTTCTTTTAGAGAGGAAGAAAAATTTAGATGCTTTCAAATTATGAGTGTCAATCATCTTATTCCCAGTCAACATACCTTAGTCTTATGGGAGAAGAGGTCTCTTGAGCACATTATGAAGAAAAGCAAATCTCTTTCTTTAGCAGGTACCTAATGCCACTCTCCTAAATATATGCAAGATATAGGAATACAGCCTTCCTCTGTATCGATAGGTACATTTCCTAAAAATAATAGGCATGGCCTATACACGTTGAGATTCTTTCATTAACGTACATATTTGTTATATTACTCTCTGTACTTTTCTATGTGTTTCAAATTTTTCATTTCAAAATAGAAATGTTATTACCTTTCTTGCTTCTTTAATCATCTTCCGAATAGTTTCCTTTATTGTAAGTAGATGGGCTCTTGGTGGATGAAAAAGGAGATCTATATGGGTACCCCCTAAGAGTCCGGGCATCACGTATGGCCAGCCTAAGTCAAGATTTGGAGCTTCCACATCTGACTCAGTAGGCCAGTAAGTCCCTGAAGATGATGTATCATCACAGGAATCATCAGTACCATGTGCTGTGCTCTGTACAACTTTCTGGACATTTTTCAAAATATAATTAATTTCATCCTCAGCAAGAAAGTCTGAAACTTGTTCCTGGGCAAGAAAATCTTGGTATGCTTCTAACCCATGTTCTATCAGAACATCAATGGCTATTCGATACCATTCCTTGTAGTGAGGCTCAATGTAGTTGTCAGATTTACACTCATCATTCAGTGAGGAAAGCATTGATGAGGTCTCCATGCTTACAAGTGTTTGGCGATGGCACTGTCAAATGTCCGTTCATGCAGTGGTGAGAAGTACCTGGTATTTGTAAAGAAGCAAATCAAGATCAAGTTAAAATTCTGCAATAGAATGTTTTATGATACATATCAACTCTTATCTTTTATTTATACACTTCCATTACCAGCAGCTCAAAATGACACACATTTCATATCCAAAATGACATTAATAGCACCACAATTCATACCTCTATCACAAATAACCTAAGCAGATTTATCTTACAGATTGCTCGTGGATTTTCCTTTGCCAAGGTACCTCAAATTAAAACAGAATTAGAAAACAATCAATGACTAGCCAGCCATTAATGTAAGCCTCTACTGAGTACCTGTCATACATACAGTAATATGCTAGATATAATGTTAAAAGCACAAAACACTGGTCTTTCAGGAATGTATTAATTGGCTGAGGAGCAAACTGTATACACAAAACTGTTAGTTACCACTTTGAAGAAAGCCATATACTCTTAAGAGCCAAAATGAATAATGCCCATATTCAGTGCTTTAAGTATAAAAGCAAGGAGAGATCAATAGGGAGCAAATGAGTTATGAAGAGCACTGAGCAAGAGGTGGGCTTCAGCTGGACCTGGAGCAATGAATAAGAATCTGATCAGGTGGCAAGAAGAAATATGTCCATCCCATACAAGGATAAAAACATAAGCAAAAGCACACAAGAAATATGAGAGTTTGGTACATTCAGGAATCAAGAAGAAAATAAAAAAGAAAAAAAAAAAACCTGGCATGCTGGAAAACAGGTTCTTTTTGCTAGGAGTAAGAGACAAAATTGAATAGACAAGATAAAGCCAAGAATGCAAGGACACAAACTTTTGTGATTCAACAAAACTTCTATTTAAAACAATTTGGCAGTAGCAGGGGACTGGAGAAGAGACAGATCGCTAGGAAAGTCAGTGTTCAAAAACCCAGCGAGGAAGTGAACAGAGTATTCCAGAGATGGTCTGAAGGATCCTTAAGATTCAGAGTATGTGAAATGAAATTTAAGACATGAAAGATAATTAAGGAATTTCTCTTAGGAGTCAAAATCTGCCTATCCAGGATCACATTGCATCCCTCATAACGCCCACAGAATGTTCCTCATTCAATCATTCAGTCACTACTTCATACTGTGTGAGATACTGGAATGGGCTGTCTCAATCAGATGATGGACTTTCCAGTCTTTTGAAGTCATGATCTCCATTTTCCATATTCAAGATACAGATTTATGATGTGCTACAAGTATTAAAAAGCTGACTTGAAGAGATATCTGTCAGTGACTCTGCCTCAATTTTATATTTTATATATTCCACTTAACTCAGCCTTTTCAGTCTCAGGCCTACCAAAATTCAAATATGATTTGGGAGGGTAGCCCAGAAAACCATTACCATTGATTAACTCCTTAGCTCAAAATATGGAGCAAGAGTCAAAAGCTAATCATACAGAAAAGTCTTGAAGAATGGACAACAGAGTAATGAATTTAGCTGGGGAACAATGATCAGAAAAGATCTAGCAACTAACAGAACTGAGGAGCACAGAAGACAATTTACCGTTTTAGTGGAAACAATCCTGTTCCCATCTCTGGGCTCAGAAGTTTTACAAATAAAGTCTAATAGTACAGAAAGCCCAAAGATTAAAGACGATACAGGAATAAAAATAGAACATGTTCTTGTCTGTCTCTTGGAGAGCCCTCAGCTTGAGTCACAGTTTGATCCAAGCCCAGACAACTAGAACTACACCTGGATCCTTGGCTCCACAATGCAGCATCTGAATTCTGGGGATGCCAGTTTTCTTGCCCTAAACAGTATTATGGTGAAGCTTTACAGAAACATTCTCTTCTCCAAGAGAAAAAGGAAGAACACCTAGCTTGTCTGCTAGTATAAAAACTATCGCACGGAGAAATAAAATTTGTTCCTTTTGTTACCTAATTAAAATTAATCTGTTGACATGTACCAGGGATACATGCTGAAACTTTCATATCAGTCTCAAGTTTCATGCTGAAACTTTCTCATTCATTCTAGGATGTCATCTTTTTCTCAATTACATTTCATTCAAGTTCAATGGTTTTCAAAAGGGCAGATTTGCCCCTCAAGTGACAACAACTGGAGACATTTTTAAATAGAATCACTTGTGAGGAGGAGGGCTACTAGCATCTAATGATTAGAGACCCAGGATGCTGCTAAACATACGACAATGCATGAGACAGACGCCCATAATAAGAAATAATCCCGCCAAAATGTCAACAGTGCCAAGGTTGAGAAATCTTCATAAAGTTGCTGACTTCATATTCATATCATACGATTAATAACCTTTCAGTATTCATTAAAGTTATCTTTTGCACATAATGCTCATTTTTAAAAAAATTAAAATAAGATTTGCATTCGCTTGAATGACTCAATTCTTATGCTTATAGTTTTCTAAGATTTGGTGAGGTACAGTTTTCACTTGAAAATTCCAGTCCACGAAGGAACAAATAGCTGGTGATTACATGATAGGTCACATCTGTCATAGTTGTTCATAAACAATCCAAGTTTCTTAAACTCGTATTCATTTTATTTTTGAAATGTAACTTTTGAATTCCTATGTGATGTTAAACACCTGTTACCTATTTGGAAGTTAAAATGCATAAAGTACTTTTAAAATACTAATTTCTGAGCTATACCTATGCAAATAAATATTTTGCAGCTGTAAAAAATTCATTCTGGAACTGTGTAAACTCTGAAATCATAGATCTCAAAAGGACCATGAAGACAAAATAAAACTATGAAGACACAGATAATCTGAAGAAAAAAAAAATGGAAAATGGAAATAAGAAGTAAAACTTCTTATTTATAATTAATTACAATTACAAGACTAATCAATAGCCAGATACCATGTAGAAAAATATATGAAAAATAGAATGAGCAATGAGGTTACAATATTATGTACAAAAGTTAAGGTTACTACGAAATATATTTGATACTGTTCCAGTGGAAAGGCTATGTTCTAGCCACTGTCTAGAGATACTTATCACGAGAGGTGTTTGCAAGGAATACTTGTTAAGGAACCATCTATAAACAAATTTTATCAGAGAACAAGAGGGTAATGGTACTTACATAGTAAGTATTGCAATACAATATCTCCTGTATGTAGCTGTACATTTACCAAAGCACTCTCTACAGTTCAATCCCCGAATATTAAGAGGGTTTTGAGGACAAAATTAATTAGATGTGCCTTCAAATATATTTTTTAAAGGCATTATTTTATTAATAACTAATAAAAACTCCAAAGAAGTATATTCTTTTAACACACACAGTAGAATTAATGAGTAGAGAAAAAAAAAAAAAGATATCATGATGCCAGGTAAGCTAAGCAGACTTATCTAACAGTTAAATGATTCATTCCAGAAAAAAGTGACCCTTTCAAATCCATGCCTCAAAAAACATTAAAAATTGCATTTGATATTGAACGTAGGGTCCAATAAAATTCTATAAATACAAAGGATATAAAATAAATCATAAAAATTTATTTCAATTCATGGGCTGCTCTGAAAACAGTTTGGCAGTTTTATCTATAAAATGACACATGCAACTAACATACAACACGGCAACTGCACTTTGGTGATTTATTCACAAAAAACTGAAACTTATCCTGTACGCAAATGTTTATAGCAGCTCAATTCATAATAGCCTGATAATGGAAACAACCCAAATGGCTTTCAACAGGTGAATATTAAACTATGGTACACCCACACTGTGGAATGCTACTTGGTAGTAAAATAAATGGCCTATTGATACACGCAGCAACCTGGATGAATCGCCAGAGAATTATGCTGAATGAAAAAACACCAATCTCCAAAGTTTACATGCTGTATAATTCCATTTGGTTAGATGCTGCACTCTTAAAATGACAGTGGGAAAGGTAGATGTGGCTATATAGAGGCAATCAGAGGAATTTTTGTAGTTACAGAAATATTCTCCATCACCAGGCATGGTGGCTCACGCCTATAATCCCAGCACTTCGGGAGGCCAAGGCAGGCGGATCACCTGAGGTCGGGAGTTTGACATCAGTATGGAGAGACCCTGTCTCTACTAAAAATACAAAATTAGACGGGTGTGGTGGTGCATGCCTGAAATTCCAGCTACTCAGGAGGCTGAGGCAGGGGAATGGCTTGAGACCAGGAGGCGGACACTGCAGTGAGCCATGATCATGTTATTGTACTCCAGCCTGGGCAACAAAAGCCATCTCCATCATACACACACACTCAATATATACATATATATTTCATATCTTGACAGTATCAATGTCAGCATACTGGTTGTGATACAGTATTATAGTTTTGCAAGGCAGCAGCACTGGAGAAAACTGGGTAAATGACACAAGGAATCTCTCTGGATTACTGCCCTCAACTGTATATGAAACCACAATTACCTCCAAATAAGAAGTTTAATGAAAAAAATCGTACTGACGAGCAATGTCATGAGCCTTTGATAGAAAAACAAAAACGACATATAGACAGAAGATAAGAGTTCACCTGTAGGGTCAAACTTCCAGGTTAAAACTCTGCTTCATCAATTGCGATGAAGTTCTTGGACAAGTTACACATGTCCACAAGCCTCAGTTTAGGCAGAGGTAGAGAGAATAACAACAGTCTTTACCTCATTGGGGTATTTTAAGGAATAAATAAGGTAATGCAACCCTACTATTATTATGATATGGTGACTGTTTTACATGTTCACAATCTGTTACAGTATAATTACTACACATATGCAATAAATTTGACCATAAGAGATTTAAAGATTTGAAAAGAGATTTTTTTCATCCCATAGCAATATCATACAATTTGTAACTATTAATAATCTACAGTATAAAACAACCAAACTGATCTGAGAGGATTCACTAAAAAGGCTTCTGAAATAATGAGTCAGTGAGAAAATGTTCCAAAGAGAAACTTCAGCTTTCTCAAATCAAAAGTCTAAGGCTGTAATTACCTAATATTCAAGTCAATAACCCAAAGTCAGAATTTTGACTGAAACAAATACGAAAAAAAAGATCACAGCTGCTAACATCACTGCAGTCCATTTTCCAATCTCTGTTTTAAACTGTTTCTTTCCATCTATTGAATGCTTTATGAGTTGCACTACATCCTCCAACAGGATATGCTGAAGTCCTAACCTGCAGTACCAGTGAATGCAACCTTACGTGGATATACGGTCTTTGCAGATGTAATCAAGTTAAGATGCAGTCATATTAGACCAGGGCTGGTCCTAATCCGATATGGCTACATGACTTGTGTCTATAAGAAGAGAGGAGGCACAGCGACAGACACAAAGGGAGAACTGAAGAGACTACAGAGGCAGACTGGAATGCCAAGAATTGCCTACAAGAGCACAGATAACAGAACTGTATGGAATAGATTCTCCCCTAGAGCACTTCAAAGAGAGCAGGGCCCTGCTGACACCCTGATTCCAAACATCTAGTCTTCAGAAGCATGAGAGAATCAATTCGGCTGTTTTAAGCCAGTATTTTTGGTACTTTGTTCAGCTGCACTAGGCAGCTGATACAAATGCATACAAAAATGTTCTTATTTTAAAACCTTCAAAATCTCAAAATAAACTTAAATTAACAAGTAAATGTATTATTTAGAAATGATTGGTTTTTGTAGCTTATATGATAAACTAGTTATCTAATATAACTTCAATGTTAAGCAATTTCATTAAGAAACACTTTGCAAACTCTCATATATTGAGGGGGAAAAATTCTTGAATTTGTCATTTCTTTTGGTAATTGACTTTATGATACGTATCAAATGTCTATCTACATAATGTAAGAAAATGTTTCATAAAGGATTGTTTCAGAACATCTCTGTCATATAAAATTATTAGCCATGGTCCACAACAGTTGAAAATCATATATCTTTCCTTTCTTCAGCTGTCAAGATTGTGTTTGTCTTCTCATCTGATTACCAGAAATTTAAGATGACAATTAAAACATTTAAAAAGTTTCTATTAAATTAAAAATTGACTATAATATTCAAGCTGTCAAGTGCAATTTGATATCTACTGTTGACATCCAAACTCATTAAAAGATTCTAAGCTGGTTTCATAATAATACTTATGACAACATGGCCCAATAGTGCAGATTACAGTCATTCACACAGCATGATATTCAGCAGGTCACAGAGCATATAAATATATGACACACTTAGTCATACGGTATTAGGTGGAAACATCTCCACAGATGGATTACCATTAGAATCACCCATCTTATCAAACTCATAAAAACAACAAACATACTTTCAATTCATTTATAAATCTCAAATGGGAATCCCATTTGCTCAATAAGTAATTATTCTTTAATCTCCTCAATTTATTTTAACTGGAGGGAGGGGATAGCAATATCACTTTCACAATAGTGTAATTACAGGGTTTGTCTGTATTAGCTGCTATTTGCCGTCTCAGATCTAAAGTATAGGAATTTTTGATGTCGAGGGGGAATAAAACAATGTATGTTAATGACATTAGAACATAATTATTCAGTGTCATTTGGAAGCACTTATTGAATAATTCCTGTAAACAAATTCATCTTAAAAAATAAAGGCCGGGCACGGTGGCTCACGCCTGTAATCCCAGCACTTTGGGAGGCCGAGGCGGGTGGATCACGAGGTCAAGAGATCGAGACCATCCTGGTCAACATGGTGAAACCCCGTCTCTACTAAAAATACAAAAAATTAGCTGGGCATGGTGGTGCGTGCCTGTAATCCCAGCTACTCAGGAGGCTGAGGCAGGAGAATTGCCTGAACCCAGGAGGCGGAGGTTGCGGTGAGCCGAGATCGCGCCATTGCACTCCAGCCTGGGTAACATGAGTGAAACTCTGTCTCAAAAAAAAAAAATTAAAAATTAAAAATTAAAAAATAAATAAAACATTTCCAGAGAGAGCTTATGCTGAATGCTCAAATTCCAAAGGCTTATGCATGACTTAAAATGCAAATTAAATTATTATTTTACCAGCATCCAAACTACAAGGCTGTCCTGATGAAGTTGTGTCTTGTGCCATGCCAAAGTGCTATATTCTTGTGTGGTCCTGATCAGTAATCACTTGGATGAATAGAGACACATTAAAACAATCTGCAGAAATCAACAAAAAACATGTACGCTAGATGCCAAACTAGACACTTAAAATAGTGACAAAGTGGTGAAATAATAAACCAACATGAACATTATTAAGTTTAACTGCAATAAATTTGGAGGTTTGAATTTATATAAAAAATTAACCTCATTCACACAGAACTAGGCAGGTTTTGGAACCCATTGTGTCATGAAGAGTAGTTGAAAAATTGGAACGTTTAGTCCAAAGAGAACACTGGAAGACTCACTAAGAGTAGTCTTCAATTATATAAAGTGGAGAAGTAGAATTATTTTAAGGGCCAAATGACAAATATCATGGCAGCATAGTTGGTAAGATGGCACAGGTTTTGGCCTCTACTCTGAAACATATTGGTTGTAAAGCCTCAGTCATGTTACTTAAGGGCTTTAAGCCTCATGTTCCTCACCAAGAAAAAGGTAAAATAAGAGTACTGACCTCAAAGGGTTTCTATGTGAACTAAATGAGATGAAGGCCTTCAAGTGTACATCTGCCATAAAAACTGCTAAAAACTGTTAGGTAATAATCTAAGATGGAGTTTCATTTAATAATAAAGCTACATAAAAATAGAATTGGTACCTTTATTTTTGTTTCTTATTATTATATTTTGTGTGGTTTTTTAATGTTTTGTGTGTGTGTGTGTGTGTGTGTTTTCTGAAACCCCCCTTTACGTTCATAATTAAGCAGAGGGCACATTTTTGAGAGTGTCCTATAGGATAACGAGTTGGGTTTCTGAGACATTCTTCAGGTCAGAATTCCAAAATAGCATTTGTTTTGCCTGCTCAAAAGATCTGGGAGGTTCAAAAGCTTGCTTAGCAGTGAGCCTGTGGTTGGGAAAGTGTTTCCTACGCCAGAGTGACAAGAACTTGCCTTCTACTTTTCTTCCCAGTTTCTCCAGAATCAGCCTTCAAAGTTCAGCTTCATTTATTTTTTTGCTTTAATTTTTAAAATGATTTTAAATAATTTTATTTTATATTATTTTATAATTGTTTTATAATTTAAAATTGTTATTTTTAAAGTATTTAAGTAATGAAAACAAGATGACAGGGTTTTGTTGTTGCTGTTTTCGAGGTGGAGTGTCACTCTGTCACCCAGGCTGTACTGCAGTAGTGTGATCTCACTGCAGCTTCCACCGCCTGGGTTCAAGCGATTCTTGTGCCTCAGCTTCCCGAGTAGCTGGGACTCCAGGGGCACGCTGCCACACCCAGCTAATTTTTTTTTTTTAATTTATTTCAGTAGAGATAGAGTTTCACCATTTTGCCCAGGCTGGTCTCTAACACCTTAGCTCAGGTAGTCCGACTACCTCGACCTCCCAAAGTGTTAGGATTACAGGCATGAGCAACCAAACCCGGCTGATGACAGGCTTGTAAAAAGGAAGAAGAAATACTTGCTGATCCATCTAGCCACTCATTTTACAGAGGAGGAAGAAAATGTCCACCAGGGGCCAAACACTCAAAGGCACATCCTGGGTAAGAACTCAGGTCTGTTGATTGCCATCTAGTGTCCTTCCCACAGTCCTAGCTTCCTCAGCAAGGGTTACTTTCCTCACTGCTTTTAGGGTGTGCCTTGGATCATCACCCCAACTATACCCTGATGCTGCTCCTTTTGTTCCCCTCTTCCTGTGACCCACTGTGCTCAGGCAGGCCAGGTTCCCATCAGCAACCAGAAGAGTCAGTTTCCACTAACGCTCCATTATAACTCGGATGTATGGATAAGTTAAACATTAAAGAACTGGAGAAACTCGTGCCTGAGTACAAGGACTGGAATATGAAAACAAATCCATTATGACCCCACCTGAATTTTCTCAGATCCTAATGTCTGATTGAATAAAAGCATTCTTACACATATACATTGTACTAGGGCAGACTTCAGAAATTTTCCAAGACTCTAGAGAAAACCTTCCAGATCTCAGGATCTAGTTAAAGATTAGATATAGATTGAATGAAACGTTCTGGCTTGTAAGTGTACTCCCACATGTAGGCATGGAGCTTAAAATGTACACAAGCACTAAAAAAAAACTAGTAACTTGGAGTTGGTCTGGTGAATTACTCAACCCTTTTCCCTGTAACCGGTTGCAGAAATTAACTCCCTTCTTGCCAGTCTGTCTGTATCTCATTACTGGACAGCGAAAACAAGAAGCCGGGCCTTTCTGTCCAGAAACACTCCAACTAGATTTGGGGCCATTTTACCAGGGATTCATTGCTTCCTCCATCATTTTAAAAACTCAAAGGACACTTAGAGCCAGAAAGAACCCAAGAAACCACATCATGGACCAATCCCCTCATTTTATGAGACCACTTCTTTTTTGTTTGTTTTAGAGGTGGGGTCTCGCTCTGTCAGCAGTGGCATGATCTTGGCTCACTGCAACTTCCGCCTCTGGGGCTCAAGTGATCCTCCCACCTCAGCTTCCAGAGTAGCTGGGACCACAGGCACACCCCACCATGCCTGGCTAATTTTTTTGTATTTTTGGTAAAGTCAGGGTTTTGCCATATTGGCCACACTGGTCTCGAACTGCTGGGCTCAATTAATCCACTTGTCTGGGCCTCCCAAAGTGCTGGGATTACAGGTATGAGCAACTGTGCCCAGCCTAGGCCACTCCTATACTAGGACATTTTGATCCAGTTTAAAGAATGAAATATTAAACTCTCATCTTAAGAAATATTTGCTCAAATTCACTTCAAATTAATAATGATATGCTGCCTTAATAACTGAAGGTAACAGAGTAAGAGCTGACCAAAGTATAAACTGGAGACTTCTAAAAAATAAATTTAAAAAAATTATACTGGCCAGGCGCGGTGGCTCACGCCTGTAATCCCAGCACTTTGGGAGGCTGAGGCAGGTGGATCACAAGGTCAAGAGATCGAGACCATCCTAGTCAACATGGTGAAACCCTGTCTCTACTAAAAATACAAAAATTCAGCTGGGCATGGTGGCGCGTGCCTGTAATCCCAGCTACTCAGGAGGCTGAGGCAGGAGAATTGCCTGAACCCAGGAGGCGGAGGTTGCGGTGAGCCGAGATCGCACCATTGCACTCCAGCCTGGGTAACTACAGCGAAACTCCGTCTCAAAAGAAAAAATTATACTACCCATGGCCGGGTACGGTGGCTCACACCTGTAATCCCAGCACTTTGGGAGGCCGAGGCAGGCAGATCACCTCAGGTCAGGAGTTTGGGACCATAACATGAACAACCACAATACCCTCAAGAAGCTCTGGAGAGGATCAGGGATAAGCAGAGCAATGTGTCAAGGATCAGGAGGGTCTGTGGTTAACATGCCATGAACATGGACAGAACAGAGTTTTACATTTTGATGAAGCATTTTCCTTAAACAGCTTTATAGTTTCAGATTTTAAACTTTCTTTGATTCACCTCCAATTAATTTTTCTATAGGCTGTGTGACAGGATTATGTACATACATATTTATACACACACACACACACACACACACACACACACACACACATATAATATAGTTGTTACAGGGCTATTTACCAAAGACATTCTATTTCCCATTGAATTCCTTTCATGCCTTAGTTGAATGTGACATAACTATATAGGGAGGGTCTATTGCTGAGTTCTTTATTCTGTTCCACAGATCTCTTTTGTCAATCATATGCCATAGCTTAATAGTTAGTCTTAGAGTTTATGTAAGTTCTCCACTTTGTGCTTCTCTTACGAGATTGTTTAGGATATTCTGGGCCCTTTGCATTTACAAACACCTTGACAATTTTTTTTTAACTGATATACTATAAAGGACACAACTCAGGAAGAGCCAAATGCATAGGGCAAGGTATAGGAGTGTGGGGGAATGGGGAGCTTTCACACCCCCTCTAAGCACATCCCCCTCTCAGTAAGTCAATTGGTAAGTGTTTACCAATCTAGAATCTCCAGCTTCATTTTTTTCGTAAATTAACTAAGCGACTTTATAAGCACCAGTATTCAAATGCAAAAACAAAACAAGAATGTTAAAAGCTGCCTCTAGTGGTTTTAATAGCATGCAGAAAAGCTTGTTATATGCTGTAGCTAACAAGCAGGCTACAAAACTATGTAAGAGCAAAATTATAATTGCAGAAAATTCACCCCAAAACTAAAGAAACACACACACACACACACACACACACACACACACACACACACGAGAGTGGATTTCTTTTTCCACAGGTGGTTTTTTGAAGCTTCTTTTCACTTTTCTGTATTTAACAAATGTTTATCAATGAATATGTATTATTTTGCAATGGGGAAAGATTTTGTAAAAGAAGTATCTCAACAGTTATTTTTGAGTTTACAATAACCACTTCTTTTCTCATTCACAGATTAAGTTGGCTGTAATTGGTGATTCAAAATGCTTCATGTCACAGTTTAATAATTCTTACAGAGAAAAACATAAACTATCCAAACTAAAGCCATATGAGTACAGACTCATAAAGGAAAAAAAATTAAAATAACTAGATATACTTAATTAGGGCTTAGTAAGTAGCTCACTGAAACAGTGCCATCCCTAACTCTCTGGGGTTAGTACAACAGCCACTGAAAGGAGCTCCCACAGTAATCCCCGACACATGTTATCCCATCTCATGCATTATTTAAATATATCATCCTCCACCCTCTCCACTAGATTGGAGTCCTATGACAGCAGAGATTATGTCTGTTTAGCACAATTCTAAATGCTAAGTACATAATTGTTAAAAAAGCTAATGATATACTGTCTTAATAACTGAAGGTAACAGAGTGAGAGATGACTAAAGTATAAACTAGAAACTGTAAAAAAAAATTTTTTTTAATCATAATACCCATGGCCAGGCGCAGTGGCTCACACCAGCTCACTTTTGGAGGCCAAGGTGGGCAGATCACCTGAGGTCAGGAATTCGAGACCAGCCTGGCCAATACAGTGAAACCCTGTCTTTACTAAAACTACAAAAATTAGCTGGGCATGGTGGCAGGCACCTGTTATCCCAGCTACTGAGGAGGCTGAAGCAGGGGAATCACTTGGACCTAGGAGGAAGAGGTTGCAGTGAGCCAAGATTGCGCCATTGCACATCAGCCTGGAGGACAGAGTGACACTCCATCTTGTGGAGAAGAAAAAAGAATTATAATAACCATGCAGAAATTCTTAATATTTGAACAGATATTTGCTTATGTTAAACTGAGGTTAGGTTTTTGATAATATAAAATATTATATTTTATATTTAAAATATATTTTAAAGGGCTTCAGAAAGAATAACCAGAAACACATTGAGTCCTGTGAAAGAGATTAGGTAAATGGGTAGATCTATATCAAAAACATAGATGTTAATTTCAAATGAGAACTTTGTCAGAAGAAAGGTGCTATCAGGTGTCTCGGGATTCTCTGTAAAATTTGCATTTTTCATTGTTTAATTATGTTAAAGTCATTCTGCAAACAGTTTCCGTATATTTATATTAATCATAAGAAAATAAAGTACTAAGTCTTGTGTTTTCAACCCAAGTAGTGATACAAATTAGCTATAAAGCATGACTCATTTTTTCTTGTGTTTCTGGTATCAACTTTGTTATGTAAACTGATTTCAATAGCAAGAAAGGATTAATTGGGTGTTTAAATAAATTATGATTATGGATATTTAGTATATCAATAAAGTGAAATTGAAGTCACTATGTATTTCAGAGCAACCCCTGGGAAGCTGAAGTCTATATTTTACAACTTAATATAACAAAGCAGTGTAAAGCTTTATTAAGTTTATCCAATAAGTCACCCCGATATGAATCTGGATTCTTTTTCAAGAAAAATGCATCTCTCACTCTATCCAAAGGCAGGCAAAACTTGCATCAGGATGAGGATCTCCTTCTCTTGAAAATGCTGGATAGGTGGGGGAAATGACTTTTAAATAGTGACTATTGTTAACTCCAGTGGTATTTGAAAATCATTGCTGAGGTATACAGAAGACTAAGAATTTTCCTCCAATGTCATCAAAGCCATTCCTTTTCCTGCTGTCAGGGTTTGGACTTGGGAGTCGCCATCTCTCTTCGCTCTTCTCTCATTACTCTCCCCAGGATAATCCCGTCCAGTCTTATATCCACGAATGTCTGGCAAAACTCCCAACCTCACTGCTCCCTTCTGCTCTAGACTCATATATCCAGTTGGTTTGCGGACATCTTCCCTGGATATTCAACAGGTTTTCTTTCTTTACGCCTAACCTCCTGAGTTAATTTCTAACTTAGGATCTTTGTACTAGCTATCCCATCTGCCTGGAATGTTCCTTTTTTTTTTTTTTTTTTTTTCATTTCTATCTTACCCACATGCTACCTTCTCTGAGGTCTTCCAGACTATCCTTTGTAGAGAGAACCCACCCTCTCTCTACCACACTTAATCTTTTCACCATGCTTTATTTAACTTATAACACTTATTATGCAAAGTAAGTGAAATATTTACTTATTTATGTGCCATTTCCTGTACCCCCTTCAGTAGAGTAACAGCTACTTAAAGGCCATTGAGTTGATGTGTTCTAATTTACCAGTGGCCCCATCATGTTGGTTACTCCATATTTTAGGTATCATCACTGTCTTAAATAAAACCTATTCTTTTACATCACAAGTAAATTCAGTTCTGCCCTCACAATATAATTATTAAGGAGAAATAACTAGAGATCTATGGACCTACCCTTTACTTATCCACCATGACTCTGCTCCTCCTCCTCATGTCACAACACTCATACATAATTCCCTGAACACCACAGGAAGTATGGTTCAGTCTCTTTCAACCTCAGCTTCAGAAATGTAGTATAATTTATAACGAAGACATATTTGTACAAAAACACCACAGGCAACGAGAGCCCCACAGAGTGAGATGTTGAATGTGTCATGTGCCCTCCTGTCCCACCTCTGAGTCTATTTAAGGCAATAAAGTCACTCTTGGTACATGCTGACATTTGCACAGTAAATGCTGTAGGAAAACCAATAAATGTGTGTTCCAATATGAACTCTTAAAATGACTTCCCAAATATATTTAACAAGGGTAATGTGCCTCAACTACAAATGAGAAACTCTATAAATAAAATGTCTTAAGAAAATGTATTTTGTTTAGTTATGTTAGGAATAGCTTTTCATTAAAAGTAAAATTGTTATATACATTTAGTGGCAGAAAAGCATTCTCAGACAGTTATAATGTAGAGGTTTAAAAACAGAAATAATTTTGTGCCAAGTGTGTAAGTGGACACAAATTTATTTAGTTAGAATGCCAAATAATATTAAATATTAATAATATATCTAGCCTGGAGAGATTTTAGTTTTAACTTGGTTAAAGAGCCGTATAAATAATCAGAATATCTAAAATAATCCCAATACCTACCAATTCTTTATTAGTAGTTTCCCTTAGGATTCACTTCTCATCACGCCTGCCTAGACAGCTGTATCACAACTGAAATAAAGTGCTTTTCTCTTTATATTACCCCAGACACTGACAACAAATCTGATCACACAACTAGCCCACTCTGTTCAACCTTTTTTTATTCTTTTCAAAATAACCTTTTTCATTGGCTTCTTCACCTGTTTATAGAGCACTTACACATAGGGAAGTTAATAAATAAGAAATAAAGAACTATATCTTTTAAATGTGTAAAATGCTGCTGGATTTATATAGACCGATCTCTAGGACTTGTGGCTTACACACGAACAGTAACCTGGTTTCCCAGCTTTCTCTCTGTATAATTGTGCTCAATTCCTCTGACAGTGGGGCTAACTTGCAAGACTGCAATTCTGAGACAAAGCTGATGTTTACAGAACTCTGCTAGTCACAGTTGCTTAAACTACATCTGAACCAGATAATGCACCTGGCAGCTCATTTCACTTTCATTTGTCCTGAAGTCCTATGTCAGCATAACAGTGAGGGAGAAGGAGACAACTTGGCCACATAGTATCGTGACTATCACTGGCTTACTTACCACTCTGCACAATATAGCTACGTGTGTGTATGCGTGAGTCCATGGGTAAATCTTGCGGTTTCCATTCCTTTGCAGCTCCAAGTCCTAACTAATTTCAAAGACAGGGCTCCTCTCTTAGTCTCTCAATTAAGCTTTCCCCAAAGAGTTGTGGCCAATATTTAGCAACTGCTACAACACTACATATCTTAAGTGAAAAGACCTTGGCACCCTTTTCATGGAATGAATCATCACTGATTATGTTATCTAAACCTATCTTCTCTTTGTTTCAGTTTTAACCATGCTCTATACAAATTAAATATATTTCTCATATGTATACAAAATAAACTGAATTATTTGGGATACAATGGCATTTCTACATTGTTACATTAAAATCAAAGATGATTCACTTAAGTAATTAATGATTTTATCAGATCATTTACTGTGTGTGTGATACACCCACACACATACTTAGGATCCCAAGGGCTCCTGCCCCTACTTTTTGGTGAATCATATTTTGGATCCCCTCCAAATTTCTATGGAATCACATTTTGGATCCAATGACCTTGGAGAGATTTAACTCCCTTCTTTTCTTGGAAATGTCTTATTCTAATTCCTTCACATACAAGATTAACATGCTAAATGGGAGTAAAGCCACTCCATAAACAAAATATAGAATTTCAAATAGTTTGAAGGCTCTATATTAATAACATAGCAATGAGTTATGGCTTTGAGTATGAACCAAAGGTGACAGATTTCTCAGAGAATATACTGAGATATGAGTGTACATGAATTGGCCTAGTACCACACAAATAAGTACTTCTGCAATAAAGCACTTTCTAGATTTCTTTCAATGTATATGGTCTGATGTTTTTCTCTGACATTAACAGACATAGAAATTGTGGCCAGATGCTGTAATTTTCAATTATATGTATAAGTGATTTTCTACTTAGCTCTTTTGACATTTCAAAAGCCTGAACTTTCTGCATGAGAGACTGACACTCAAAACAACTTTAATAATTCTAGTCTTTAATCGATTAATTACTAATTATTCATTTTACTGTACATGAGGCTGCCAGCATGTCAATATGCAGTTTCAATATCACTGTATTTATTTTTACTGTGTATTTGCACACTTATTTAATATTTTATTGCAATTTGAACTTATAATAAATTTTGAAAATTGGAAAAATGAAAATCCTGTAGTGACAGGATGTTTATAATCTGAATATAATTAAAGCAAGATGGACTTCACTGTATGTGCCAAAAGAAGCAAATCTTTGGTTTTGATCAAATGACCATTGCACATATGTTCCATTGTGAAGAAAAGGACATATTTTTTAAATGTAAGAATGCTAGAAACATATTGTTGAATATTGTCCTTACAATGTTCAAAAAGTAATTGCCCATTTTATTTCTATTTTAGCTATTAAAAAATAAAATTTGCCTTGTATTAGAAAATAAAATTTGACTTTCATACATAGGCATACCTTGAAGATATTACAAATTGGGTTCCAGACACCACAATAAAGTGAGCATCACAATAAAACAAGTTACACAAATTTTTTGGTTTCCCAGTGTGTATAAAAGTTATATTTACAATATACTGTAGCCTATTAAATGTGCAATAGTATTATGTCTAAAAAACTAATGAACAACCTTAGTCAAAAGATAACTTATCGCTAAAAAAATGCTAACAATCATTTGGGCCTTCAGCAAGTTGTAATCTTTTTGCCAGCGGAGGGGCTTGTCATGATGTTGATGGCTGCTGACTGATGAGGGTGGTGGTTGCTGAAGGGTGGGGTAGCTTTAGCAATTTCTTAAAATAAGAACAAAGTTTGCCAGATAGCTTGCCTCTTCCGTTTCATAAATGATTTCTCTGTAGCATGCAATGTTGTTTAATAGCATTTTACATTTGGTGAACTTCTTTCAAAATTAGAGTCAATGTTCTCAAACCTCGCTGCTGCTTTACCAACTAAGTTTTTATAATACTCTAAAAACCCTTTGTTGTCATTTCAGCAACGTTCACTGCACCTTCACCAAGACAGTAGATCCCATCTCAAGAATCCACTTTCTTTGTCTGTGAGAAGCAATACCACGTCTATTAAACTGTTACAACACTGAAGAAACCATACCACACCTTCAGCCTCCTCTTCTAATTCTATGAATAGTTCCCTTGCTGTTTCTGGCTATTTCCATGATATCTGCAATTATGTCCTCCACAAAAGTCTTGAACCTTTCCAAGACATCTACAAGAGTTAGAATTAATTTCTTTCATACTGCTGTTAACATTGCTATTTTGATCTCCTCCCACGGATCATAAATGTTTTTCATGGCATGTAGAGTGGTGAATTCTTTCCAGATTTTCAATTTATTTTGCTCAAATTCATTAGAGGTATCACTAACTATGGCAGTTATAGCTTTATGAAATGTCTTCCTTAAATAATAAGACTTAAAAGTCAAAATCACTTCTTGATCCACGTGCTACGGAACAAATGTTATGTTAGCAGGCATGAAGACAACATTAATGTCCATCAGCTCTCTAAGGTGACCAGGTGCATTGTCTATAAGCAGTAATATTTTGAAAGGAATATTTTTTTTTTCTGACAAGTAGGTCTCAACATTGGGCTTAAAAAAATCAGTAAACCTTGCTGTAAACCGATGTGTTCTCATCTGGGCTTGTTGTTCCGTTTACAGAGCACAGGCAGGCTAGATTTAGAATAATTTTAAACATCTTAGACATTCTGGGATGATAAATGAGCACTGGCTTCAACTTAAAAGTCACCAGCTGTATTAGCCCCTAAAAAGACAGTCAGACTATCCTTTGAAGCTTTGAAGCCAAGCACTGACTTCCCCTTTCTAGCTCTGAAATACTAGATGGCATCTTCTTCCGATAGAAGGATGTTTTGCCTACATTAAAAATGTGTTTAGTGTCACCTTCTTCATCAATTAGCTAGATTTTCTGGATAACTTGTTACAGCTTCTCCATCAGCACTTGCTTCTTCACTTTGCACATTTATGTTTTGGAAACAGCTTCTTACCCCAAACCTCAGGAACCAACCTCTGCTAGTTTCATACCTTTCTCCTGCAGCTTCCTCATCTCTCTCAGCCTTCACAGACTTAAGAGAGTTAAAGCCTTGCTCTGGATTAGACTTTGGCTGAGAATGTTGTAGCTGGCTTGATCTATCCAGAGATGTCTAATCTTTTGACTTCCCTGGGCCATTTTGAAAGAAGAATTGTCTTGGGCTACACATAAAATATACTAACACTAATAGCAGCCAACAGGCTTAAAACAAAACAAAACAAAAACAAAAAACGCTGCAACAAAAATCACATAATCTTTTAAGAAAATTTACAAGTTTGGGTTGGGCAGCATTTAAAGCCGTCCTCGGCTGCATGTGGCCTGCAGGCCACAGATTGAACAAGATTAAATTCTAGATCGATAAAACTTTCTCTCTATCAGCAATAATGCTATTTTGCTCTCTCATCATGTGTGTGTTTACTGGAGTAGCACTTTTAATTTCCTTCAACAACATTTCCTCTGCTTTCACAACTTGGATAATTGTCTAGTACAAGAGGTCTAGCTTTTAGCCTGTCTCAGCTTTCAACATGACTTCCTCACTGAGCTTAGTCATTTCTAGCTTTTGATTTAAAGTGAGGGCACACAACTCTTCCTTTCCCTGGACATTTAAAAGGCCCTGCCAGAGTTATTAAGTAGCCTAATTTCAATATTGTGCCCAAGGAGAGGGAAGGAGACAGGGGAATTGGCCAGTTAGTTGGTGGAGCAGTCAGAACACACACCACATTTAAGAATTAAGTTCACTGTCATATGTGCGCATGGTTTGTAGCACCCCAAAACAATTACAAGAATAGCATCAGAGATAATCACCACAAAAAATATAATAACGACGAGGTTTGAAACATTGTGAGAATTACCAAAATGTGACACAGAGACACCAAGAGAGGACGTGCTGTTGGAAAAATGGCACTGACAGACTTGCTTGAGGTTGTGTTGTCAGAAACCTTCAATTAGTAAAAACACAATCGCTGCAAAGTACAATAAAGCAAAGCACAATACAATGAGATATGCTTCTAATTTTACTTGTACAGATTTTTAGAATACCAGAGCAGAGAACTGAGATGATGAAGATGACAGAAGTAAAGAGCTGTAAATAAATAGGTAGTTAAACAGACGGTGAAATCGACAAATAAAAGTAGGGAATGGGGGAGAAGAAGGAAGAAAGACGAATGGGTGAAAAGGTAAATCAGATGGAATGACAAGTGGCAGATAAAAAAGAAGGGAAGTGAAGAGAAAGACATAAAGGGAGGGAAGAGAAGAGAAGCATGAAGAAAAAAAGAAGCGGAGGGACAAAAGGAGGAAAGGATGAGATGCAGCAAAAAAGATGAAAAGGCCAATAAAGACGAAAAAGGAAAGGAGGGGTTGAAACTAAAAAAAGAATCATGAGGGAACACTAAACAGTTATTTACTCTAAAAACAACTTAGCTACATTACACTCTAACAAATAACTCAGAAGTTATATTTATTAGAGAAAAATATAGTATTTTAAAACATCTGGAAACAACTGTTGAATGAGTCAAATGAGACTAGGTATTTGGAGTAAGCTGCTGTTAAGAACTAAAGCCATCATTTCTAGTGCCTGAATATAAATGACAGCTCAAACATCTCATGTTTGATTCCATTACCACCACTAAGATGGAGGATGCCACTGTTCAGTGCTTTGAACACTGCCTTTTCTTCCCCAAGTAGTAAGTGATGTCTATGTAATCGGAGAAGGAACCTGATGTTAAGAACAAAAATCCTTTGAAATGAAAATTTGGCCAAAGAAGTGGAAATAATAAGCTTCACAGTGAAACTCTGGGGAAACCTTAGTTAACATTATTTTATGATAGTCTCACTAAGGGATCACAGAGAATTTCAGAGCAGTATGGGTGGGGCACAGGAGTGATGACACAGTCTAAACCTTTCACAATACCAGTGAAAAACCTGCAAGGCCTAAAGAATGTTAATACTTTGTCAAAAACCATGACTATCCCAGGGCTGCTAATGTTCAATTTCACAAATGATTAATGAACACAAACACCATCTGCTGTGACCTGCAGAGAACAGGAAGGAACTACAAGAATCGGTGCACTTGATCCATTTATTTCTTTGTGTATTTATAATTATCATTAGGTACCTAAACAGGAAGCTTTCTAAGATCCAGGAATATCTTTTTACTTTCCTACCCCTGGGGAGACACATAATACTTGGCAGATAATGGTCAATAAATATGTTTAATAACAGGATAGTATAAAAGAGCATAAAGTTAGAGGAGTTAGATAATCATCATCACTGCGTAACTTCTCTATAAACTCTTTAACACAGGTCCCTGCCAGTAACCTGGAGATTACACCTGACCCTATGTCAGTATGCAAGAGAGGCTGACCGTGACTACTATAAGTTCCCCACGGACCAGTAATCTACAAATTATTTAAGACACAGATCAAAAGATAAGTGTCATGTGCTCTTAGGGGACACCTAACCCCACTCCTAAGGACTGTGTAAAAATAGAAGACAAATTGGGTAGTAATTAGATGTCCCCAGAGGAAAAGTTTCCTATCATTCATGATCATGTGATTCCAGGACTTTCCAACATAAACAACATGTCCAGTGAATATCCCTTATATTTGGATAATCTCTCCACCCAAGCTCACCTTCCTTACAGCATCACAGCCACTAAAAACATCCTTTGTCTCCTCCCCCAGCCCTACCTTCTGTATTAGCCCCCTGCCTCCTGAATGCATCTCCTCCCCCGCCTACAGCCCACTTGCCCCTCACTCCACCTCACCTCCACACATATCCTTTCCACTGAAGCGTACCACTTCACCCAGCTCTTGTCTCAGGAGCCCACAGCACTCAGCCTGCCAGTCCCCTTGGGAAGCCTGCCTTACCCCTGGGGCTGGGATACCTCTAGACAGTGCCCATGCCCACTGGCACACCTCAGTAGGAAGGAAACTCCCACTGAAGGCTCTAACACATTTTCTCGGAGAAATGCTGTTGGCTTTGATTCTTGATGGCGTTTCAGTGCTATCTGTACAAATTTTTATCCATGGCATCCTTAAAAGCTGGGCTGTGAATAACAGTCATTTAGAACTCTCTTTCCAAAGGGGAGCAGATGTATTCTGATGTTCAAATGATAAATTCAACGACAAAATTCTGAAATACATTCCATTTCCAGATCAGAAATTAAAGGAACAAAAGCACATTTCAAAATGAACAAAACATTGTGTTTAGCAAACTGAATTGTGAAACATCCATGGAACATTCACATTTTGCAACGCATAAAGGGACGGACAAGCAAACTTACCTAACTAGCTAAACAAGGGCAACCTGAAATTTTACTAATAATTAGTTAAATTAAGCTAAGTGGGCTCTTTTCAAAAGGTCTCCTCCAACCAGATTTATGTATTAGAAGAGTCCTGCTTTGTTAGGCTCACGGTTTCACCTCAAGATTCTGGACACTTAAAAGTATAATAACACTACATTTTGGCAACTCGGTATTATATAATGTAATTAAATGGGAAACAAGTAGGTGATTTGCTGCAAGGTGAGTCATAGTCAAGAAAATACTCAGTGAATGAACCTCCACTTTAAACTATAAAGAAAGGTAGAAGCTAGAGGGAATAAAATAGAAAGATTAATAAAATTACTTCATCCCAAAAAAGGTTACCCAGTTAGAGTCATAAACTCAAGGGCATAAATGTAAAAGACATCACTGAGTCAGCACCAAAGGTGTGGTTTGTCTCCATCTATACAATCTTTCAGCAGCTGTTCAATTGCTGATGCTTCCCACAATAAATTCTCAGCATCTGCGGTTTAGAGCTTGCCAGCTTTAAAGGCAGGATCCACCCAGCCCCTTGGGCAGGCTCTAGAGGGTGTAACCAGCACCCTTAGTAAGTGTATACACCAAGTGTGCCTGAGCCCCAAAGGCAAGGGGGTGGAATTTCCAAATGGAAGGTGTGAGGACGTGTACCTTTCTGGGGACTATAGGAGGACAAGAGAGAAACAAACCCAAAAAAGACCTGCACTCCCAACTTTCCATCATTCTGTTCCACATATCATTCTCGTTCTCCAATCAATGTGAACTCTCCCATTTACCCAGCACCCCTCTCCCCTCCAACCGTTAAAAAAAAACAAAAAAAAAAAACAGCTTTTCCTTCTAAGTCCCTTTCATCACTGTCTCCTTTCCTGTTGCTTGTCAGCAATGATTCAGCCTCAGTCATCGATTTCCTCGGGGCTCTTGCACTTGATAGGATGAGAAAGAGAAAGAAGGGAGGTGCTGCCAGTAACCTGGCAAGATGTTTGGTAAATGGGAATTTGGAAATAAGCTGTTGGGTATTAAATTCTAGCTTCAACTGTTTGCCACCTGCACACCTTTTTAGCGTTCTGGCCGCCTGAGCTCTCATTTCCACGTCTAGGTCAGAAAGACCCTATAACCTCACCACTCCAAGCATGGACAACGTGCTATCCTGTGTTCCCATAACCTCCCAGTCTCCTCCTATAAAGCACTGTTGTCTCTTTACATACCTATGACTCCTGCAATGAACACAGGCACATTCTCTGCCTCGTCCCTCACCTTATACAGGTAAATTCCCCCCACATATCACACAGAATAGGCCTTAAGTCTCCAAGTCGCGTTCCATGAGCAATCTGCTCTAGGCATCCGCTCCTCTTCTTCTAGATCACTTACCACGATCTAGAGCAGTGGTTCTCAAAATGTGGTAGGTACAGACTCTCCTGGAGAGGTGCTGGGGAACACAGACCCAGACTCAAGCCGACCCAAGTTTGAAAAACACAGGTCGCCACCAGTCTGCACCCAGAAACGGGATCCTATACCATTAAGAGGCTGCGTGGAAAAACTTTGTCTTCTCAAGTTCGGCTCCCCACTCTGGACCTAAAGAACACCCACGCACCTCTGCGACCTAAGCTCTCCCACCTATTCCCGGGACCCCCCACCACTGCGCCTTCCGCTTCCACTCGGGATTTCCTTCCACGAGGCACTTCCCAGCGGTCTCTCCTCCCGCCTCCTCTCCCGGGGTCCTCGGCTGGCTCCTACACTCGGAAAGAGGAAACGAATCCAACGTCCACGAGGGGCGGTGCCTGTCCTCTGCCGACCCAAACCAACCCCGCCCGAGACAACTTTTCAAACTTCGCAACTCACTCGCACCCACGCGACAATGAAAGAAACGTAGAAAAGACTCAAACAACTGAGTTCTGCGCCCTAGACCAAGTCCAATCCCGCGCGCGCTCCACAGGGGGAGGCCCCTCTGCCTCCTCTCCGCCGCGCCGGCCAGGGACGGGTGAAGCCCCGGGCTCCCCGAGCACCCCGACCGCCCCAACCGCGCGCCCGCTGGGGTCCCGCCCGCCGAGGTCCGGGTAGGGGAGCCGGAGCCCCACGTACCGCCAGGAGCGCCCGGAGCCGCGCGCAGCCGCGCCCGCCGTACCGCGCCCGCCGCCGCCGAAGGTGTGCCTCCCAGGAAGCTGCGAGCGCCCGGGCGAGGGCGGGGAGGGGAGGGGAGTTACCTGCCCAGCGTCAGGTCGGCGGGGGAAGGCTCATTCCGGCCCGAACCGCGCCTCGCCGAGTCGAGCTGCAGCGCTAGGAGAGGCGGGAGTGGGGACGGGTTGCTACAAGTCCCAAGTCGGGGCGCGCCAAACCCTGCGCAGCCAGAAGGCGCTCGGAACCTGTCTGAACTCAAAACACCCAGCCCTCTCCCGGCAGAGAATGTAAAAGCCTTTCTTTCCTGCCCGCCCTCGGGGCTACGGGGCAATTACAAGTCCCGACACCCTGCTCGCGGGCCGGGGCGAGGAGCGACCCCGGAGGACAGCGACGCTCACCTGGGAGCGAAGCGGATCTAGGCTGAGCGGGGGCCTATCCTGGCCTCGCTTTTCCCTGGGCTCAAGAATGCCTGGAGGAGGCCGGGCGCGGTGGCTCACGCTTGTAATCCCAGCACTTTGGGAGGCCGAGGCGGGTGCATCATGAGGTCAAGAGATCGAGACCATCCTGGTCAACACGGTGAAACCCCGTCTCTACTAAAAATACAAAAATTAGCTGGGCATGGTGGCGCGTGCCTGTAATCCCAG